>NC_088861.1:11183786-11495786 GCF_963853765.1 Magallana gigas | reverse complement strand
CACAAGTTTCAGCTTTCCTGGTCGTATGGTTCATGAGAAGAAGATTTTTAAAGTTTTACTCTGTATATTCCTATGTAAAACTTCGACCCCCCATTGTGGCCCCATCCTACTACTGGGGGTCATGATTTTCACAAATTAGAATCTACACTACCTGAAAATGCTTCCACACAAGTTTCACTATTTCTGGTCTTATGGTTCATGAAAAGAAGATTTTTAAAGATTTACTCTATATATTCCTATGTTAAATTTCGACCCCCCATTGTGGCCCCACTTTACCCCCGGGGGTCATGATTTTCACAAATTAGAATCTACACTACCTGAGAATGCTTCCACACAAGTTTCAGCTTTCCTGGTCGTATGGTTCATGAGAAGAAGATTTTTAAAGTTTTACTCTGTATATTCCTATGTAAAACTTCGACCCCCCATTGTGGCCCCATCCTACTACTGGGGGTCATGATTTTCACAAATTAGAATCTACACTACCTGAAAATGCTTCCACACAAGTTTCACTATTTCTGGTCTTATGGTTCATGAAAAGAAGATTTTTAAAGATTTACTCTATATATTCCTATGTTAAATTTCGACCCCCCGTTGTGGCCCCACTTTACCCCCGGGGGTCATGATTTTCACAAATTAAAATCTACACTACCTGAGGATGCTTCCACACAAGTTTCAGCTTTCCTGGTCTTATGGTTCATGAGAAGAAGATTTTTAAAGTTTTACTCTGTATATTCCTATGTAAAACTTCGACCCCCCATTGTGGCCCCATCCTACTACTGGGGGTCATGATTTTCACAAATTAGAATCTACACTACCTGAGAATGCTTCCACACAAGTTTCACTATTTCTGGTCTTATGGTTCATGAAAAGAAGATTTTTAAAGATTTACTCTATATATTCCTATGTAAAACTTCGACCCCCCATTGTGGCCTCACCCTACCCTCGGGGTCATGATTTTCACAAATTTAAATCTACACTACCTGAGAATGCTTCCACACAAGTTTCAGCTTTCCTCGTCTTATGGTTCATGAGAAGAAGATTTTTAACGATTTACTTTATATATTCCTTTGTTAAACTTCGACACCCCATTGTGGCCCCACCCTAACCCCGGGGATCATGATTTTCACAACTTTGAATCTACACTACCTGAGGATGCTTCCACACAAGTTTCAGCTTTACTGGCTGATTAGTTTCTGGGAAGAAGATTTTTAAAGGTTTACTCTATATATTCCTATGTAAAACTTCGACCCCCCATTGTGGCCCCATCCTACCCCCGGGGGTCATGATTTTCACAAATTTAAATCTACACTACCTGAGGATGCTTCCACACAAGTTTCAGCTTTCCTGGTCTTATGGTTCATGAGAAGAAGATTTTTAAAGATTTACTCTGTATATTCCTATGTAAAACTTCGACCCCCATTGTGGCCCCACCCTACCCCCGGGGATCATGATTTTCACAACTTTGAATCTACACTACCTGAGGATGCTTTCACACAAGTTTCAGCTTTACTGGCTGATTAGTTTCTGAGAAGAAGATTTTTAAAGATTTACTCTATATATTCCAATGTTAAATTTCGACCCCCCCATTGTGGCCCCACTTTACCCCCGGGGGTCATGATTTTCACAAATTAGAATCTACACTACCTGAAAATGCTTCCACACAAGTTTCAGCTTTCCTGGTCGTATGGTTCATGAGAAGAAGATTTTTAAAGTTTTACTCTGTATATTCCTATGTAAAACTTCGACCCCCCATTGTGGCCCCATCCTACTACTGGGGGTCATGATTTTCACAAATTAGAATCTACACTACCTGAAAATGCTTCCACACAAGTTTCACTATTTCTGGTCTTATGGTTCATGAAAAGAAGATTTTTAAAGATTTACTCTATATATTCCTATGTTAAATTTCGACCCCCCATTGTGGCCCCACTTTACCCCCGGGGGTCATGATTTTCACAAATTAGAATCTACACTACCTGAGAATGCTTCCACACAAGTTTCAGCTTTCCTGGTCTTATGGTTCATGAGAAGAAGATTTTTAAAGTTTTACTCTGTATATTCCTATGTAAAACTTCGACCCCCCATTGTGGCCCCATCCTACTACTGGGGGTCATGATTTTCACAAATTAGAATCTACACTACCTGAGAATGCTTCCACACAAGTTTCACTATTTCTGGTCTTATGGTTCATGAAAAGAAGATTTTTAAAGATTTACTCTATATATTCCTATGTAAAACTTCGACCCCCCATTGTGGCCTCACCCTACCCTCGGGGTCATGATTTTCACAAATTTAAATTTACACTACCTGAGGATGCTTCCACACAAGTTTCAGCTTTCCTGGTCTTATGGTTCATGAGAAGAAGATTTTCAAAGATTTACTTTATATATTCCTTTGTTAAACTTCGACACCCCATTGTGGCCCCACCCTAACCCCGGGGATCATGATTTTCACAACTTTGAATCTACACTACCTGAGGATGCTTCCACACAAGTTTCAGCTTTACTGGCTGATTAGTTTCTGGGAAGAAGATTTTTAAAGGTTTACTCTGTATATTCCTATGTAAAACTTCGACCCCCCATTGTGGCCCCATCCTACCCCCGGGGGTCATGATTTTCACAAATTAGAATCTACACTACCTGAGGATGCTTCCACACAAGTTTCAGCTTTCCTGGTCTTATGGTTCATGAGAAGAAGATTTTTAAAGATTTACTCTGTATATTCCTATGTAAAACTTCGACCCCCATTGTGGCCCCACCCTACCCCCGGGGGTCATGATTTTCACAAATTAGAATCTACACTACCTGAGAATGCTTCCACACAAGTTTCAGCTTTACTGGCTGATTAGTTTCTGAGAAGAAGATTTTTAAAGGTTTACTCTATATATTCCTATGTAAAACTTCGACCCCCCATTGTGGCCCCATCCTACCCCCGGGGGTCATGATTTTCACAAATTTAAATCTACATTACCTGAGGATGCTTCCACACAAGTTTCAGCTTTCCTGGTCTTATGGTTCATGAGAAGAAGATTTTTAAAGATTTACTCTGTATATTCCTATGTAAAACTTCGACCCCCCATTGTGGCCCCACCCTACCCCCGGGGGTCATGATTTTCACAAATTAGAATCTACACTACCTGAGGATGCTTCCACACAAGTTTCAGCTTTACTGGCTGATTAGTTTCTGAGAAGAAGATTTTTAAAGATTTACTCTATATATTCCTATGTTAAATTTCGACCCCCCATTGTGGCCCCACCCTACCCCCGGGGGTCATGATTTTTACAAATTAGAATCTACACTACCTGAGAATGCTTCCACACAAGTTTCAGCTTTCCTGGTCTTATGGTTCATGAGAAGAAGATTTTTAAAGTTTTACTCTGTATATTCCTATGTAAAACTTCGACCCCCCATTGTGGCCTCATCCTACTTCTGGGGGTCATGATTTTCACAAATTAGAATCTACACTACCTGAGAATGCTTCCACACAAGTTTCACTATTTCTGGTCTTATGGTTCATGAAAAGAAGATTTTTAAAGATTTACTCTATATATTCCTATGTTAAATTTCGACCCCCCATTGTGGCCCCACTTTACCCCCGGGGGTCATGATTTTCACAAATTAGAATCTACACTACCTGAGAATGCTTCCACACAAGTTTCAGCTTTCCTGGTCTTATGGTTCATGAGAAGAAGATTTTTAAAGTTTTACTCTGTATATTCCTATGTAAAACTTCGACCCCCCATTGTGGCCCCATCCTACTACTGGGGGTCATGATTTTCACAAATTAGAATCTACACTACCTGAGAATGCTTCCACACAAGTTTCACTATTTCTGGTCTTATGGTTCATGAAAAGAAGATTTTTAAGGATTTACTCTATATATTCCTGTGTAAAACTTCGACCCCCCATTGTGGCCTCACCCTACCCTCGGGGGTCATGATTTTCACAAATTAGAATCTACACTACCTGAGGATGCTTCCACACAAGTTTCAGCTTTCCTGGTCTTATGGTTCATGAGAAGAAGATTTTCAAAGATTTACTCTGTATATTCCTATGTAAAACTTCGACACCCCATTGTGGCCCCACCCTAACCCTGGGGATCATTATTTTCACAGCTTTGAATCTACACTACCTGAGAATGCTTCCACACAAGTTTCAGCTTTACTGGCTGATTAGTTTCTGAGAAGAAGATTTTTAAAGGTTTACTCTATATATTCCTATGTAAAACTTCGACCCCCCATTGTGGCCCCATCCTACTACTGGGGGTCATGATTTTCACAAATTTAAATCTACATTACCTGAGGATGCTTCCACACAAGTTTCAGCTTTCCTGGTCTTATGGTTCATGAGAAGAAGATTTTTAAAGATTTACTCTGTATATTCCTATGTAAAACTTCGACACCCCATTGGGGCCCCACCCTAACCCCGGGGTCATGATTTTCACAAATTAGAATCTACACTACCTGAGGATGCTTCCACACAAGTTTCAGCTTTACTGGCTGATTAGTTTCTGAGAAGAAGATTTTTAAAGGTTTACTCTATATATTCCTATGTAAAACTTCGACCCCCCATTGTTGCCCCATCCTACCCCCGGGGGTCATGATTTTCACAAATTTAAATCTACATTACCTGAGGATGCTTCCACACAAGTTTCAGCTTTCCTGGTCTTATGGTTCATGAGAAGAAGATTTTTAAAGATTTACTCTGTATATTCCTATGTAAAACTTCGACCCCCCCATTGTGGCCCCACCCTACCCCCGGGGGTCATGATTTTCACAAATTAGAATCTACACTACCTGAGGATGCTTCCACACAAGTTTCAGCTTTACTGGCTGATTAGTTTCTGAGAAGAAGATTTTTAAAGATTTACTCTATATATTCCTATGTTAAATTTCGACCCCCCATTGTGGCCCCACCCTACCCCCGGGGGTCATGATTTTTACAAATTAGAATCTACACTACCTGAGAATGCTTCCACACAAGTTTCAGCTTTCCTGGTCTTATGGTTCATGAGAAGAAGATTTTTAAAGTTTTACTCTGTATATTCCTATGTAAAACTTCGACCCCCCATTGTGGCCTCATCCTACTACTGGGGGTCATGATTTTCACAAATTAGAATCTACACTACCTGAGAATGCTTCCACACAAGTTTCACTATTTCTGGTCTTATGGTTCATGAAAAGAAGATTTTTAAAGATTTACTCTATATATTCCTATGTTAAATTTCGACCCCCCATTGTGGCCCCACTTTACCCCCGGGGGTCATGATTTTCACAAATTAGAATCTACACTACCTGAGGATGCTTCCACACAAGTTTCAGCTTTCCTGGTCTTATGGTTCATGAGAAGAAGATTTTTAAAGTTTTACTCTGTATATTCCTATGTAAAACTTCGACCCCCCATTGTGGCCCCATCCTACTACTGGGGGTCATGATTTTCACAAATTAGAATCTACACTACCTGAGAATGCTTCCACACAAGTTTCACTATTTCTGGTCTTATGGTTCATGAAAAGAAGATTTTTAAAGATTTACTCTATATATTCCTATGTAAAACTTCGACCCCCCATTGTGGCCTCACCCTACCCTCGGGGTCATGATTTTCACAAATTTAAATTTACACTACCTGAGGATGCTTCCACACAAGTTTCAGCTTTCCTGGTCTTATGGTTCATGAGAAGAAGATTTTCAAAGATTTACTTTATATATTCCTTTGTTAAACTTCGACACCCCATTGTGGCCCCACCCTAACCCCGGGGATCATGATTTTCACAACTTTGAATCTACACTACCTGAGGATGCTTCCACACAAGTTTCAGCTTTACTGGCTGATTAGTTTCTGGGAAGAAGATTTTAAAAGGTTTACTCTGTATATTCCTATGTAAAACTTCGACCCCCCATTGTGGCCCCATCCTACCCCTGGGGGTCATGATTTTCACAAATTTAAATCTACACTACCTGAGGATGCTTCCACACAAGTTTCAGCTTTCCTGGTCTTATGGTTCATGAGAAGAAGAATTTTAAAGAAATTACTCTGTATATTCCTATGTAAAACTTCGACCCCCATTGTGGCCCCACCCTACCCCCGGGGGTCATGATTTTCACAAATTAGAATCTACACTACCTGAGAATGCTTCCACACAAGTTTCAGCTTTACTGGCTGATTAGTTTCTGAGAAGAAGATTTTTAAAGGTTTACTCTATATATTCCTATGTAAAACTTCGACCCCCTATTGTGGCCCCATCCTACCTCCGGGGGTCATGATTTTCACAAATTTAAATCTACACTACCTGAGAATGCTTCCACACAAGTTTCACTATTTCTGGTCTTATGGTTCATGAAAAGAAGATTTTTAAAGATTTACTCTATATATTCCTATGTAAAACTTCGACCCCCCATTGTGGCCTTACCCTACCCTCGGGGGTCATGATTTTCACAAATTAGAATCTACACTACCTGAGGATGCTTCCACACACGTTTCAGCTTTCCTGGTCTTATGGTTCATGAGAAGAAGATTTTTAAAGTTTTACTCTGTATATTCCTATGTAAAACTTCGACCCCCCATTGTGGCCCCATCCTACTACTGAGGGTCATGATTTTCACAAATTAGAATCTACACTACCTGAGAATGCTTCCACACAAGTTCCACTATTTCTGGTCTTATGGTTCATGAAAAGAAGATTTTTAAAGATTTACTCTATATATTCCTATGTAAAACTTCGACCCCCCATTGTGGCCTTACCCTACCCCCGGGGGTCATGATTTTCACAAATTAGAATCTACACTACCTGAGAATGCTTCCACACAAGTTTCAGCTTTACTGGCTGATTAGTTTCTTAGAAGAAGATTTTTAAAGATTTACTCTATATATTCCTATGTTAAATTTCGACCCCCCATTGTGGCCCCACCCTACCCCCGGGGGTCATGATTTTTACAAATTAGAATCTACACTACCTGAGAATGCTTCCACACAAGTTTCAGCTTTCCTGGTCTTATGGTTCATGAGAAGAAGATTTTTAAAGTTTTACTCTGTATATTCCTATGTAAAACTTCGACCCCCCATTGTGGCCTCATCCTACTACTGGGGGTCATGATTTTCACAAATTAGAATCTACACTACCTGAGAATGCTTCCACACAAGTTTCACTATTTCTGGTCTTATGGTTCATGAAAAGAAGATTTTTAAAGATTTACTCTATATATTCCTATGGAAAACTTCGACCCCCCATTGTGGCCTTACCCTACCCTCGGGGGTCATGATTTTCACAAATTAGAATCTACACTACCTGAGGATGCTTCCACACACGTTTCAGCTTGCCTGGTCTTATGGTTCATGAGAAGAAGATTTTTAAAGATTTACTTTATATATTCCTATGTAAAACTTCGACACCCCATTGTGGCCCCACCCTACCCCCGGGGATCATGATTTTCACAACTTGGAATCTACACTACCTGAGGATGCTTTCACACAAGTTTCAGCTTTACTGGCTGATTAGTTTCTGAGAAGAAGATTTTTAAAGATTTACTCTATATATTCCAATGTTAAATTTCGACCCCCCATTGTGGCCCCACTTTACCCCCGGGGGTCATGATTTTCACAAATTAGAATCTACACTACCTGAGAATGCTTCCACACAAGTTTCAGCTTTCCTGGTCGTATGGTTCATGAGAAGAAGATTTTTAAAGTTTTACTCTGTATATTCCTATGTAAAACTTCGACCCCCCATTGTGGCCCCATCCTACTACTGGGGGTCATGATTTTCACAAATTAGAATCTACACTACCTGAAAATGCTTCCACACAAGTTTCACTATTTCTGGTCTTATGGTTCATGAAAAGAAGATTTTTAAAGATTTACTCTATATATTCCTATGTTAAATTTCGACCCCCCGTTGTGGCCCCACTTTACCCCCGGGGGTCATGATTTTCACAAATTAGAATCTACACTACCTGAGAATGCTTCCACACAAGTTTCAGCTTTCCTGGTCTTATGGTTCATGAGAAGAAGATTTTTAAAGTTTTACTCTGTATATTCCTATGTAAAACTTCGACCCCCCATTGTGGCCCCATCCTACTACTGGGGGTCATGATTTTCACAAATTAGAATCTACACTACCTGAGAATGCTTCCACACAAGTTTCACTATTTCTGGTCTTATGGTTCATGAAAAGAAGATTTTTAAAGATTTACTCTATATATTCCTATGTAAAACTTCGACCCCCCATTGTGGCCTCACCCTACCCTCGGGGTCATGATTTTCACAAATTTAAATTTACACTACCTGAGGATGCTTCCACACAAGTTTCAGCTTTCCTGGTCTTATGGTTCATGAGAAGAAGATTTTCAAAGATTTACTTTATATATTCCTTTGTTAAACTTCGACACCCCATTGTGGCCCCACCCTAACCCCGGGGATCATGATTTTCACAACTTTGAATCTACACTACCTGAGGATGCTTCCACACAAGTTTCAGCTTTACTGGCTGATTAGTTTCTGGGAAGAAGATTTTTAAAGGTTTACTCTGTATATTCCTATGTAAAACTTCGACCCCCCATTGTGGCCCCATCCTACCCCCGGGGGTCATGATTTTCACAAATAAGAATCTACACTACCTGAGTATGCTTCCACACAAGTTTCAGCTTTCCTGGTCTTATGGTTCATGAGAAGAAGATTTTTAAAGATTTACTCTGTATATTCCTATGTAAAACTTCGACCCCCCATTGTGGCCCCACCCTACCCCCGGGGGTCATGATTTTCACAAATTGGAATCTACACTACCTGAGGATGCTTCCACACAAGTTTCAGCTTTACTGGCTGATGAGTTTCTGAGAAGAAGATTTTTAAAGATTTACTCTATATATTCCTATGTTAAATTTCGACCCCCCATTGTGGCCCCACCCTACCCCCGGGGGTCATGATTTTTACAAATTAGAATCTACACTACCTGAGAATGCTTCCACACAAGTTTCAGCTTTCCTGGTCTTATGGTTCATGAGAAGAAGATTTTTAAAGTTTTACTCTGTATATTCCTATGTAAAACTTCGACCCCCCATTGTGGCCTCATCCTACTTCTGGGGGTCATGATTTTCACAAATTAGAATCTACACTACCTGAGAATGCTTCCACACAAGTTTCACTATTTCTGGTCTTATGGTTCATGAAAAGAAGATTTTTAAAGATTTACTCTATATATTCCTATGTTAAATTTCGACCCCCCATTGTGGCCCCACTTTACCCCCGGGGGTCATGATTTTCACAAATTAGAATCTACACTACCTGAGAATGCTTCCACACAAGTTTCAGCTTTCCTGGTCTTATGGTTCATGAGAAGAAGATTTTTAAAGTTTTACTCTGTATATTCCTATGTAAAACTTCGACCCCCCATTGTGGCCCCATCCTACTACTGGGGGTCATGATTTTCACAAATTAGAATCTACACTACCTGAGAATGCTTCCACACAAGTTTCACTATTTCTGGTCTTATGGTTCATGAAAAGAAGATTTTTAAGGATTTACTCTATATATTCCTATGTAAAACTTCGACCCCCCATTGTGGCCTCACCCTACCCTCGGGGGTCATGATTTTCACAAATTAGAATCTACACTACCTGAGGATGCTTCCACACAAGTTTCAGCTTTCCTGGTCTTATGGTTCATGAGAAGAAGATTTTCAAAGATTTACTTTATATATTCCTTTGTTAAACTTCGACACCCCATTGTGGCCCCACCCTAACCCCGGGGATCATTATTTTCACAGCTTTGAATCTACACTACCTGAGAATGCTTCCACACAAGTTTCAGCTTTACTGGCTGATTAGTTTCTGAGAAGAAGATTTTTAAAGGTTTACTCTATATATTCCTATGTAAAACTTCGACCCCCCATTGTGGCCCCATCCTACTACTGGGGGTCATGATTTTCACAAATTTAAATCTACATTACCTGAGGATGCTTCCACACAAGTTTCAGCTTTCCTGGTCTTATGGTTCATGAGAAGAAGATTTTTAAAGATTTACTCTGTATATTCCTATGTAAAACTTCGACACCCCATTGTGGCCCCACCCTAACCCCGGGGGTCATGATTTTCACAAATTAGAATCTACACTACCTGAGGATGCTTCCACACAAGTTTCAGCTTTCCTGGTCTTATGGTTCATGAGAAGAAGATTTTCAAAGATTTACTTTATATATTCCTTTGTTAAACTTCGACACCCCATTGTGGCCCCACCCTAACCCCGGGGATCATTATTTTCACAGCTTTGAATCTACACTACCTGAGAATGCTTCCACACAAGTTTCAGCTTTACTGGCTGATTAGTTTCTGAGAAGAAGATTTTTAAAGGTTTACTCTATATATTCCTATGTAAAACTTCGACCCCCCATTGTGGCCCCATCCTACTACTGGGGGTCATGATTTTCACAAATTTAAATCTACATTACCTGAGGATGCTTCCACACAAGTTTCAGCTTTCCTGGTCTTATGGTTCATGAGAAGAAGATTTTTAAAGATTTACTCTGTATATTCCTATGTAAAACTTCGACACCCCATTGTGGCCCCACCCTAACCCCGGGGGTCATGATTTTCACAAATTAGAATCTACACTACCTGAGGATGCTTCCACACAAGTTTCAGCTTTACTGGCTGATTAGTTTCTGAAAAGAAGATTTTTAAAGGTTTACTCTATATATTCCTATGTAAAACTTCGACCCCCCATTGTGGCCCCATCCTACCCCCGGGGGTCATGATTTTCACAAATTTAAATCTACATTACCTGAGGATGCTTCCACACAAGTTTCAGCTTTCCTGGTCTTATGGTTCATGAGAAGAAGATTTTTAAAGATTTACTCTGTATATTCCTATGTAAAACTTCGACCCCCCCATTGTGGCCCCACCCTACCCCCGGGGGTCATGATTTTCACAAATTAGAATCTACACTACCTGAGGATGCTTCCACACAAGTTTCAGCTTTACTGGCTGATTAGTTTCTGAGAAAAGATTTTTAAAGATTTACTCTATATATTCCTATGTTAAATTTCGACCCCCCATTGTGGCCCCACCCTACCCCCGGGGGTCATGATTTTTACAAATTAAAATCTACACTACCTGAGAATGCTTCCACACAAGTTTCAGCTTTCCTGGTCTTATGGTTCATGAGAAGAAGATTTTTAAAGTTTTACTCTGTATATTCCTATGTAAAACTTCGACCCCCCATTGTGGCCCCATCCTACTACTGGGGGTCATGATTTTCACAAATTAGAATCTACACTACCTGAGAATGCTTCCACACAAGTTTCACTATTTCTGGTCTTATGGTTCATGAAAAGAAGATTTTTAAAGATTTACTCTATATATTCCAATGTTAAATTTCGACCCCCCATTGTGGCCCCACCCTACCCCCGGGGGTCATGATTTTTACAAATTAGAATCTACACTACCTGAGAATGCTTCCACACAAGTTTCAGCTTTCCTGGTCGTATGGTTCATGAGAAGAAGATTTTTAAAGTTTTACTCTGTATATTCCTATGTAAAACTTCGACCCCCCATTGTGGCCTCATCCTACTACTGGGGGTCATGATTTTCACAAATTAGAATCTACACTACCTGAGAATGCTTCCACACAAGTTTCACTATTTCTGGTCTTATGGTTCATGAAAAGAAGATTTTTAAAGATTTACTCTATATATTCCTATGTTAAATTTCGACCCCCCATTGTGGCCCCACTTTACCCCCGGGGGTCATGATTTTCACAAATTAGAATCTACACTACCTGAGAATGCTTCCACACAAGTTTCAGCTTTCCTGGTCTTATGGTTCATGAGAAGAAGATTTTTAAAGTTTTACTCTGTATATTCCTATGTAAAACTTCGACCCCCCATTGTGGCCCCATCCTACTACTGGGGGTCATGATTTTCACAAATTAGAATCTACACTACCTGAGAATGCTTCCACACAAGTTTCAGCTTTCCTGGTCTTATGGTTCATGAAAAGAAGATTTTTAAATATTTACTCTATATATTCCTATGTAAAACTTCGACCCCCCATTGTGGCCTCACCCTACCCTCGGGGTCATGATTTTCACAAATTTAAATTTACACTACCTGAGGATGCTTCCACACAAGTTTCAGCTTTCCTGGTCTTATGGTTCATGAGAAGAAGATTTTCAAAGATTTACTTTATATATTCCTTTGTTAAACTTCGACACCCCATTGTGGCCCCACCCTAACCCCGGGGATCATGATTTTCACAACTTTGAATCTACACTACCTGAGGATGCTTCCACACAAGTTTCAGCTTTACTGGCTGATTAGTTTCTGGGAAGAAGATTTTAAAAGGTTTACTCTGTATATTCCTATGTAAAACTTCGACCCCCCATTGTGGCCCCATCCTACCCCTGGGGGTCATGATTTTCACAAATTTAAATCTACACTACCTGAGGATGCTTCCACACAAGTTTCAGCTTTCCTGGTCTTATGGTTCATGAGAAGAAGAATTTTAAAGAAATTACTCTGTATATTCCTATGTAAAACTTCGACCCCCATTGTGGCCCCACCCTACCCCCGGGGGTCATGATTTTCACAAATTAGAATCTACACTACCTGAGAATGCTTCCACACAAGTTTCAGCTTTACTGGCTGATTAGTTTCTGAGAAGAAGATTTTTAAAGGTTTACTCTATATATTCCTATGTAAAACTTCGACCCCCTATTGTGGCCCCATCCTACCTCCGGGGGTCATGATTTTCACAAATTTAAATCTACATTACCTGAGGATGCTTCCACACAAGTTTCAGCTTTACTGGCTGATTAGTTTCTTAGAAGAAGATTTTTAAAGATTTACTCTATATATTCCTATGTTAAATTTCGACCCCCCATTGTGGCCCCACCCTACCCCCGGGGGTAATGATTTTTACAAATTAGAATCTACACTACCTGAGAATGCTTCCACACAAGTTTCAGCTTTCCTGGTCTTATGGTTCATGAGAAGAAGATTTTTAAAGTTTTACTCTGTATATTCCTATGTAAAACTTCGACCCCCCATTGTGGCCTCATCCTACTACTGGGGGTCATGATTTTCACAAATTAGAATCTACACTACCTGAGAATGCTTCCACACAAGTTTCACTATTTCTGGTCTTATGGTTCATGAAAAGAAGATTTTTAAAGATTTACTCTATATATTCCTATGTAAAACTTCGACCCCCCATTGTGGCCTTACCTTACCCTCGGGGGTCATGATTTTCACAAATTAGAATCTACACTACCTGAGGATGCTTCCACACACGTTTCAGCTTGCCTGGTCTTATGGTTCATGAGAAGAAGATTTTTAAAGATTTACTTTATATATTCCTATGTAAAACTTCAACACCCCATTGTGGCCCCACCCTACCCCCGGGGATCATGATTTTCACAACTTTGAATCTACACTACCTGAGGATGCTTTCACACAAGTTTCAGCTTTACTGGCTGATTAGTTTCTGAGAAGAAGATTTTTAAAGATTTACTCTATATATTCCAATGTTAAATTTCGACCCCCCATTGTGGCCCCACTTTACCCCCGGGGGTCATGATTTTCACAAATTAGAATCTACACTACCTGAGAATGCTTCCACACAAGTTTCAGCTTTCCTGGTCGTATGGTTCATGAGAAGAAGATTTTTAAAGTTTTACTCTGTATATTCCTATGTAAAACTTCGACCCCCCATTGTGGCCCCATCCTACTACTGGGGGTCATGATTTTCACAAATTAGAATCTACACTACCTGAAAATGCTTCCACACAAGTTTCACTATTTCTGGTCTTATGGTTCATGAAAAGAAGATTTTTAAAGATTTACTCTATATATTCCTATGTTAAATTTCGACCCCCCATTGTGGCCCCACTTTACCCCCGGGGGTCATGATTTTCACAAATTAAAATCTACACTACCTGAGGATGCTTCCACACACGTTTCAGCTTGCCTGGTCTTATGGTTCATGAGAAGAAGATTTTTAAAGATTTACTTTATATATTCCTATGTAAAACTTCGACACCCCATTGTGGCCCCACCCTACCCCCGGGGATCATGATTTTCACAACTTTGAATCTACACTACCTGAGGATGCTTTCACACAAGTTTCAGCTTTACTGGCTGATTAGTTTCTGAGAAGAAGATTTTTAAAGATTTACTCTATATATTCCAATGTTAAATTTCGACCCCCCATTGTGGCCCCACTTTACCCCCGGGGGTCATGATTTTCACAAATTAGAATCTACACTACCTGAGAATGCTTCCACACAAGTTTCAGCTTTCCTGGTCGTATGGTTCATGAGAAGAAGATTTTTAAAGTTTTACTCTGTATATTCCTATGTAAAACTTCGACCCCCCATTGTGGCCCCATCCTACTACTGGGGGTCATGATTTTCACAAATTAGAATCTACACTACCTGAAAATGCTTCCACACAAGTTTCACTATTTCTGGTCTTATGGTTCATGAAAAGAAGATTTTTAAAGATTTACTCTATATATTCCTATGTTAAATTTCGACCCCCCATTGTGGCCCCACTTTACCCCCGGGGGTCATGATTTTCACAAATTAAAATCTACACTACCTGAGGATGCTTCCACACAAGTTTCAGCTTCCCTGGTCTTATGGTTCATGAGAAGAAGATTTTTAAAGTTTTACTCTGTATATTCCTATGTAAAACTTCGACCCCCCATTGTGGCCCCATCCTACTACTGGGGGTCATGATTTTCACAAATTAGAATCTACACTACCTGAGAATGCTTCCACACAAGTTTCACTATTTCTGGTCTTATGGTTCATGAAAAGAAGATTTTTAAAGATTTACTCTATATATTCCTATGTAAAACTTCGACCCCCCATTGTGGCCTCACCCTACCCTCGGGGTCATGATTTTCACAAATTTAAATCTACACTACCTGAGAATGCTTCCACACAAGTTTCAGCTTTCCTGGTCTTATGGTTCATGAGAAGAAGATTTTTAAAGATTTACTTTATATATTCCTTTGTTAAACTTCGACACCCCATTGTGGCCCCACCCTAACCCCGGGGATCATGATTTTCACAACTTTGAATCTACACTACCTGAGGATGCTTCCACACAAGTTTCAGCTTTACTGGCTGATTAGTTTCTGGGAAGAAGATTTTTAAAGGTTTACTCTATATATTCCTATGTAAAACTTCGACCCCCCATTGTGGCCCCATCCTACCCCCGGGGGTCATGATTTTCACAAATTTAAATCTACACTACCTGAGGATGCTTCCACACAAGTTTCAGCTTTCCTGGTCTTATGGTTCATGAGAAGAAGATTTTTAAAGTTTTACTCTGTATATTCCTATGTAAAACTTCGACCCCCCATTGTGGCCCCATCCTACTACTGGGGGTCATGATTTTCACAAATTAGAATCTACACTACCTGAGAATGCTTCCACACAAGTTTCACTATTTCTGGTCTTATGGTTCATGAAAAGAAGATTTTTAAGGATTTACTCTATATATTCCTGTGTAAAACTTCAACCCCCCATTGTGGCCTCACCCTACCCTCGGGGGTCATGATTTTCACAAATTAGAATCTACACTACCTGAGGATGCTTCCACACAAGTTTCAGCTTTCCTGGTCTTATGGTTCATGAGAAGAAGATTTTTAAAGTTTTACTCTGTATATTCCTATGTAAAACTTCGACCCCCCATTGTGGCCTCATCCTACTTCTGGGGGTCATGATTTTCACAAATTAGAATCTACACTACCTGAGAATGCTTCCACACAAGTTTCACTATTTCTGGTCTTATGGTTCATGAAAAGAAGATTTTTAAAGATTTACTCTATATATTCCTATGTTAAATTTCGACCCCCCATTGTGGCCCCACTTTACCCCCGGGGGTCATGATTTTCACAAATTAGAATCTACATTACCTGAGGATGCTTCCACACAAGTTTCAGCTTTCCTGGTCTTATGGTTCATGAGAAGAAGATTTTTAAAGATTTACTCTGTATATTCCTATGTAAAACTTCGACACCCCATTGTGGCCCCACCCTAACCCCGGGGGTCATGATTTTCACAAATTAGAATCTACACTACCTGAGGATGCTTCCACACAAGTTTCAGCTTTACTGGCTGATTAGTTTCTGAGAAGAAGATTTTTAAATGTTTACTTTATATATTCCTATGTAAAACTTCGACCCCCCATTGTGGCCCCATCCTACCCCCGGGGGTCATGATTTTCACAAATTTAAATCTACATTACCTGAGGATGCTTCCACACAAGTTTCAGCTTTCCTGGTCTTATGGTTCATGAGAAGAAGATTTTTAAAGATTCACTCTGTATATTCCTATGTAAAACTTCAACCCCCCCATTGTGGCCCCACCCTACCCCCGGGGGTCATGATTTTCACAAATTAGAATCTACACTACCTGAGGATGCTTCCACACAAGTTTCAGCTTTACTGGCTGATTAGTTTCTGAGAAGAAGATTTTTAAAGATTTACTCTATATATTCCTATGTTAAATTTCGACCCCCCATTGTGGCCCCATCCTACCCCCGGGGGTCATGATTTTCACAAATTTAAATCTACACTACCTGAGGATGCTTCCACACAAGTTTCAGCTTTCCTGGTCTTATGGTTCATGAGAAGAAGATTTTTAAAGATTTACTCTGTATATTCCTATGTAAAACTTCGACCCCCATTGTGGCCCCACCCTACTTCCGGGGATCATGATTTTCACAACTTTGAATCTACACTACCTGAGGATGCTTTCACACAAGTTTCAGCTTTACTGGCTGATTACTTTCTGAGAAGAAGATTTTTAAAGATTTACTCTATATATTCCAATGTTAAATTTCGACCCCCCCCCATTGTGGCCCCACTTTACCCCCGGGGGTCATGATTTTCACAAATTAGAATCTACACTACCTGAGAATGCTTCCACACAAGTTTCAGCTTTCCTGGTCGTATGGTTCATGAGAAGAAGATTTTTAAAGTTTTACTCTGTATATTCCTATGTAAAACTTCGACCCCCCATTGTGGCCCCATCCTACTACTGGGGGTCATGATTTTCACAAATTAGAATCTACACTACCTGAAAATGCTTCCACACAAGTTTCACTATTTCTGGTCTTATGGTTCATGAAAAGAAGATTTTTAAAGATTTACTCTATATATTCCTATGTTAAATTTCGACCCCCCATTGTGGCCCCACTTTACCCCCGGGGGTCATGATTTTCACAAATTAGAATCTACACTACCTGAGAATGCTTCCACACAAGTTTCAGCTTTCCTGGTCTTATGGTTCATGAGAAGAAGATTTTTAAAGTTTTACTCTGTATATTCCTATGTAAAACTTCGACCCCCCATTGTGGCCCCATCCTACTACTGGGGGTCATGATTTTCACAAATTAGAATCTACACTACCTGAGAATGCTTCCACACAAGTTTCACTATTTCTGGTCTTATGGTTCATGAAAAGAAGATTTTTAAAGATTTACTCTATATATTCCTATGTAAAACTTCGACCCCCCATTGTGGCCTCACCCTACCCTCGGGGTCATGATTTTCACAAATTTAAATTTACACTACCTGAGGATGCTTCCACACAAGTTTCAGCTTTCCTGGTCTTATGGTTCATGAGAAGAAGATTTTCAAAGATTTACTTTATATATTCCTTTGTTAAACTTCGACACCCCATTGTGGCCCCACCCTAACCCCGGGGATCATGATTTTCACAACTTTGAATCTACACTACCTGAGGATGCTTCCACACAAGTTTCAGCTTTACTGGCTGATTAGTTTCTGGGAAGAAGATTTTTAAAGGTTTACTCTGTATATTCCTATGTAAAACTTCGACCCCCCATTGTGGCCCCATCCTACCCCCGGGGGTCATGATTTTCACAAATTAGAATCTACACTACCTGAGGATGCTTCCACACAAGTTTCAGCTTTCCTGGTCTTATGGTTCATGAGAAGAAGATTTTTAAAGTTTTACTCTGTATATTCCTATGTAAAACTTCGACCCCCCATTGTGGCCCCACCCTACCCCCGGGGGTCATGATTTTCACAAATTAGAATCTACACTACCTGAGGATGCTTCCACACAAGTTTCAGCTTTACTGGCTGATTAGTTTCTGAGAAGAAGATTTTTAAAGATTTACTCTATATATTCCTATGTTAAATTTCGACCCCCCATTGTGGCCCCACCCTACCCCCGGGGGTCATGATTTTTACAAATTAGAATCTACACTACCTGAGAATGCTTCCACACAAGTTTCAGCTTTCCTGGTCTTATGGTTCATGAGAAGAAGATTTTTAAAGTTTTACTCTGTATATTCCTATGTAAAACTTCGACCCCCCATTGTGGCCTCATCCTACTTCTGGGGGTCATGATTTTCACAAATTAGAATCTACACTACCTGAGAATGCTTCCACACAAGTTTCACTATTTCTGGTCTTATGGTTCATGAAAAGAAGATTTTTAAAGATTTACTCTATATATTCCTATGTTAAATTTCGACCCCCCATTGTGGCCCCACTTTACCCCCGGGGGTCATGATTTTCACAAATTAGAATCTACACTACCTGAGAATGCTTCCACACAAGTTTCAGCTTTCCTGGTCTTATGGTTCATGAGAAGAAGATTTTTAAAGTTTTACTCTGTATATTCCTATGTAAAACTTCGACCCCCCATTGTGGCCCCATCCTACTACTGGGGGTCATGATTTTCACAAATTAGAATCTACACTACCTGAGAATGCTTCCACACAAGTTTCACTATTTCTGGTCTTATGGTTCATGAAAAGAAGATTTTTAAGGATTTACTCTATATATTCCTGTGTAAAACTTCGACCCCCCATTGTGGCCTCACCCTACCCTCGGGGGTCATGATTTTCACAAATTAGAATCTACACTACCTGAGGATGCTTCCACACAA
This sequence comes from Magallana gigas, assembly GCF_963853765.1. NCBI lineage: Eukaryota > Metazoa > Mollusca > Bivalvia > Ostreida > Ostreidae > Magallana > Magallana gigas. Next base: position 11,476,862 of record NC_088861.1, on the reverse strand, counting down.
GTTTCAGCTTTCCTGGTCTTATGGTTCATGAGAAGAAGATTTTCAAAGATTTACTTTATATATTCCTTTGTTAAACTTCGACACCCCATTGTGGCCCCACCCTAACCCCGGGGATCATTATTTTCACAGCTTTGAATCTACACTACCTGAGAATGCTTCCACACAAGTTTCAGCTTTACTGGCTGATTAGTTTCTGAGAAGAAGATTTTTAAAGGTTTACTCTATATATTCCTATGTAAAACTTCGACCCCCCATTGTGGCCCCATCCTACTACTGGGGGTCATGATTTTCACAAATTTAAATCTACATTACCTGAGGATGCTTCCACACAAGTTTCAGCTTTCCTGGTCTTATGGTTCATGAGAAGAAGATTTTTAAAGATTTACTCTGTATATTCCTATGTAAAACTTCGACACCCCATTGTGGCCCCACCCTAACCCCGGGGGTCATGATTTTCACAAATTAGAATCTACACTACCTGAGGATGCTTCCACACAAGTTTCAGCTTTACTGGCTGATTAGTTTCTGAGAAGAAGATTTTTAAAGGTTTACTCTATATATTCCTATGTAAAACTTCGACCCCCCATTGTGGCCCCATCCTACCCCCGGGGGTCATGATTTTCACAAATTTAAATCTACATTACCTGAGGATGCTTCCACACAAGTTTCAGCTTTCCTGGTCTTATGGTTCATGAGAAGAAGATTTTTAAAGATTTACTCTGTATATTCCTATGTAAAACTTCGACCCCCCCATTGTGGCCCCACCCTACCCCCGGGGGTCATGATTTTCACAAATTAGAATCTACACTACCTGAGGATGCTTCCACACAAGTTTCAGCTTTACTGGCTGATTAGTTTCTGAGAAGAAGATTTTTAAAGATTTACTCTATATATTCCTATGTTAAATTTCGACCCCCCATTGTGGCCCCACCCTACCCCCGGGGGTCATGATTTTTACAAATTTAAATCTACACTACCTGAGAATGCTTCCACACAAGTTTCAGCTTTCCTGGTCTTATGGTTCATGAGAAGAAGATTTTTAAAGTTTTACTCTGTATATTCCTATGTAAAACTTCGACCCCCCATTGTGGCCTCATCCTACTACTGGGGGTCATGATTTTCACAAATTAGAATCTACACTACCTGAGAATGCTTCCACACAAGTTTCACTATTTCTGGTCTTATGGTTCATGAAAAGAAGATTTTTAAAGATTTACTCTATATATTCCTATGTTAAATTTCGACCCCCCATTGTGGCCCCACTTTACCCCCGGGGGTCATGATTTTCACAAATTAGAATCTACACTACCTGAGGATGCTTCCACACAAGTTTCAGCTTTCCTGGTCTTATGGTTCATGAGAAGAAGATTTTTAAAGTTTTACTCTGTATATTCCTATGTAAAACTTCGACCCCCCATTGTGGCCCCATCCTACTACTGGGGGTCATGATTTTCACAAATTAGAATCTACACTACCTGAGAATGCTTCCACACAAGTTTCACTATTTCTGGTCTTATGGTTCATGAGAAGAAGATTTTCAAAGATTTACTTTATATATTCCTTTGTTAAACTTCGACACCCCATTGTGGCCCCACCCTAACCCCGGGGATCATGATTTTCACAACTTTGAATCTACACTACCTGAGGATGCTTCCACACAAGTTTCAGCTTTACTGGCTGATTAGTTTCTGGGAAGAAGATTTTAAAAGGTTTACTCTGTATATTCCTATGTAAAACTTCGACCCCCCATTGTGGCCCCATCCTACCCCTGGGGGTCATGATTTTCACAAATTTAAATCTACACTACCTGAGGATGCTTCCACACAAGTTTCAGCTTTCCTGGTCTTATGGTTCATGAGAAGAAGAATTTTAAAGAAATTACTCTGTATATTCCTATGTAAAACTTCGACCCCCATTGTGGCCCCACCCTACCCCCGGGGGTCATGATTTTCACAAATTAGAATCTACACTACCTGAGAATGCTTCCACACAAGTTTCAGCTTTACTGGCTGATTAGTTTCTGAGAAGAAGATTTTTAAAGGTTTACTCTATATATTCCTATGTAAAACTTCGACCCCCTATTGTGGCCCCATCCTACCTCCGGGGGTCATGATTTTCACAAATTTAAATCTACATTACCTGAGGATGCTTCCACACAAGTTTCAGCTTTACTGGCTGATTAGTTTCTTAGAAGAAGATTTTTAAAGATTTACTCTATATATTCCTATGTTAAATTTCGACCCCCCATTGTGGCCCCACCCTACCCCCGGGGGTAATGATTTTTACAAATTAGAATCTACACTACCTGAGAATGCTTCCACACAAGTTTCAGCTTTCCTGGTCTTATGGTTCATGAGAAGAAGATTTTTAAAGTTTTACTCTGTATATTCCTATGTAAAACTTCGACCCCCCATTGTGGCCTCATCCTACTACTGGGGGTCATGATTTTCACAAATTAGAATCTACACTACCTGAGAATGCTTCCACACAAGTTTCACTATTTCTGGTCTTATGGTTCATGAAAAGAAGATTTTTAAAGATTTACTCTATATATTCCTATGTAAAACTTCGACCCCCCATTGTGGCCTTACCTTACCCTCGGGGGTCATGATTTTCACAAATTAGAATCTACACTACCTGAGGATGCTTCCACACACGTTTCAGCTTGCCTGGTCTTATGGTTCATGAGAAGAAGATTTTTAAAGATTTACTTTATATATTCCTATGTAAAACTTCGACACCCCATTGTGGCCCCACCCTACCCCCGGGGATCATGATTTTCACAACTTTGAATCTACACTACCTGAGGATGCTTTCACACAAGTTTCAGCTTTACTGGCTGATTAGTTTCTGAGAAGAAGATTTTTAAAGATTTACTCTATATATTCCAATGTTAAATTTCGACCCCCCATTGTGGCCCCACTTTACCCCCGGGGGTCATGATTTTCACAAATTAGAATCTACACTACCTGAGAATGCTTCCACACAAGTTTCAGCTTTCCTGGTCGTATGGTTCATGAGAAGAAGATTTTTAAAGTTTTACTCTGTATATTCCTATGTAAAACTTCGACCCCCCATTGTGGCCCCATCCTACTACTGGGGGTCATGATTTTCACAAATTAGAATCTACACTACCTGAAAATGCTTCCACACAAGTTTCACTATTTCTGGTCTTATGGTTCATGAAAAGAAGATTTTTAAAGATTTACTCTATATATTCCTATGTTAAATTTCGACCCCCCATTGTGGCCTCACCCTACCCTCGGGGTCATGATTTTCACAAATTTAAATCTACACTACCTGAGAATGCTTCCACACAAGTTTCAGCTTTCCTGGTCTTATGGTTCATGAGAAGAAGATTTTTAAAGATTTACTTTATATATTCCTTTGTTAAACTTCGACACCCCATTGTGGCCCCACCCTAACCCCGGGGATCATGATTTTCACAACTTTGAATCTACACTACCTGAGGATGCTTCCACACAAGTTTCAGCTTTACTGGCTGATTAGTTTCTGGGAAGAAGATTTTTAAAGGTTTACTCTATATATTCCTATGTAAAACTTCGACCCCCCATTGTGGCCCCATCCTACCCCCGGGGGTCATGATTTTCACAAATTTAAATCTACACTACCTGAGGATGCTTCCACACAAGTTTCAGCTTTCCTGGTCTTATGGTTCATGAGAAGAAGATTTTTAAAGTTTTACTCTGTATATTCCTATGTAAAACTTCGACCCCCCATTGTGGCCCCATCCTACTACTGGGGGTCATGATTTTCACAAATTAGAATCTACACTACCTGAGAATGCTTCCACACAAGTTTCACTATTTCTGGTCTTATGGTTCATGAAAAGAAGATTTTTAAGGATTTACTCTATATATTCCTGTGTAAAACTTCGACCCCCCATTGTGGCCTCACCCTACCCTCGGGGGTCATGATTTTCACAAATTAGAATCTACACTACCTGAGGATGCTTCCACACAAGTTTCAGCTTTCCTGGTCTTATGGTTCATGAGAAGAAGATTTTTAAAGTTTTACTCTGTATATTCCTATGTAAAACTTCGACCCCCCATTGTGGCCTCATCCTACTTCTGGGGGTCATGATTTTCACAAATTAGAATCTACACTACCTGAGAATGCTTCCACACAAGTTTCACTATTTCTGGTCTTATGGTTCATGAAAAGAAGATTTTTAAAGATTTACTCTATATATTCCTATGTTAAATTTCGACCCCCCATTGTGGCCCCACTTTACCCCCGGGGGTCATGATTTTCACAAATTAGAATCTACATTACCTGAGGATGCTTCCAAACAAGTTTCAGCTTTCCTGGTCTTATGGTTCATGAGAAGAAGATTTTTAAAGATTTACTCTGTATATTCCTATGTAAAACTTCGACACCCCATTGTGGCCCCACCCTAACCCCGGGGGTCATGATTTTCACAAATTAGAATCTACACTACCTGAGGATGCTTCCACACAAGTTTCAGCTTTACTGGCTGATTAGTTTCTGAGAAGAAGATTTTTAAATGTTTACTTTATATATTCCTATGTAAAACTTCGACCCCCCATTGTGGCCCCATCCTACCCCCGGGGGTCATGATTTTCACAAATTTAAATCTACATTACCTGAGGATGCTTCCACACAAGTTTCAGCTTTCCTGGTCTTATGGTTCATGAGAAGAAGATTTTTAAAGATTCACTCTGTATATTCCTATGTAAAACTTCAACCCCCCCATTGTGGCCCCACCCTACCCCCGGGGGTCATGATTTTCACAAATTAGAATCTACACTACCTGAGGATGCTTCCACACAAGTTTCAGCTTTACTGGCTGATTAGTTTCTGAGAAGAAGATTTTTAAAGATTTACTCTATATATTCCTATGTTAAATTTCGACCCCCCATTGTGGCCCCATCTTACCCCCGGGGGTCATGATTTTCACAAATTTAAATCTACACTACCTGAGGATGCTTCCACACAAGTTTCAGCTTTCCTGGTCTTATGGTTCATGAGAAGAAGATTTTTAAAGATTTACTCTGTATATTCCTATGTAAAACTTCGACCCCCATTGTGGCCCCACCCTACCCCCGGGGATCATGATTTTCACAACTTTGAATCTACACTACCTGAGGATGCTTTCACACAAGTTTCAGCTTTACTGGCTGATTACTTTCTGAGAAGAAGATTTTTAAAGATTTACTCTATATATTCCAATGTTAAATTTCGACCCCCCCATTGTGGCCCCACTTTACCCCCGGGGGTCATGATTTTCACAAATTAGAATCTACACTACCTGAGAATGCTTCCACACAAGTTTCAGCTTTCCTGGTCGTATGGTTCATGAGAAGAAGATTTTTAAAGTTTTACTCTGTATATTCCTATGTAAAACTTCGACCCCCCATTGTGGCCCCATCCTACTACTGGGGGTCATGATTTTCACAAATTAGAATCTACACTACCTGAAAATGCTTCCACACAAGTTTCACTATTTCTGGTCTTATGGTTCATGAAAAGAAGATTTTTAAAGATTTACTCTATATATTCCTATGTTAAATTTCGACCCCCCATTGTGGCCCCACTTTACCCCCGGGGGTCATGATTTTCACAAATTAGAATCTACACTACCTGAGAATGCTTCCACACAAGTTTCAGCTTTCCTGGTCTTATGGTTCATGAGAAGAAGATTTTTAAAGTTTTACTCTGTATATTCCTATGTAAAACTTCGACCCCCCATTGTGGCCCCATCCTACTACTGGGGGTCATGATTTTCACAAATTAGAATCTACACTACCTGAGAATGCTTCCACACAAGTTTCACTATTTCTGGTCTTATGGTTCATGAAAAGAAGATTTTTAAAGATTTACTCTATATATTCCTATGTAAAACTTCGACCCCCCATTGTGGCCTCACCCTACCCTCGGGGTCATGATTTTCACAAATTTAAATTTACACTACCTGAGGATGCTTCCACACAAGTTTCAGCTTTCCTGGTCTTATGGTTCATGAGAAGAAGATTTTTAAAGATTTACTCTGTATATTCCTATGTAAAACTTCGACCCCCCATTGTGGCCCCACCCTACCCCCGGGGGTCATGATTTTCACAAATTAGAATCTACACTACCTGAGGATGCTTCCACACAAGTTTCAGCTTTACTGGCTGATTAGTTTCTGAGAAGAAGATTTTTAAAGATTTACTCTATATATTCCTATGTTAAATTTCGACCCCCCATTGTGGCCCCACCCTACCCCCGGGGGTCATGATTTTTACAAATTAGAATCTACACTACCTGAGAATGCTTCCACACAAGTTTCAGCTTTCCTGGTCTTATGGTTCATGAGAAGAAGATTTTTAAAGTTTTACTCTGTATATTCCTATGTAAAACTTCGACCCCCCATTGTGGCCTCATCCTACTTCTGGGGGTCATGATTTTCACAAATTAGAATCTACACTACCTGAGAATGCTTCCACACAAGTTTCACTATTTCTGGTCTTATGGTTCATGAAAAGAAGATTTTTAAAGATTTACTCTATATATTCCTGTGTAAAACTTCGACCCCCCATTGTGGCCTCACCCTACCCTCGGGGGTCATGATTTTCACAAATTAGAATCTACACTACCTGAGGATGCTTCCACACAAGTTTCAGCTTTCCTGGTCTTATGGTTCATGAGAAGAAGATTTTTAAAGTTTTACTCTGTATATTCCTATGTAAAACTTCGACCCCCCATTGTGGCCTCATCCTACTTCTGGGGGTCATGATTTTCACAAATTAGAATCTACACTACCTGAGAATGCTTCCACACAAGTTTCACTATTTCTGGTCTTATGGTTCATGAAAAGAAGATTTTTAAAGATTTACTCTATATATTCCTATGTTAAATTTCGACCCCCCATTGTGGCCCCACTTTACCCCCGGGGGTCATGATTTTCACAAATTAGAATCTACATTACCTGAGGATGCTTCCAAACAAGTTTCAGCTTTCCTGGTCTTATGGTTCATGAGAAGAAGATTTTTAAAGATTTACTCTGTATATTCCTATGTAAAACTTCGACACCCCATTGTGGCCCCACCCTAACCCCGGGGGTCATGATTTTCACAAATTAGAATCTACACTACCTGAGGATGCTTCCACACAAGTTTCAGCTTTACTGGCTGATTAGTTTCTGAGAAGAAGATTTTTAAATGTTTACTTTATATATTCCTATGTAAAACTTCGACCCCCCATTGTGGCCCCATCCTACCCCCGGGGGTCATGATTTTCACAAATTTAAATCTACATTACCTGAGGATGCTTCCACACAAGTTTCAGCTTTCCTGGTCTTATGGTTCATGAGAAGAAGATTTTTAAAGATTCACTCTGTATATTCCTATGTAAAACTTCAACCCCCCCATTGTGGCCCCACCCTACCCCCGGGGGTCATGATTTTCACAAATTAGAATCTACACTACCTGAGGATGCTTCCACACAAGTTTCAGCTTTACTGGCTGATTAGTTTCTGAGAAGAAGATTTTTAAAGATTTACTCTATATATTCCTATGTTAAATTTCGACCCCCCATTGTGGCCCCATCTTACCCCCGGGGGTCATGATTTTCACAAATTTAAATCTACACTACCTGAGGATGCTTCCACACAAGTTTCAGCTTTCCTGGTCTTATGGTTCATGAGAAGAAGATTTTTAAAGATTTACTCTGTATATTCCTATGTAAAACTTCGACCCCCATTGTGGCCCCACCCTACCCCCGGGGATCATGATTTTCACAACTTTGAATCTACACTACCTGAGGATGCTTTCACACAAGTTTCAGCTTTACTGGCTGATTACTTTCTGAGAAGAAGATTTTTAAAGATTTACTCTATATATTCCAATGTTAAATTTCGACCCCCCCATTGTGGCCCCACTTTACCCCCGGGGGTCATGATTTTCACAAATTAGAATCTACACTACCTGAGAATGCTTCCACACAAGTTTCAGCTTTCCTGGTCGTATGGTTCATGAGAAGAAGATTTTTAAAGTTTTACTCTGTATATTCCTATGTAAAACTTCGACCCCCCATTGTGGCCCCATCCTACTACTGGGGGTCATGATTTTCACAAATTAGAATCTACACTACCTGAAAATGCTTCCACACAAGTTTCACTATTTCTGGTCTTATGGTTCATGAAAAGAAGATTTTTAAAGATTTACTCTATATATTCCTATGTTAAATTTCGACCCCCCATTGTGGCCCCACTTTACCCCCGGGGGTCATGATTTTCACAAATTAGAATCTACACTACCTGAGAATGCTTCCACACAAGTTTCAGCTTTCCTGGTCTTATGGTTCATGAGAAGAAGATTTTTAAAGTTTTACTCTGTATATTCCTATGTAAAACTTCGACCCCCCATTGTGGCCCCATCCTACTACTGGGGGTCATGATTTTCACAAATTAGAATCTACACTACCTGAGAATGCTTCCACACAAGTTTCACTATTTCTGGTCTTATGGTTCATGAAAAGAAGATTTTTAAAGATTTACTCTATATATTCCTATGTAAAACTTCGACCCCCCATTGTGGCCTCACCCTACCCTCGGGGTCATGATTTTCACAAATTTAAATTTACACTACCTGAGGATGCTTCCACACAAGTTTCAGCTTTCCTGGTCTTATGGTTCATGAGAAGAAGATTTTTAAAGATTTACTCTGTATATTCCTATGTAAAACTTCGACCCCCCATTGTGGCCCCACCCTACCCCCGGGGGTCATGATTTTCACAAATTAGAATCTACACTACCTGAGGATGCTTCCACACAAGTTTCAGCTTTACTGGCTGATTAGTTTCTGAGAAGAAGATTTTTAAAGATTTACTCTATATATTCCTATGTTAAATTTCGACCCCCCATTGTGGCCCCACCCTACCCCCGGGGGTCATGATTTTTACAAATTAGAATCTACACTACCTGAGAATGCTTCCACACAAGTTTCAGCTTTCCTGGTCTTATGGTTCATGAGAAGAAGATTTTTAAAGTTTTACTCTGTATATTCCTATGTAAAACTTCGACCCCCCATTGTGGCCTCATCCTACTTCTGGGGGTCATGATTTTCACAAATTAGAATCTACACTACCTGAGAATGCTTCCACACAAGTTTCACTATTTCTGGTCTTATGGTTCATGAAAAGAAGATTTTTAAAGATTTACTCTATATATTCCTATGTTAAATTTCGACCCCCCATTGTGGCCCCACTTTACCCCCGGGGGTCATGATTTTCACAAATTAGAATCTACACTACCTGAGAATGCTTCCACACAAGTTTCAGCTTTCCTGGTCTTATGGTTCATGAGAAGAAGATTTTTAAAGTTTTACTCTGTATATTCCTATGTAAAACTTCGACCCCCCATTGTGGCCCCATCCTACTACTGGGGGTCATGATTTTCACAAATTAGAATCTACACTACCTGAGAATGCTTCCACACAAGTTTCACTATTTCTGGTCTTATGGTTCATGAAAAGAAGATTTTTAAGGATTTACTCTATATATTCCTGTGTAAAACTTCGACCCCCCATTGTGGCCTCACCCTACCCTCGGGGGTCATGATTTTCACAAATTAGAATCTACACTACCTGAGGATGCTTCCACACAAGTTTCAGCTTTCCTGGTCTTATGGTTCATGAGAAGAAGATTTTCAAAGATTTACTTTATATATTCCTTTGTTAAACTTCGACACCCCATTGTGGCCCCACCCTAACCCCGGGGATCATTATTTTCACAGCTTTGAATCTACACTACCTGAGAATGCTTCCACACAAGTTTCAGCTTTACTGGCTGATTAGTTTCTGAGAAGAAGATTTTTAAAGGTTTACTCTATATATTCCTATGTAAAACTTCGACCCCCCATTGTGGCCCCATCCTACTACTGGGGGTCATGATTTTCACAAATTTAAATCTACATTACCTGAGGATGCTTCCACACAAGTTTCAGCTTTCCTGGTCTTATGGTTCATGAGAAGAAGATTTTTAAAGATTTACTCTGTATATTCCTATGTAAAACTTCGACACCCCATTGTGGCCCCACCCTAACCCCGGGGGTCATGATTTTCACAAATTAGAATCTACACTACCTGAGGATGCTTCCACACAAGTTTCAGCTTTACTGGCTGATTAGTTTCTGAGAAGAAGATTTTTAAAGGTTTACTCTATATATTCCTATGTAAAACTTCGACCCCCCATTGTGGCCCCATCCTACCCCCGGGGGTCATGATTTTCACAAATTTAAATCTACATTACCTGAGGATGCTTCCACACAAGTTTCAGCTTTCCTGGTCTTATGGTTCATGAGAAGAAGATTTTTAAAGATTTACTCTGTATATTCCTATGTAAAACTTCGACCCCCCCATTGTGGCCCCACCCTACCCCCGGGGGTCATGATTTTCACAAATTAGAATCTACACTACCTGAGGATGCTTCCACACAAGTTTCAGCTTTACTGGCTGATTAGTTTCTGAGAAGAAGATTTTTAAAGATTTACTCTATATATTCCTATGTTAAATTTCGACCCCCCATTGTGGCCCCACCCTACCCCCGGGGGTCATGATTTTTACAAATTAGAATCTACACTACCTGAGAATGCTTCCACACAAGTTTCAGCTTTCCTGGTCTTATGGTTCATGAGAAGAAGATTTTTAAAGTTTTACTCTGTATATTCCTATGTAAAACTTCGACCCCTCATTGTGGCCTCATCCTACTACTGGGGGTCATGATTTTCACAAATTAGAATCTACACTACCTGAGAATGCTTCCACACAAGTTTCACTATTTCTGGTCTTATGGTTCATGAAAAGAAGATTTTTAAAGATTTACTCTATATATTCCTATGTTAAATTTCGACCCCCCATTGTGGCCCCACTTTACCCCCGGGGGTCATGATTTTCACAAATTAGAATCTACACTACCTGAGGATGCTTCCACACAAGTTTCAGCTTTCCTGGTCTTATGGTTCATGAGAAGAAGATTTTTAAAGTTTTACTCTGTATATTCCTATGTAAAACTTCGACCCCCCATTGTGGCCCCATCCTACTACTGGGGGTCATGATTTTCACAAATTAGAATCTACACTACCTGAGAATGCTTCCACACAAGTTTCACTATTTCTGGTCTTATGGTTCATGAAAAGAAGATTTTTAAAGATTTACTCTATATATTCCTATGTAAAACTTCGACCCCCCATTGTGGCCTCACCCTACCCTCGGGGTCATGATTTTCACAAATTTAAATTTACACTACCTGAGGATGCTTCCACACAAGTTTCAGCTTTCCTGGTCTTATGGTTCATGAGAAGAAGATTTTCAAAGATTTACTTTATATATTCCTTTGTTAAACTTCGACACCCCATTGTGGCCCCACCCTAACCCCGGGGATCATGATTTTCACAACTTTGAATCTACACTACCTGAGGATGCTTCCACACAAGTTTCAGCTTTACTGGCTGATTAGTTTCTGGGAAGAAGATTTTAAAAGGTTTACTCTGTATATTCCTATGTAAAACTTCGACCCCCCATTGTGGCCCCATCCTACCCCTGGGGGTCATGATTTTCACAAATTTAAATCTACACTACCTGAGGATGCTTCCACACAAGTTTCAGCTTTCCTGGTCTTATGGTTCATGAGAAGAAGAATTTTAAAGAAATTACTCTGTATATTCCTATGTAAAACTTCGACCCCCATTGTGGCCCCACCCTACCCCCGGGGGTCATGATTTTCACAAATTAGAATCTACACTACCTGAGAATGCTTCCACACAAGTTTCAGCTTTACTGGCTGATTAGTTTCTGAGAAGAAGATTTTTAAAGGTTTACTCTATATATTCCTATGTAAAACTTCGACCCCCTATTGTGGCCCCATCCTACCTCCGGGGGTCATGATTTTCACAAATTTAAATCTACATTACCTGAGGATGCTTCCACACAAGTTTCAGCTTTACTGGCTGATTAGTTTCTGAGAAGAAGATTTTTAAAGATTTACTCTATATATTCCTATGTTAAATTTCGACCCCCCATTGTGGCCCCACCCTACCCCCGGGGGTCATGATTTTTACAAATTAGAATCTACACTACCTGAGAATGCTTCCACACAAGTTTCAGCTTTCCTGGTCTTATGGTTCATGAGAAGAAGATTTTTAAAGTTTTACTCTGTATATTCCTATGTAAAACTTCGACCCCCCATTGTGGCCTCATCCTACTACTGGGGGTCATGATTTTCACAAATTAGAATCTACACTACCTGAGAATGCTTCCACACAAGTTTCACTATTTCTGGTCTTATGGTTCATGAAAAGAAGATTTTTAAAGATTTACTCTATATATTCCTATGTAAAACTTCGACCCCCCATTGTGGCCTTACCCTACCCTCGGGGGTCATGATTTTCACAAATTAGAATCTACACTACCTGAGGATGCTTCCACACACGTTTCAGCTTGCCTGGTCTTATGGTTCATGAGAAGAAGATTTTTAAAGATTTACTTTATATATTCCTATGTAAAACTTCGACACCCCATTGTGGCCCCACCCTACCCCCGGGGATCATGATTTTCACAACTTTGAATCTACACTACCTGAGGATGCTTTCACACAAGTTTCAGCTTTACTGGCTGATTAGTTTCTGAGAAGAAGATTTTTAAAGATTTACTCTATATATTCCAATGTTAAATTTCGACCCCCCATTGTGGCCCCACTTTACCCCCGGGGGTCATGATTTTCACAAATTAGAATCTACACTACCTGAGAATGCTTCCACACAAGTTTCAGCTTTCCTGGTCGTATGGTTCATGAGAAGAAGATTTTTAAAGTTTTACTCTGTATATTCCTATGTAAAACTTCGACCCCCCATTGTGGCCCCATCCTACTACTGGGGGTCATGATTTTCACAAATTAGAATCTACACTACCTGAAAATGCTTCCACACAAGTTTCACTATTTCTGGTCTTATGGTTCATGAAAAGAAGATTTTAAAGATTTACTCTATATATTCCTATGTTAAATTTCGACCCCCCATTGTGGCCCCACTTTACCCCCGGGGGTCATGATTTTCACAAATTAAAATCTACACTACCTGAGGATGCTTCCACACAAGTTTCAGCTTTCCTGGTCGTATGGTTCATGAGAAGAAGATTTTTAAAGTTTTACTCTGTATATTCCTATGTAAAACTTCGACCCCCCATTGTGGCCCCATCCTACTACTGGGGGTCATGATTTTCACAAATTAGAATCTACACTACCTGAGAATGCTTCCACACAAGTTTCACTATTTCTGGTCTTATGGTTCATGAAAAGAAGATTTTTAAAGATTTACTCTATATATTCCTATGTAAAACTTCGACCCCCCATTGTGGCCTCACCCTACCCTCGGGGTCATGATTTTCACAAATTTTAATCTACACTACCTGAGAATGCTTCCACACAAGTTTCAGCTTTCCTGGTCTTATGGTTCATGAGAAGAAGATTTTTAAAGATTTACTTTATATATTCCTTTGTTAAACTTCGACACCCCATTGTGGCCCCACCCTAACCCCGGGGATCATGATTTTCACAACTTTGAATCTACACTACCTGAGGATGCTTCCACACAAGTTTCAGCTTTACTGGCTGATTAGCACTGCACGAAAAGTCGCGTTTAATATAATTTTATAGATTCGTTTACCAAATTATATTTCTTGTTTTTAATATAATTTGTGTATAACGTTATATTATATGCAAAATATAATGTCATTTACTTGATTGGATTTTATAATAAAGTATAATTAGATTTAATGCGATATACAACAAGAATAATGTAGTTTTATAGAAAAAATTATACGTTTCGTTTAAGAAAATTGACATTCATACGTAAATACATTTATACATAAAGTTTAATAATGTTTCTGGTATTCAGGAAATATATATGATAATTGATGTGTCAATAATATGTTATTTTATACAAAATAAAATGTTGTTTACGTACTCATTATTGCAAATACACAAAATCGTCTATATGTATCAAACTATCTGATCATTATGTTCTGATTTAATCATGGGAGGGGTTCAAGACGGTAAACACAAAACATCCTAATGATTATTTTTTCAGACACGTATAAGTAGATTAGATACAATATACAAAAAAGAATAACAAAGTTTAATAGAAAAAATATATAACTATGATAATTTTAGTGTGATCTTTATATGTATATTTGCTTATACTTGAAGTTTAACTAAGTTTGATTTGCATTAAATATACGTGATAATTAATGTGCCATTAATACATCTTTCATTTAGAATAAAATATTGTTTATACACTGATACAAACAGACAAAATATTATAAAGCATCCAATATTATTATATGCTGCAGCTCTGAACTTACATGTACGTGGAAGGGGTTTGGGACGAAAAAAAAACACACTAAATTAATCACTTCAAGGAAATATTTGATTTGTAGTAAAAAAAACACCTCACAGAGCAAATAAAAAATATTTGACTATAACAATTGATTCAGGATGAGAGAGAGAGAGAGAGAGAGAGAGAGAGAGAGAGAGAGAGAGAGAGAGAGAGAGAGAGAGAGAGAGAGAGAGAGAGAGAGAGAGAGAGAGAGAGAGAGAGAGTTTAACCTCTACGCGCATGCGAATCAAATTAAGCCAATCAAAAATCGAGAGAATTCTGAACCCGCCAAGCTGCGATGGAGATAACATGTCGGATTTGAGTGAAGTAGCGAAGTAGATCTATCAGAATTTAGTGCTCTTGGACTGATGAATCATCAGATTCGTACATCGACGAAATCTTTAGGAAAACATCCATTGTCAAGACTATTGTCAAGTGCCGAAAGGGAAGAAAAAGTTACCACCATGTCAAGCAGGTAGAGCGCTCGTGAGAAACAAGATGGCGAAACAGTCCCACAACGTCAGTCCTTTGCCTCAACTTCTGTTCTTACATGTAGCAGCACCTTGGAGATAGGTTCGCCGGCCAGTAGTACCAGTTGTTTAATAGGTATGGTGGTGATTACAGTATCGATAAACAAGCGTCCCATTATCACATGCTCTTGTAATTTTATAGTTACTTCCCCTTGTGAACATGATTATTTCCCTTGTAAGAAGTACAGTCAACTCGTAACCAAACTGATTTGTAATCAAATAGTCGGATAGTCCGAGTTAAAAATAACTTCAAATTACATGATTATGCCCACAGTCATAACTGTTTAATATTGATATTCATTTAGATAAATATTGTCGGGTATGTCATATTATCAAATTACCATATTATCTACCGGTATAAGTATTTGTACTCACAGATGCTTGGGGACGGGACCCCCAACCCCCATATTCACCCCCTCCCCCCCCCCCCCCCCCCCCCACATTCACAAGTTATTTTTTTACCATTTGACACCTTATGAAATTAAAGAGACCATCATTTCCAGCCGGTCAGTACTTTTTCAGTTATGAGCCCGTCCTATGATATCGCGGTAGTTATATTATTTTGTTAAAAAATCTATCAATACGAAAATATTTCCAGAAACTAATGTTTTGTGAGTTTATATACCTCAGTAATGTTTAACGTGTCTGTTTTCAATGTCTATAAATATTCCGACGTCAAATGTCAATTTCAGCGCGTGCTACTATAAGTAAACAGAAATACTGCGATACTATAGAACCAGCGATATGATAGAAACAAGTATAAATAATTTAAGGATTTCCTAGCGAGGTGTCAAATTTTACAGGATGGTGTCTGCTGACATTGCAAATTCTTTGCTTTTTATACCAGGGGTATATATTTTCTTTCTGCATAGCTTTTGCGTTAATTGTGTTTTTTAAATGTAGCATAAATCAACATATCGTTAAAAATAAATGATAAAATAATAACCCGAGAATGGACGGGGGGGGGGGGGGGGGGGGGGGGGAGAGCAATGATTAAACACACAAGTTTCAAATTTAATCAATGTTGATTATAATTTGTCCCAAGTTATTGCTTCCATCACTTTTTGATGATTTTTTATAAAAATACACCTAGGATACACTCAAATAGAAGTACAGTTGAAATCGATGAAATGGAAAATATATCCAAGATGTCTCCATTCAATGACACATCATTTTTCACTCATAAAAGTTCACAGGAAGGTAAATAAATTTCTTACGGAAATTTATAATAGGAAATGTCTGCATCTTTTCGCCATCTGGAAATCACTTGGAATATATACCTTGCACAATTTTTCGTTATCCAGGCTATTTCATGGCTGGTGCAGTGAAAAATCCCCATAGACTATTTTGAGTTGTATATTGAGATCTGAAGGGGCAAAAGCCAAAGGGGTGTTTCAAAACAGATAATCTGAAGATATTTCATATCTATTTTGAGGATGAACATAATTTGAGCACATAGATATTTATGATTATCAAAATATCAAGAAAAAGTGAACGAAGGAAAAACTCGGGACAGAGTGTAGCTATTAACCAAGAATTGCTACCCATTATAGTCGCAATCTGTGACCTATTGATTAAGAGTCGGCTTGGTTTAGAGTCGGTTTGGGTACGACTTGACTTGATTCCCCTTAGAGGCCTAGAATAACTCTTCAATGCCTGTATTTTGATTTATTTTCACTATTTTGATGAATAGGACCAGCATCGTGGCCACTTTTCAAGTTGAGAAAGATTGAGCTTCAGCAGGAAAAAATCTTGGAGGGGCAGAAGGAAATCAACGCTAAATACTCTCTGAAAGTAATCCATCGCAAAAGAAAGGAAATAAGAAAGTTAAAATATGTGTACCCAGCCAAGTACATGTAAGTATATTTGATGTCAATAAAATATTGGTCTGATTTGCTATATTTAACATATAACCGCAAAAAAATATAGGGATGGGACAATACACCAGTGCATCACGGTATATACTTTGACGATATTTGGATCGATACATTTACCATTAATACAACGATACCGTAGCGAACTTTTTTTTTATTTTCATAAAATATCCGAGCTTCATTTACCAGCTATTTTAAGTCCGCGCGCCTAATATGAAAGTACAAAGATGGCAGAAAACCTCATAAAGTTGTCAAATCGAAGCTAAATCTGGAGTGTGGAAAACTTTCGGATTGCTTGTTTATGAAAAGTAGTGAATACAAGACGAAAGTAATTTGTAAATTGTTCAACGTTCATTTTAAATATAATGAAATCACTTTGGACATGTGGTAATACATAGACAGATTCAATAAATTTTAAGCCCTTATTCATGTTTTCATTTAGTTGCAATGTATCGTGATATGTATCATATCTAAGTAAAGTATCGTCCCAGCCCTGAAAAAATTCATAACTGAATTGAAGCTGAAGATTTTTTTTTCAGTGATTAATCTATTGTAGCTTTTTGTTTAAATGTTTTTTGAATTAGGTTTTGCTGGAATCTTGTTTGGGCCTAAGAATTAGAGGATTATGTGGTACATTCTCTGACAAAAAACAGTAGGCTTCATCTGAACACAACATTTTACAAAGCTTTGGCTAAAATAAATAAAAGAATTGGGTGATAAAGCCTTTCATTTTTGTTGTACACCTGATTTCCACACCTAAAACTCATGATGTTCTGTT
The DNA here is from genome assembly GCF_963853765.1 of Magallana gigas. Lineage (NCBI taxonomy): Eukaryota > Metazoa > Mollusca > Bivalvia > Ostreida > Ostreidae > Magallana > Magallana gigas. The sequence goes on along the minus strand of NC_088861.1, from coordinate 11,459,288 downwards.
TACCATACTGATTTTTTTTTTTGCATGTTTGAATGTAATATTGCTGAGACATAACATACATATATTTGATAAGCATAAATGTTGTGACTGGCTTGTATATTAATATATATTCAATCATTTGTACACATCTAAAATTTTTGTTAATTGTATTATACAGGCTTATACTGTAATGTACATGTGGAGCGTATTGAGAGGAGTTATCTCAATATCAGCAACTATATAATTGTATGGCCTTGGTATGATATTTTGTGAATGCATACTTTCAGATTGCTGTGCATGATGGATACTCCCATGGAATTTCCCTAGGATTGTAGTGAAAAATGAAATCTGATGATGGAAACCAAATATTGAAGTAAAACTTTTTAAAGAATTAATAACTTAGACCACACCAATAAAAATTTTTGTTTGCAGGGTTCGACACTAACCTTAGTCCGTTAGTCACAGACTAATAGATTTTCATACGGATTAACAAAATTTCTGTCTAGTCAGTCCGGTCAAACTAATAAAAAGTTTTGCTTAAAAAATGTGTAAATTAACGATGTGTGATTGTCGACATTTTAATGGAAAACCCTGACTGTATTTTTATTATCTAGCATATGATACATTGCTACCGAGCAAAACAACAGAGGTATGCAGGATATTATGGGTGACTTGATTATTTCTTTGCCGTAAGGGGATGTCCGAGAAAATTAATAGGTTACAAGCGCACGTGTTCACAACAACAGCTTCGAAGAGGGACGCTTATGTGTTTTTAAAAAATATAGGTGAAACGAATCTCCTGTGAGTTGTTTAATTTAAATGAATTGTTTTACGTTAAATAATTTGTGATAAATTGCTTATTATTTTAAACAGATTTTTAAAGAACTTAAACAATGAAAAGAACAAGGTAGCTCATAGCCTGGATCTAATTTGCATAGATCTATTTATAACATCTGTAATGGCGGCATACACCTAGTACACAGAGATAGTGAATACGCAGCTCATTGCTATGTACTGCATAGCACAATACAACTAAACATGTGCAACACCTGTAAGAAAAACATTTTAGTGTATATTATGCACCCCTTTCTTACAAATGCTATTTAAAAACTCCATACTATATATAAGGCAAATACGGTAATGCTTTTTAATTTATTTCTGACGGGCACATAAAATTGCCTGCGGACTAGTTAAAATGAACAGGCACTAGTCCGGCTGGACTAATGCATCAAACAGTTAGTGTCGAACCCTGTGTTTGTCAGATCCCGCGCTCTTGTATTTAAATAAAACTTTACAAATAATATTCTAATTTTTGTTGCAATGTTATATTTTAGATGCAATAAACAGATATTTCCTGTCTATGCAAGATAAAGGAAGGAGAGAGTCGATTCTTTCAAGAAAGGAATGGATCTGTATCAAAGGAAAGAAGGGTATGCCCAATTATATGCACTGCATGTTTTGAGAGTTTAGACCATACATATGTTCAAATGTCCCTGTTTACAACTGCCAAAATCATGAACTTGTATTGAAGTTCTAATTTATGCTGTATTATATACAGTGACTGTTCTATTGATTTAACTTACCTTTTAAGATTAATAAGGAGTTTTGATGTATAAATCGCATTTGCAGATAAGGCAAGAATTAACAGAAATGTAAATACTTGATATTATGCCCCCTTCAGACAAGGGAGGGAATACTACATTGCTGTTGTTGATCGGCCGGTCCACCAACAATTTCCTTTAACACAGAGGTTGCTCCTATTGATATGAAATTTGACACACAGATTCATCATAATAATATTTTGGTCAAGTTTGATTTAGAGTCTGATTGAGCAATTTTTGACAGAGTTATGCCCCTTGCATATGGGAAAATCCCAATTATTTGCTTTTTCGTTCATTTCTTTATAGAGGTCTCCAAGGAAGAAAGGGACAATTGTGTTTCACAAATATCTCGTTTTTATGAAATATATAGTCTCATAACTGCAATAGTGTGTGTAGGCAAATTTTCATGATGCACAAACGCCTGTTACTCCTCTTTCAAAAAACAATGATTTAATGCTTAAATAAATTGTCTGAGGAATTTAAAAGAAAAGCCTGAACATTTTACAATGTTGGCTTTTTAAAGACAATATGTGTGTATAAACATGTGTATTTATGTGTGTATATATGTTGTAGAAAATGGAAGTTATACTATAGACAGGCTGTCAGGCTGTATTTAAACAAAAGACCTCCTGGGATGAGGAGAAAAAGAAACAAGTAGAACCTGTATTTCTTGTCGAGTACTTGATGATGTCATCAGAATATGAAAATGATTGGGAAGATGACACAATATATGAAATCACATCTCTAAAGTGGCGCTCTGACGAATGTTTAATTGGACACCAAAAGTTCTGATCTGAAATCCAAATGTTCAAAAAGGCAAAGTATAAGACGTATAAGGACCAACAATGAATCATCTAGAGACAAACCAGAAAATATATCAAATGAACAGAAATGGGCCATTTGAGATTTTTAAAAGATCTCTGCAACTGTCATGTATAATAAGCTCACCTGAGCTGAAAGTTATTATATGGTTTTACTGATATGCAAGCATTTTGACATATACATTGTTGATTGTATAAAATTGTTAACTCCGTCCCATGGACAATTTTTGTTCCTCGCAAGAGGTTCATTCATATTTTGATGTAGGTTTATTATCCATGTATAAAGAGTTGTTTAACACTTCTTGAGAACTGCAAAGCTCAATATGTGATATGACTGTAAAATCATTGCAGAATAGCTTGATGTATTGTTGTAGTATGATGAACCTAAAAATATGCTGGGTATTTTTTTAAATACAGGATCTGATATTACTTGTTCAACTCATACTGTTATGTAAAAGAATAATCATTGTGTATTTTTTTATTGTTGAATTTTTTTTATGCTGATCAATTATAGATTAAATTTGGCCATTATGATTTTCAATTTTTGTCATATTGGCATGTAACCAAGTCATACTTTTTTTTATCTCAATTTATTTACAAATATGTTTAAGTTTATTTCCAGTAATTAGTGCATACATCTCTATAGCATAATAGAACTGAAGACAATAGGAAGTTATTTATTTTTAAAGGGAGCTCTGTTGGCAGTTAGTTGCAGATCTTGATACCCAAGTAAGAGAAAGGTGGCGTCTCTGACCGATCATTTGCTCTTTCTTGTGGGCAAGTGAGGCTTCCCTGTCAAAGGCTTGTATAAGTTTAAAATCGTAGATCAAATTATAAACTGAACACATATATGAGTGATATAAAGTGGTTATTTTGATGAATATTTTATCATAATTTGTTTCTTTTGTTCTAAGTAAAGAGTTAAAGACTAGATTTTTGATAATTTTTTGAGTAAAGAGTAGTTTTTATGGACATCTAGGCAGGACTTTTTGTATGTATATCTTTCAGAGCTTGTTCCTGAAACTTGGGCGTAGACTAGAAAATTTACGGAAAAAATACAATTTTTATCTCAAGTTATTTTAATCTACATATTTGTACAAGTTTCACTTATATAATTTATTAGCTTAATTAGCTCTATAGTGAACAAAATTTGTTGTTAAAAATATACAGGAGACAATGCAAGAGTATTTTGAAAGGGCTTTGCTGGCAGTAAGTTGAAGATCTTGATACCCAAGTAAGAGAAAGGTGGTGTCTCTGACCGATCCTTTTGCTCTTGCTTGTGGGCGAGTGAGGCTTCCCTGTCAGTTTCTTACAGATGCAAGGAATAAACAAACAAGACTTGATAAGACATTTCTGAGTAAAATAATGGGGAACTGTTTTCTTTTTATGATAAGTAAGATTGAGTTGAATATTTATAGTGTCATAACTTTTTTACATTCTGTACATGCATATGCCAGGTCTTATTTCAGACCTTAATAGGATAGACTAGAAGAATTTTTATTGAAAGTGAATTTTAAGCAGGAGACAATGAAAGAGTATTTTGAAAGGGCTTTGCTGGCAGTAAGTTGCAGATCTTGATACCCAAGTAAGAGAAAGGTGGTGTCTCAGACCGATCCTTTTGCTCTTGCTTGTGGGCGAGTGAGGCTTCCCTGTCAGTTTCTTACAGATGCAAGAAATAAACAAGACTTGATAAGACATTTCTGAGTAAAATATTGGGGAAACTGTTTTCTTTTTATGATAAGTAAGATTGAGTTGAATTTTTATAGTGTCATAACTTTTTTAAATTTTGTACATGCATATGCTTGATCTTATTCCAGACCTTATTAGGATAGACTAGAAGAATTTTATTGAATTTCCATGATTTAAATTTACCATTTCGCCAAATTTTGATAATCAATTATTGTTTGCATTGGAAGTGTGTGTAAATTAAAATTACTTTATATACGTTCCAAAATGTTAACTGAATAGTCTGGTCATTAGAATATGTAATTTTCTTTTCTGTATAATAAATTTTCAATATTATAATGTAAAACCTAGGGAATTTTTTTTAAAATCACATGAAGTGTTTAAAATTAGAGATGCACATGTACATCCTATTATTGAACAATTTGTTTATTCAATTTAGTATAATTTGGTATTTGTATGCATCATATATATAAATATATAGGGTTTTTTCAATGCTATTACATATAATATGATTGTTAATATATATCTTCTCTGAAGTGGTTTTCATGGAAACTCTTATCTATTTGCAGTTATGAACTATAGAGTATGTATGTAGTATGTATGTTTCTATGAAAACATGCTATTTTCAAAATACATGTACTAGGAAAGAGAATTTGTGTGTGCGTGTGTATGTATTTTAGTGACCAGTAAATAAGTAAAAAAAATTTGATTACTTCAGTATTGTCAACTTTCAACAATTGCTTTTCTTTATCCACATGCATTATATAGAAAAAATGACTTTGTGTTGTAATTTATGTTGTATATGAAAATACGCAAGTTAAACTAGAATTTGTTATTTGCAGACCATGCAGCAATTTTTATTGGTCTGTTTCAGTTGTGTTTTTTTTTCCTACTAGTCTATAACAGTGGGACGGACAACTTCGGAATGGACATTTTTCCGGCGTTGCGCACCTCTTTCCATACACACTATTGACCAAAGTTTAGTACCAAATGGTGGGGTTTTTTATTCTAAATAAATTTATGGAAAAAAAATTGAAACATTTTTAGATAGTTTTTTAGATATTTGAACTTAAAAGTTCCAACCCCATGGGATTTTAGTTTGGAAAAAATACCCCACAGAAAACCCCATGCAAACCCCATGGGGTTTTGCAATAAACCCCATGGGGCAGAAAACCCCATGAAAATAATGTGGGGTTTAAAAACCCACTTTTTTCTTAAATAACAGTTTAGGGTTTTTAATCCCATAAAATAGATGTCATGGGATTTATTATCCCACATATGCATGGGGTATTTTATCCCATTTGTTCATAATATAAAATTACTAAAATATTTTACCAATCTATTAAAATACCAGTACTCACAGTGCAGACAGTATGGGGTGATGTTAACTAAACCAATCCAAGCAAATAAATCAGATTCTCAATAATAAGTTACTCGAGACTGATTTATTCATGTTTGCATTAGTTTAATGACTCTAGATTTTCTCTTGCATTGAATTATAATCCACAGATGTTGGTAATGTCTTCCAAAAATGCCTTTTTTTCAAATGACAAGTGTCAGCATCAGAGGTATGCTCTGTCATCCTTTAATTTGCCTAAAAATATGTCATGAAAACTATGTAAATTATGTTTAAAAGATATAACTAACTCAAAATAAGTATTGCCCTGCTTATTATAAAATTCTTTAAAATCTGACAGGTTGTAAATATTTATCAATACTGAACTGTATTGTATGTACCAATGTTATATGATCCACTAATAAAGGCATAAATTTACGGTTTATGCAATCACAAAGATTACATATAATATTTAAACTTCTGTTAAATATCATAGCATATCAAAACAGTCTTAAATCTATGGTCTCACTATTTCGAGAAAATTCGGTCCAAGAATAAATGTTGGGTTTTTTTTTCATTACCTAGCTTTTCACTTGGAAGTTATTAAAGAATATATAGACGTATAAATTTAAAATGAAACTGATTTGCAGTCAATGGAATTACCTTTGGAAATGGACAGAAGAAACACAAACTTAGCAACACTAGCCCTACCAACTTATCTGAGTTATCAAGTACCAAGCGATGGAGTTGAAAACCGGATGTCGAAATAGTTAGACAAATCGGGACACAGATATTTCGATTAGAGCAGTCGAAATTTCATGAATTTCAAGTATAATGCCGTTTAATGAACTCGAAAATCCCATTTGTTATTTAACATCCTGAACACCGTATTATTATATAGATTATTCATCTAACTATAAACATGATGAATTTAGTGTCAATGCTGGGGGTTGGGGTTGGGGGTTGGGGGGGGGGGGGGGGGTATAACAACTAATAAATAAAGTGTGCAAAATGTTTTATATCATTATACTATTAGTAAAACCAATAATTATTATAAAATTCTTAATTTAACAGGAGATAGTAAGGTGGTTATCAAGGTATATATGTACAATAATACTTTTCGACGGATAATTTCAGCTTGTGTACATGTTTTCTTATGGGGGGGGGGGGTACTTGATGAAAAGTCCCGTTGATTTTTTCTTTTCCGTAGAATGTTTTAGTGAAAGAGTATAAATTTTGTGATAATGTCCAGGAGCTATTTTGGATAATAAAAAATAGATACCATGGCTATAGTACATCAAAGGCATGTGACAAAATCAGTGCGTTTAAATATACGGTAGAAGCCTCTCACAATAATTATTTTGTTTTTAAATTAATTCATAGCATGTATACCGGTAAGTACCTCTTATCTATTTCTTTCCCACTCTTCCCATTGTATAGGACTTATCTCAAGCGAGCAAAAGCTGGAGCAAAAGCTGGAGCAAAAGCTGGAATTTTATTTAAAATCGAATTTCCCATTGCAATTAATTTGGCAAGTATATATAAAGGATAACCTCTATACAAAATAAACCAGTGCTTGAAATACATAGTCATGGAGAACAAATCATGCAGTCTTTGTAATGATTTTAAAGCTTAATCATGAGAATACTTGGAGTGATTTCCACACCGGCAATAATAACAGAGTCTAAGGCCGACAAAAAGGCATCACAATCTAAGTCAAAGGATGAGGCCCATTGCACATTTGTATCGTTTAATATATTCCCACGATTTCATAATAAACTGAACAAGACCAATCCCTGTGTATACATGTACTTTGTATTCACTGTCTATATTTCAACACATGTGTATACATATCATCGGAACGCTGTGTATACTAAATAAATCAACGCATGCTTGATTTTATGTTGTCAAATTTGTATCGAGCCGAGAAGGAACTGTTACTGGATTGATATTATTTTAATTTTTGTGGCATTTTACAGAAAGAAAATTCGGAGAAAAATCATTGCCGGCCGTGAGATCCGAACCCACGACCCTTGGGTCTGTAGGCCAATGCGCTACCATATGCGCCACGGCGCTCATTAGTTTCTTAAGATGTAATTAAATATTTAAACGATATCAGAAAGGGTCATTAACTGATTACGGAAAAATGATAAATAAATGGTGTTTTTTTTAACTAAGATATTTTAAAATCTCATTACCTATTTTTATACTCATCAGATATGATTTAGTATTCAATAATCGTTATTTAATTACCCTGGGCGTCGGAAGGTATTCATACCCGTGCGGCCAATTTTATCGATAACAGCGGGGGGGGGGGGGGTCGAGATTAAACCTAATTTGACTCGAAATAATGATATATTCTACGACGTGTCCAATGATCAGAACCAATGCAAAATCATTGTACTTGATCTTTGTTTCCAATTTACGACATTTAATTTAATTAGTTTATATTAATGTATGATCATTTACTTATTAGTCTCTGTTGCACATCCAGAACGTCTAATTCTTGCCGAAAAAACTTTGAAATATACTGATTGTTATATTTATCCTTCCAGTATTGATATTAGAATGCAGAAATAATTCATTACTGATAATTGTATTAAGTTGTTTAAGATGTGTAAAGATATTTTTACTACAGTAACTTTCAGTACAATGCACAATGTTTGATATGCTTATTCATTGTTACAGTAATATTCTCCGATAATTAGAAATGGCTTGCATCTTGTTATAAATCATAAAAGCTAGTAAACGTATTTTCTTTACTTTTATCTAATTAATGCCCTGTTAATTGTGATCACACGCCAGAAACACTTCACCAGTGTTCACTGCTCAATTGAACACAGATCGCTGCAATCATTGCCGCTGCAATAAACTGGTCAACAGTGATACATCTTTGCAGAAAAAATCCGACGGAGGTCATTAAATAGATGATTAACATAACATATCGTTTAACCATTCAATTATTGCTCTGATAGTTCAAGTTCAAGTTCTTTATTAACTTTAAGCTATACAGCTCATCAGTACAATAATATAATCTGATAAAAGTCCCTAGAAAATAAGGGCGACCAAAGGGAGTTCAACTAAATAAATACCCAGGGATTAATTTCAAGCGCATACATGTACCCAGTACACTTTTATTTTAAAATTTAAATCTACGTCCCAACCCATTGCCTTTAATCCCAACCCCCCGATCCGGTAGCGATATACATCCTGATCAGAGCCGTTTAAGTGTGTTCAAAATGCACTGTTTTATGAAAAGGTCCAAGTTGCATATATTTTAATATCGATTATAAAATGCGTGAGGGGGGGGGGATGATAGCGTGTAATCTACCTTTAACTTCATTTTCCTCTCTTAACATCTTGTTTTCCAATTTTTAATATTCTCCCCCAAAAGAGTGTGTGTGGGAGGGGGGGGGGGTGGGGTGGGTGGGCTCTATGATAACTCAATTATAATAAAAATCTTTGCTGCAGAAATAGACTCCCCCCCCCCCCCCCACCCCCCACACCCGGCCCCCAAGTTGACATCCAGATTAATTGCAGCCCCCTGTCCATTACTTTGTTCCTGCTTACACGTACACAGCTCGATCGGACACCTGCTCTCACGTGTCGTGTGTATGTACCTTTGCTCCGTTGATCAATAGGGTGGTTAATTGGTATACACAGAACGTACCCGTTACAAAGACAGGTAAGAATTCTTATTTAATTGCAAGGTCTGTGAAAGAACAATAGGTGCTAATGAGGTATACACAGTGTGTCTCCTTGGTTAATCTCAGGCCAGCCCACTCTCATCTAAGTTAGGAAAACACCCAGAGCTACATTCTAATTAAATTATTCATTCAAACAATATTAGAAGACAAATGTAAAATTATTAAAACACACATGCTGCATTTTCCTTAATTTGGGAAGGGTTTATGGATTTTTTTTAAACTCTTATATTCTTATTTAGCCGTAACGTACAAACACCAAATTTTGCAGATTAATTTCACCTAGGTCCACTTTTCAGTGATAGAAAATTTTACATTATTAGACTATTTTTTCTTTTTTTTTAATCTAAAGTTGAACAATCCAATACATTTCTATAAAATAAAGTGATCACAGCAGCTTTTTAAGTATGTTTACTTCAAATCCAAATTGTTCCTTGAGAGAGAGAGAGAGAGAGAGAGAGAGAGAGAGAGAGAGAGAGAGAGAGAGAGAGAGAGTAGTTGTTGAACATGAGTTAGTAGTTGATTGACAGCTTTATATAATCTCTATTATACAGCCAAATTTGAGTAAGTCTATTAAAAAGAAAGAAGAAAAAGCCAAGTTTCTCATCTCTTATAGAAATCATCTAATCTGCAATTTTTTGTAGCAATATATTTTAGAGTCGATATATGTCTTTCAATATCTATTATTAATTCATGAATTGATAGTATTTCCTTAAGACACCTTTTCCAATAGATATGGGATTTCATAATCAAGAAGATAGAATAAATGTCTATAGAAATAGACTCGGGGTGTAGCCCGAATATAAAAGTTATTTTAATCTTATATGCTAAAATATCTGCACACAGTAGGAATGAATAGGGGGAGATTGGGTCGCCTTGGTGAAATCCTCTGCTATGTTTGAAAAATTTTGAAAGGTTTCCAGCTTGTGTGACTGATGATTCTATATTACATTGACAAGTAGATATCTAAGATTCAATGGATGCTCCAAAGTTAAAAAAATCTTAATATTTGTGAATAAATTTCCATGTGAAGTATCAAATGCTTTTTTTTTTTAAAAATCAATTATGAATAATACACCAGAAATGTCTCCCCCCCCCCCCCAACCCATATGTTGCATAAGATCATATATCAGCTTAGTATTTTCACCAATATATCTTCCTGGAATGAAACCTGTTTGATCGGGACTACTAATTATATCAAGCATATTTTTAATTCTCTGAGCATTACACTCATAACTTATTTTATAAGCAATGTTTAGAAGTGTTATTGGTCTCCAATTGTTTAAATACCATCTTTTGGGATACGGGTAATTATTCCTTTTTTTTTGTTTGACATAGTTCCCGAACTTTGCATGTACCCATATAAAAAATATGGCAAATAATAAGAGTCCAGGCAGTGATGGATTTACAACAGAATTCTATAAAGTTTTTTGGAATAAGATAGGACATTTTGTGGTTCGATCATTAAATTTAATTTAACGATCGAACCACAAAGGAAATTTCACCTTCTAAGGAGTCTCTTTGTTTATTATTATTAAGTGTTTTATTTCAATGTATGTTAAAATTTTATTTCGATTATAGATAATGTTTTCATTTTTATTTTATAAATTCTTATAAAAACTTTTTAATTTCATTCATTCAGAATTTCCCTTTGGTTTGTAATTTCTTAGAAATTCTCACGTGTCGTGTGTATATAGTGCTTTGCTCTGTTGATTGTAGCATTAGGAGAACAATAGGGTGGTCAATAGGTATACACAGAATGTGCCCATTACAAAGACACGTAAGATTTCTAAGTTAATTGCAAGGTCTGTGAAAGAACAATAGGTGCTAATGAGGTATACACAGTGTGTCTCCTTGGTTCATCTCAGGCCAGCCCAGCACTCTCATCTTCTAAGTTACAAAAACACACCGGGCTACATTCTAGAAATTAAATTATTCATTCAAACACAATATTAGAAGACAAATGTAAAATTGTTAAAACATACATGCTGCATTTTCCTTAATTTGGGAAGGGTTTCTGGATTTTTTTTAACTTTCATACTCTTATTTAGACATAATATATGTACAAACACCAAATTTTGCAGATTAATTTCACCTAGGTTCACTTTTCAATGATAGAAAATCTTACAGTATTAGAATATTAGACTATTTAATCTCGAATTGAATGTACAATGTATCTATACATGTACATATTCTGGGTACATACATGTATTTACATGGATGTCAAGTTTCATTTATATCAATATCATCCTGGCCTCAATCAATTTAATTCAATTTTATACATCCTGAAAAAATTATCCCGATATGCAAACAAATTACATTGTTTCTTCAATGAAGTGTTTCTAAAAATACGCAAACCCATTGTGCATTTCTTGAATCTCCTAGAATAATGTCCAGTTCAGTCTTTGATATAATTGCTATCATACAATGCATTATTTTGTAGTAATGAGGTTATTTCTTAAAATTATTGCTATTTTCATAATCTCATTATTAATCAATTAAGCTCTGTAACTTGATACATTAATATGTTATCCTATTGGGAATGCATAACTTAAACTAAACAAGTTAAAATTTCAAAAGTCTATAAACTCGGTCAGCTATAAATAACTACATGTAATTTGCATGTATCTCTGGTATTCTTTGAGTGCTCAGATGATAAGTCTTATTTGGGTCACACAAAATTGTTGGTCATAATTAACACATAATTTTTGCAATAAAACAAACACCGCCATATGCTACTATGCCAGATAATCAGTAACCTAATGGCGAATTTGGATTGTACATGTAATATCAAAATACAATTTTATATTCAACTGAATAGCGCGTACTTGTCACTCAGATTTATAAAATTGATATTATGGAATCATACCAGCAGATCGATTTTTTGATAATGAAATTCAAATTATGACTGCATTGTTTTATCCATTAAGTAAACATACATGTAAATGTCAAGGAGGAGAAAAATACATTCAATGACTAAGTGGCTAATTTTCTTATCAATCTTTTTGTATTCGTGAAGATCAATTTAAGGTTCTAATATTCTTTTAAACATGAAGATTGAGATAACAATTATTTGCTCTAATTAATATTTATATTGACAATCAGGGAAAATGAGCTGCCAATGCACTAGCGGTATTAGAAGTTCTTGATCAGTTATCAGTTGTATTCGATACCTTATTACACCTCATAATATATATTCAAGAATAAGGGTTGTCTGCCGCAATCTACATGTAACTATATATGTAGAACTAGTTAAACTTTTTAAATACATGTATAATTTTATCACATACATGCATACTGAGATACAATCTAGTATGTTAATTTTCTAAATACAACTGAGACAGGTTTTTTTGTCGATTAAAGAAATATATGTCAATTAGATATATACATGTAGTGGATATAGTGTATTTCTTACATGTGGGTCGGGGCGGGGTTGTTAAAATTGTTCTGCATGCAAAGGTAAACACTAACTAGAGGAGCCCAATCTCAATTTGTTTTCTAAAAATTTTACCTTTCTTACTGGCCAGCATGCACAAGCCCCAAGTAACTGCTGGAAGCAACTGTACTTGGGATATTGTCTACCCATGCAAAAAAATTATCAATTATTGGGGGGACCCATACATCCTCTTTTTCAAGCATAAATCAAAAAGTGAAAATTTTGGCAACATTGTTACAGTAGCATTTTCTTAATCTATTCGATAAAATAAACAACCATGCAATATTAAAGTGTCATTATATGAACAATGGACATGTGCTCCACTCCCAAACAAATGTTTGCAATAATTATTCTGACTGTACTCCTAAAATAACCATTCAAATGTCTGGTTTCCCCCCTCCTTTTTCATAAATTAGACAGGTCTTTCAGACAAAACTATAAATATATCCACTGCCATCTTTGACATTAAGTCTAAGAGTTTATTTCTCACAAAAACACTTTATAATCAGAACGCTTAGGTTGTGCAATTTTAAGTCGAAATTTTCAAATTTAATCTTATTTCATTTAAAAATAAAAAAGCTAATTCTGTTTTAGTAACATCCCCATTCCCGGCTGAACCAATCACCTTGTACCGTGTAATAACAGTTTCGGTAAATTGCTTTTAAGATTAATTATGACCACTTTTAATTCAAAAGCCATTTTTATTACAATCAGTTACATCAAGAATTCTGTACATTTAAACGATGTAAACACATTGACTATTCCCCTTCGAATAAAATGTTTCATGTTATATTTTACCCCTTGTCTAAAGTCAACACAACAGTCATAGCTGCAAGATGATCAATTAAAAGTTTACTGGTACTTTGGATCATAATGAACCTAATATAAGTCATTAAGGACCTACATATCGCATACCAATTTCAATAGGAGACATCTCTCTAACTAATGCTAATCACTAAAAACTATTTTATGACTTTTTGCAACACAACATAAGCCTGAAAGTAGAGCAATTCTCCATTTCACCAAATAATTGACAGTAAAAATAATCTAAAACAGTCCCTTGCTACCTTTCACTTACACTAACTTTCTATAAAAAAGAGTTTTGTATTATAATAAGAAAGAATATGCAGTTCTAAAAAAAAAGTAAACCCCATAATGCCACTTCCATTGAGGTTTAAGAAAAAATATAACCATTTAAGTGATCCCACTATCTCCACTTCACTTAATCATCTTTCTATAAGTATAAACATGCACAGATTCATGGGGTTTAAATTTCCTGCAGTAAAACATTTTTACTTAATAATCATTAAGAAGTCAATTGCTCTTCAGTCTCCTCTAATAAGAAACCTTAATTATTCAATACTACAAGTACCTGGTATCTTCATGATATTATCATGATAAAAGCATAACATCACATAGAAATACCCTTACATGTATACCCTCCCCCTATCTTTTGATTTTCATGAAGTGCAGCTAGATGTTAAAAACCTTTCACATATAGGATCATAAAACCTATGGCAATTTCCTCGAGTCAATTCTCACACACATTTGAAAACAATTGTCATAGAAACTAAAAATTGACCTTTAGATTTGTAGCATTTTACACATAGCCACAGACAAAGAGACATTCCATCCGGCATATGATATTTCTTGATTCCTATAGCTATATGGTGTTTCTACTCTCTTGTCAACCATGCTAAAGCAATAAGACCTACATGTATAGCTACCAGTGTGATGTATGCTTTTAAGTAAAATAAGATTAATATACAGCTGGATAGCTGCATGGTGATAATAGAATTTCATGGAAAAATGTTCAAATTTTACCTATGTTTTTCTACATGTATATTAAATAAATATTCCAAATATACCAGTATATATTTTTTGTTCATTTTGAAAATAATTTTCAAAGTAGATGTTATTTTTACAGTCAAAGATACATTTACATATTCTACATGTTAACTGAAGGATGAGGTGATTTTCCACATGTACTAGATGTATTTAATATTATTCAAATATAACTTTTGGACAGAAGAAGCAACAGAGCAAACATGGGTTTTTTCTCTTTTTGTTTTCTATGATAATTTTGTTTGTCTACATGTCAACTTAATTTCAAAAATATTTTTTTTACTGTAACAGAAACAAACACTTGTGCTAGGGTCATAGACCCCTTCACGGTAACTGTGATGACTGCTCTTTTGCAGGGCATAATGACTTTATTGTGTGAAACATGACGTACCATTAAACCAGGCCCCCTGAATCTCTAGGCAGGTGCTCTACCAACTGAGCTATCTGGCACTGGTATTCGAACAGGTCTGACCATCACATTCCTCCCCCCTTAAATGATCTTCGCCCTTGAAGATCAACCCAGACTCTTCCCCTGGCAGGAGTTAACCTGTCAGTTCCAGGGGTTGGTCACGGCACCAAATGTAACAGGATGGGAGAAATAATGATGGTCGTGATTCGAACACGGGCCCCCTGATTCTCTAGTCAGGTGCTCTACCAACTGAACTATCTCGCCCCGGTATTCGAACTGGTCTGCATGAACATCACAAGTACTTAAACATAATTGATCATATTTCCCTGCAAGAGAGCAGTACCACTCTTACAGTAAAGGGATCTATGAGGTTTATTGAAACCCTATTCCAAGTTAAATGCATTTCATAAATTGTAATTACTTAAAATAACAGTTTTATGATCATTCCTGCTGTTAATCAACTGCACTTATTATAACTTAATGAAAGTTTATAACTGATCCATTTTCATTTATTATAATTTTCATAAAAATATGGATTCATGGCAGTTATGATTTGTATTCATATCAAACTGAAACTTTTTTTAAAAAAATTGCTGCCATATATAACATGTATAATTCATATTAGTTTAATTATTAAATTTAATTATCCTCATATAAAAACCAAGACAATTAATAAAATCAGTAAATCATATAATAAATCCAAAAATGGAAAGGGATCAACCTTATTTACTTATGTAATATATATACCATTTGCTATATTAATTCCAAGTTATATGACATGTTGCAATCATAAAGTTTTGGTTTTTCAATGTTGCAAAAAAATCAGTCTAATATGTCTATAAAATATGTTCAACATTCAGGGATGTATTCATCATTAGGGATCAAACCCATGCAGACCAGTAGAAGTAATTGGGGGGGGGGGGGGGGGGCAGGGGTGAATTCCTAGGGAGGGAGGATGAAAACCAATTTTAAGGGGTAATTAGCACATTAAGGGGAAGGTGTGTGGGGTGTCTTTAGGTATCTTAATTGGGGTTTGTTCTTTCTTTTAACTTGGAAATGCATGCACTTACACTGGGAAGTATATGAAATAGGGTTTGCCAGAAATAAGCAATGTTAAGTTGCTAGCTAGCTCTCAGAGAAGTTCACACAGTTTGCACTTACTACTATAAGATATACCCAATTTAAAATGCCATGTTAAATGTCAACATACACTTGCCTCGGAAGTAAATATCTTTACCACGCTTCGCGCTTGTGTATACAACAGAGTTTATGACCACTGTTCGCTGATGCAGCCGTTGTACAATATATTCACCATTACACTGCAGTACTGTACTCCAATATATGGTCGAGGATACATCTGTACACTAATGTAAAAAAAAACGATCTTTTTTCTGAGACAACAACCGTCACCGCAGTTCCGCCGGCCTTATACAATGTTCTGATCTATTTCTAGAATATCTTAAAATATATTTTTTTAAATGAAATAACTTCAAAACAGACAGTTTCGTGTATTAGCTTCCCCAATTGCATGTTCTGATTTTAGTCAACACCTGTCATAGTCTTAAAAGCGCTTACTGTTACGTTATTATCAGTCTGGAAAGAACAATCTGAAACAAACACGATGCAACATTTGAACAAGGGTCACACTCACAGTGTTTGGACTGAATCATGCATTTGTAAATTGTTTCTCGTGTAAATAATTTTCCGAGAATCTAATTTTCGATGGCGTGAATCAGTTCACTAAACAACACCTTCAAAGAATTCATTTGCTGTAAGTACAAAATAAGGGATTGTAGATTTTTGCGTGTGAAACCAGGGACGTATATACTATAACGAACTTGCTCTCGTAGTTCATTATATACTCATAATATCACGAGTTCTTCTTCTTGACGAACACAGAACCCCAGACAGTATATATATGTTGTAGATTGATATTGAATAGGCTAACTGGTCCAGTTTTATTTTGCTGTTTGTGATTTTTACCTAATCGTTTTGCTGTTGAAATATTTTTACTTTTAAAACTTCATTGCCAGCAAAATTTTTGATTGCAACATTACAGACTACACGTAATACGTCCTAGCTGACCAAAATTTTGATAAATACCACATCTTGCCATTGCAATGTGAAAGTCACAATTAATTTAGGATAACTTAGGAAATTAATTAATAAGTAGACTTTGTAAGAATACATGAACAGGTACTTTCCAACAATTGACATTAGGTTAGTTAAGTTTTCACCTGGGCTGCTATATATTTTCCTTGATTTTTAAATGCTAATTTTAAGCATAAACTAGCTAATATAGAAATATTTTACAGATTTATTCAAACAACCAAAAATTAAAATCACTTGCAACCTGTTCTGTCACAAAGAGATCCATCATACATTTGATGAGTAAATTCAACTTTATTTGAAAATTGCCTATAGTTTAGTAAAAATTTGTAAGGTATATCAACTATGCAATCGGCCTAATATCAGACATTAAGCAGATTCTATTACTTCACTTCAGATTAATATTTTGTGGGTTTTTTTACCCCATTATCATTACTTTAGTAAATATGGGGGAAAAAACCCAACATAAGCATTAAATATGGGGATAAAAACCCCATCTGATTTTTTTCGGGAATGGTGGGGTTTTTTTCCCCATAAATAATTTCATGGGGTTTCTTGCCCCATGGGGTTTATTGCAAAACCCCATGGGGTTTGCATGGGGTTTTCTGTGGGGTATTTTTTCCAAACTAAAATCCCATGGGGTTGGAACTTTTAAGTTCAAATATCTAAAAAACTATCTAAAAATGTTTCAATTTTTTTTCCATAAATTTATTTAGAATAAAAAACCCCACCATTTGGTACTAAACTTTGGTCAATATTGTGAATGGAAAGGGGTGCGCAACGCCGGAAAAATGTCCATTCCGAAGTTGTCCGTCCCACTGTTCTATATAGATTCCATTATTTCCATTTAATGTGTATTAGCCTGCATTTGCTTAAGTCAAATGTGCATTTCACAATTCCAAATTTGGACATTTTACCTAAGTATTTTTTAAGAACTATATCAGAAATTGTAATGGCATCTATTCCATATGTATCTGATCATGACGTACGTATTGTAATTTTCTAAATTGTGACTTTTATGCTTAAAACTTTGAAATGTTTTGCTCTGTAAGAATACATGTATTTATTTTTTTACATCATTGAGACTTTAACATGCAATAAAATCGAATCTTAAGTGGACTTGTGTGTGATTTTAATTTTCAAAAATGATAGCAAAAACAATTTCAAAGAAAACAACTGGATGTTTGAAGTTATATAAAGATGTATGCGGTGGTATAATAATTTAATTAAACGAAAATAATAATGATGTAAAATATATACAATTCCAGTTTATATTGGCAGGTTTAATCAAAATATTATCGTCGCATAAACAATAGGTATAATGTAAGTTGATAAAAGCGTTTATTTGATTGTTTTAGGAAGTTTAAGATATCCGTATATAATTTAATTTTTGACAGTTTTATAATGTAAAATGTAAATTAAACGAGAACAAATAATGAATTAAAATTCAACATTAAATTTTATTAACCAAACAAATTTAATATATCCATTTAACTTCATTTTTTGAGCATGTTTAATGAAAATTATACGTTTTATATACAAGAGGTATAATGTTAGTTTACGGAACACTTAAATCTGTACGTATGAGTAAGTTTACAATTTTTCCGACATTATTAAATTTGTTCTTTTACGGAATCCAGTAAACTCATATTAAATGCTAATTATTTTTAAACGTTTTCGGGCACACAATATGTAATACTACATACTTAAATTTTAAATAATCGTAACGTTTAAATTGCATTTAAGGTGAAATTAAACGCGACTTTTCGTGCAGTGTAGTTTCTGGGAAGAAGATTTTTAAAGGTTTACTCTATATATTCCTATGTAAAACTTCGACCCCCCATTGTGGCCCCATCCTACCCCCGGGGGTCATGATTTTCACAAATTTAAATCTACATTACCTGAGGATGCTTCCACACAAGTTTCAGCTTTCCTGGTCTTATGGTTCATGAGAAGAAGATTTTTAAAGATTTACTCTGTATATTCCTATGTAAAACTTCGACCCCCATTGTGGCCCCACCCTACCCCCGGGGATCATGATTTTCACAACTTTGAATCTACACTACCTGAGGATGCTTTCACACAAGTTTCAGCTTTACTGGCTGATTAGTTTCTGAGAAGAAGATTTTTAAAGATTTACTCTATATATTCCAATGTTAAATTTCGACCCCCCCATTGTGGCCCCACTTTACCCCCGGGGGTCATGATTTTCACAAATTAGAATCTACACTACCTGAGAATGCTTCCACACAAGTTTCAGCTTTCCTGGTCGTATGGTTCATGAGAAGAAGATTTTTAAAGTTTTACTCTGTATATTCCTATGTAAAACTTCGACCCCCCATTGTGGCCCCATCCTACTACTGGGGGTCATGATTTTCACAAATTAGAATCTACACTACCTGAAAATGCTTCCACACAAGTTTCACTATTTCTGGTCTTATGGTTCATGAAAAGAAGATTTTTAAAGATTTACTCTATATATTCCTATGTTAAATTTCGACCCCCCATTGTGGCCCCACTTTACCCCCGGGGGTCATGATTTTCACAAATTAAAATCTACACTACCTGAGAATGCTTCCACACAAGTTTCAGCTTTCCTGGTCTTATGGTTCATGAGAAGAAGATTTTTAAAGTTTTACTCTGTATATTCCTATGTAAAACTTCGACCCCCCATTGTGGCCCCATCCTACTACTGGGGGTCATGATTTTCACAAATTAGAATCTACACTACCTGAGAATGCTTCCACACAAGTTTCACTATTTCTGGTCTTATGGTTCATGAAAAGAAGATTTTTAAAGATTTACTCTATATATTCCTATGTAAAACTTCGACCCCCCATTGTGGCCTCACCCTACCCTCGGGGTCATGATTTTCACAAATTTAAATTTACACTACCTGAGGATGCTTCCACACAAGTTTCAGCTTTCCTGGTCTTATGGTTCATGAGAAGAAGATTTTCAAAGATTTACTTTATATATTCCTTTGTTAAACTTCGACACCCCATTGTGGCCCCACCCTAACCCCGGGGATCATGATTTTCACAACTTTGAATCTACACTACCTGAGGATGCTTCCACACAAGTTTCAGCTTTACTGGCTGATTAGTTTCTGGGAAGAAGATTTTTAAAGGTTTACTCTGTATATTCCTATGTAAAACTTCGACCCCCCATTGTGGCCCCATCCTACCCCCGGGGGTCATGATTTTCACAAATTAGAATCTACACTACCTGAGGATGCTTCCACACAAGTTTCAGCTTTCCTGGTCTTATGGTTCATGAGAAGAAGATTTTTAAAGATTTACTCTGTATATTCCTATGTAAAACTTCGACCCCCATTGTGGCCCCACCCTACCCCCGGGGGTCATGATTTTCACAAATTAGAATCTACACTACCTGAGAATGCTTCCACACAAGTTTCAGCTTTACTGGCTGATTAGTTTCTGAGAAGAAGATTTTTAAAGGTTTACTCTATATATTCCTATGTAAAACTTCGACCCCCCATTGTGGCCCCATCCTACCCCCGGGGGTCATGATTTTCACAAATTTAAATCTACATTACCAGAGGATGCTTCCACACAAGTTTCAGCTTTCCTGGTCTTATGGTTCATGAGAAGAAGATTTTTAAAGATTTACTCTGTATATTCCTATGTAAAACTTCGACCCCCCATTGTGGCCCCACCCTACCCCCGGGGATCATGATTTTCACAAATTAGAATCTACACTACCTGAGGATGCTTCCACACAAGTTTCAGCTTTACTGGCTGATTAGTTTCTGAGAAGAAGATTTTTAAAGATTTACTCTATATATTCCTATGTTAAATTTCGACCCCCCATTGTGGCCCCACCCTACCCCCGGGGGTCATGATTTTTACAAATTAGAATCTACACTACCTGAGAATGCTTCCACACAAGTTTCAGCTTTCCTGGTCTTATGGTTCATGAGAAGAAGATTTTTAAAGTTTTACTCTGTATATTCCTATGTAAAACTTCGACCCCCCATTGTGGCCTCATCCTACTACTGGGGGTCATGATTTTCACAAATTAGAATCTACACTACCTGAGAATGCTTCCACACAAGTTTCAGCTTTACTGGCTGATTAGTTTCTGGGAAGAAGATTTTTAAAGGTTTACTCTATATATTCCTATGTAAAACTTCGACCCCCATTGTGGCCCCATCCTACCCCCGGGGGTCATGATTTTCACAAATTTAAATTTACATTACCTGAGGATGCTTCCACACAAGTTTCAGCTTTCCTGGTCTTATGGTTCATGAGAAGAAGATTTTTAAAGATTTACTCTGTATATTCCTATGTAAAACTTCGACCCCCCATTGTGGCCCCACCCTACCCCCGGGGGTCATGATTTTCACAAATTAGAATCTACACTACCTGAGGATGCTTCCACACAAGTTTCAGCTTTACTGGCTGATTAGTTTCTGAGAAGAAGATTTTTAAAGATTTACTCTATATATTCCTATGTTAAATTTCGACCCCCCATTGTGGCCCCACCCTACCCCCGGGGGTCATGATTTTTACAAATTAAAATCTACACTACCTGAGAATGCTTCCACACAAGTTTCAGCTTTCCTGGTCTTATGGTTCATGAGAAGAAGATTTTTAAAGTTTTACTCTGTATATTCCTATGTAAAACTTCGACCCCCCATTGTGGCCTCATCCTACTACTGGGGGTCATGATTTTCACAAATTAGAATCTACACTACCTGAGAATGCTTCCACACAAGTTTCACTATTTCTGGTCTTATGGTTCATGAAAAGAAGATTTTTAAAGATTTACTCTATATATTCCTATGTAAAACTTCGACCCCCCATTGTGGCCTCACCCTACCCTCGGGGGTCATGATTTTCACAAATTAGAATCTACACTACCTGAGGATGCTTCCACACAAGTTTCAGCTTTCCTGGTCTTATGGTTCATGAGAAGAAGATTTTCAAAGATTTACTTTATATATTCCCTTGTTAAACTTCGACACCCCATTGTGGCCCCACCCTAACCCCGGGGATCATGATTTTCACAACTTTGAATCTACACTACCTGACGATGCTTCCACACAAGTTTCAGCTTTACTGGCTGATTAGTTTCTGAGAAGAAGATTTTTAAAGGTTTACTCTGTATATTCCTATGTAAAACTTCGACCCCCCATTGTGGCCCCATCCTACCCCCGGGGGTCATGATTTTTACAAATTAGAATCTACACTACCTGAGGATGCTTCCACACAAGTTTCAGCTTTCCTGGTCTTATGGTTCATGAAAAGAAGATTTTTAAAGATTTACTCTATATATTCCTATGTAAAACTTCGACCCCCCATTGTGGCCTCACCCTACCCTCGGGGGTCATGATTTTCACAAATTAGAATCTACACTACCTGAGGATGCTTCCACACAAGTTTCAGCTTTCCTGGTCTTATGGTTCATGAGAAGAAGATTTTCAAAGATTTACTTTATATATTCCCTTGTTAAACTTCGACACCCCATTGTGGCCCCACCCTAACCCCGGGGATCATGATTTTCACAACTTTGAATCTACACTACCTGACGATGCTTCCACACAAGTTTCAGCTTTACTGGCTGATTAGTTTCTGAGAAGAAGATTTTTAAAGGTTTACTCTGTATATTCCTATGTAAAACTTCGACCCCCCATTGTGGCCCCATCCTACCCCCGGGGGTCATGATTTTTACAAATTAGAATCTACACTACCTGAGGATGCTTCCACACAAGTTTCAGCTTTCCTGGTCTTATGGTTCATGAGAAGAATATTTTTAAAGATTTACTCTGTATATTCCTATGTAAAACTTCGACCCCCCATTGTGGCCCCACCCTACCCTTGGGGGTCATGATTTTCACAAATTAGAATCTACACTACCTGATGATGCTTCTACACAAGTTTCAGCTTTCCTGGTCTAATGGTTCATGAGGAAAAGATTTTTGAAAATTTCTCGAAAATTTTCATAAATTCCTAATTATCTCCCTTTGCAAAAGGGTGTGATCCTTAATTTTCATAAATTTAAATCCCCTTAGGCTAAGGATGCTTTGTGCCAATTTTGGTTGAAATTGGCCCAGTGGGTCTTGAGAAGATGTTGAAAATGTGAAAAGTTTACAGACAGACGGACAGACGGACGGACGGACGGACAGACAGACAGACAGACAGACAGACAGACGGACGACAGACAAAATGTGATCAGAATAGCTCACTTGAGCTTTCAGCTCAGGTGAGCTAAAAACTGATGGAATTTATTGCATAGGCAAGTTCGCATTACAATAACTCATAAGAAATAATCAACCATTTAAATACTTATACCCTGCTGTGAATGCAGGACTTCGAAATTAAATAAAATATAACCTGCTCTTACCGGTAATTTTCTTTTCCCCATTTTAATTAGAATTAGAACTTCCATCCGCATCCTGGTTTTCGATAACCGGGAAGCGGATGGAAGTTCTAATTTAAACTAAATTAATTTTAAACACGCTATCTAGTTCATCCCTTAGACATTCAATATAGTGTTTCCGAACAACATTCTTAACAATAAAAATAAGTCTTGCGCTTCAAATCTAATAAACGTGTAGGGAAATACAATTCTCAGGCATTCCTAAGAGCATTGGATAAGCAACATATGTCCCCGTCCGGCACCTCCCAAGTTTAATGCAATTGTCGTTAAAGGTCTGGAAAACATTCGGTGAAAGTTTTTTTAAGAGACGAGTCAAATAAATTTGGGTTACTTAAACTTATCATCATTATGTCTCATTGGGTCTACTTGAGGTCATTTGGCGTAGCACTTATCTGATCATAAATACGATATATTTCCCAAAATTATTTTAATTAAAACCTGTAATAAAAAGTAACGAAAGTCGACCTGGATTACTAATACTTGCTGACTTGGATATAATGGTACAGATGGTAAAGTATGATCTGTCCGATATGGTCTTTTCTTCTCTTTTCTAAGTTTCATTTATTAGAACACTACTTAGGTGTTACCCCGATCTAAATAAGACTCATATACATACATAATAAGGTAAATACCTTGAAATTGAAACTTTATCCGTAGTCCATCATTATCAAGCTACACAGGTATTCTGAAATCAATTCGCCAAATCATTTTGTATATATTTACACCCAAGAGGATATCAAAGCATCCAAATCGTTCTAAAATCTCTTTCACGATCAATTCTAAACAAATACATTTAAGCTTGTCTACTGCTCACAAAATACAATTAATATTAAATATCATATCAAGACAGATTGTTACCTCAGAATTGGAAAACAACTCACATCATGCTTAACTGTTGCGTGCTTTAATAAATAAAATGTGGAATATTATTGATCTTTTTACTGAATACAGCAAAACTCGGTTATAACGAAGTCACTAGGACCTAAGAAATTACTTCGTTATATCCGTAATTCGTTATAACCGTATAAGAAATTCATTAAATTTACATAGCTGGGGATCTAAGATGACTTTGTTATATCCGTAGATTCGCAGTATCCGTGTTCGTACTAAACGAGTTTTACTGTATCGAGTTTATCAAACAAAAAATGATCAGAATATTAAATTTTGTTGACTTTAATCAAAACCGTTTAACACAGTACTAAAAAATTAGAAGGTCATCAATTGCGATAGATTTGCACCACAATAAAGGGAAAGTTCAAAACTTGATTTGTATGAAACGCACCAAATAAAGATATCTTTATGGGAACAAACAAACACAAACTGATGTAGAAATGAAGCAATACAACAATGATATAAAGTTTCAATTTTTTTTTTATCACAATCTATAGTACACCTTACAGTTTTAACGTAAATATAGAAAACTGAGGACTTTTATGCGAAATGTATAACAAAAGACAATATTCACATTACTAGATGTTTAAGTAATCCTGCTATAATTCAATTTCGGTCCTCAAAACCATGTTTAGATGATTTACAAAAACATACGTTTTATTTACTTATCTAACCAGCCGATGAAACGTTTTATTCCCAGAAAAGTGCCCCAGCTGGTAGAGCGAATTTCTTTAAATGTCAATCTTCTATCTTATAGAGGAAGACATTTTCTGAATTTTTGTGTACCTTTAAGAGGTAGAAACACTTTCAAATTGCAATCGTCAAATAGGTAAAAATAGTTTTCAAAATCGTTTACGCTACTATCATGTACGCAGATGGTTTTCAATTACGAAGATCAATCACGCATTTCAATCATCAATTAATATTTATCATCAAATTGTCTTTCCCCGATTACGACAAAGAGCGTACCGCGGGTGTGAGGTCAGCAGAGGATGCTTCCATCTACCCAATTTTTTAGAGATCCGAGTTTGCTCTTCTATCATTTGTATGCGCTCATTAATTGGCCTTAACTTAGTCCGATACTAGATTTTAAATGGGCATGGTCATAATTTTGGACAAATTTTATATTTTTATTCCAAGTGTTTATAATGCATTAGAAATGCATTTTTAATATACAGAAGAAAATACATGACGAAGAATTGTGAGATGTGTATCTCACTTATAACACGACAGACACTCAAATTTTGGTTGACCATTACTGATGCAGAAGCATTGTGAACATTGAAAACGAAAAATATATTTGACCAAAACCGTGATCATGGTATGGGGCACCTCCGTTTTATGAAGTATATCCGATCGAAATAAACAATAAAATCTAGTATGGTTTTATTAATCTTTTCTATCTGAAATTCTTACCTAACAGCGTATTGCGATGGGTTAGAGTGTTTGCTACGAATCTGTTTGTCATGTGTTCAAATCCAACTGGGGCTTTAATAAATTTTACCTTTACAAAACTTTAACTTTCTAAAACAGTGGACATATTTTGATTTTCGTGTACTTCTCTCTACATTAATATCGACAGATGTCCCCTGCCATCTTAAGGCCTTAACGGCCTTTACAGCTAACTAAATATTGGCTTACGTCCCGAGGCTTCCGGTTTTGTAATTTGCTTTTGGACTTTTAATTCAAAACCCTGTTCGTTATTGCCACAACTCATAAAATAAACATAGTCATAATAAC
The DNA here is from genome assembly GCF_963853765.1 of Magallana gigas. Lineage (NCBI taxonomy): Eukaryota > Metazoa > Mollusca > Bivalvia > Ostreida > Ostreidae > Magallana > Magallana gigas. The sequence continues at coordinate 11,433,326 of NC_088861.1, read as the reverse complement.
TCAAAACAAAGCTACACGAAGTCAAATTGCTTCCCCCAAATCTTAAAAAATGATTTTCAGTCAAGGTAACGGATACATTCGGATTAACTTTTTTATGCTTTTTCCTTAAAATGCGAAATTTATTTAACTAGAAGACATTCTCAATTCTTTAGTTCATTTGATGCCTTTGTCGTTTCGTTAAACGTGTTCTGTTTTTGGAATCTTAATATCTCTTTAGTTTCTGCTCTCTACCATACTTTCAAAATGCCTTTTTTATCCGGTACCTTTAAAAGTATCACAAGTATTAAAGAGTACACTTCTAATAGCGCAAAAATCATAGAGTAAGTATGTTAAAGTGAAATAGGTGTAAATGGTCGTCTGTTCTCTTGCGTTTAAGCTTGAACTTTCTATTCAAAGTCATTGGTACGAGCAATATGTATTACTAAACAAAATATTATTTACAAAAATGTTTATATGGTTTTCTTAGGCAAGGATTTTTTTCTTCAAAATGTCTTAAAAATTTCTTTTATGTCAACAGTCAACAGTCAGCAGTTCTAGTGCTACGGCGGGCATTTTGCGACCACATAGCGTAAAATTGTCTTCAATTTAAGGTCATAATCGTTAATGAGAATTGGTGAATCGTGTACGTATCGAAAGGTCCAACGATCGAATTCTTAAACTAAAACTCTATTACTTAGAAAATAATAAATCAATGCAATATTTCCTTTTTAACCTGTTTAGTACATGTAAATCAATTGCTTTTGTTATTCGTCCCCCATCTCTGTATATATATATATATATATATTAATACGTTTGTTTAGATGACTCTGTATGTGTATTAGTATTGTTGTTCTTGTATTGGTTTATGTATGTATCACATAATAAAGAAATTTATGATGAGAACGTACAATGTAGTAAGTTGCAAGAAGTTGTGTTCGAATCCTTTGTATATTATATAAATATATACAATAAAATATGTTAAAACCAAAGAAATTGAAAACATCGAAATTGAGACACTATTATTGTTTCTTTACAATTCTATAAAATAACAAAAAATATAGTAAAAATTATATATTAACATCCACTAAGTATGTCCCTATCTTGATTTTAATGTATACAATGTCATGCATGAGGCAATAAAGATCGAAACAATCTAAAACTATCGGTGCAAGAATATACAGATTCTGAAAATTGTCAGAAACTGTTAGAAATGCTTTCAAAATGCCCACTTAAATTCAAATAGCAATATGTATATTTGATAAGATTTTCATTGGTAATTGATTTTTCTGAATATTTTCTTACACTGTCTTACATGTAGTACAACGTACCCAAAAAAAGTCGAAGCTAGTTCACATTATGACGTCATATTATGACTTCATGTTCTTTATCACTCAAGTTCATAAAATACATTACCAAAACAGCTTCGGCGCAATGGCTATATTCTTTTCAATTGGTAATAAATAATGTATAATATAAGAATATTCTAAAATTCATAAAATTGCTGCACAAAACCATTGTATTTCTTAATTTGATATTAAGAATCTTAGGAAACTTACGCTGGACTATTTTATTCTGTTTCAGCTTAAAACTTTACAAATAGTAACTTTATTTCATGTGTGTAGTGCTGGAAGAGATTGGGTCGGAAAATGATCTTAAATTGGTTAAAACTAAAAACCTACAGAAATGCATTTTTAAAAAACTGTTAGCTTTTAATTTAAAAAAAGCTACAGCATTTGTTACATGTGATTTTTGTTGAACCAAGCAAATGAAAGATATACAAATGATCGACTCGATTTAATTTTCTCCATTTTGTATTCAAATTTTATTCTGATTTAAATCGCATTACATGTATGCCATTTCATTTAGAGACATTACATGATAACAATCCAATATGATTTAATTCCATCAAAAAGTGTAGGATACGCATATCCTGTTAAATCCGAAAAACAGATTATAAGGATTGTGTTTTTAAAGCAGGATATTTTTTCCCTCTCGGTGATATTTTACTACTAATATAAATTAATCCCGTAGATATATCTCAAAATGAAAGATAAATGTTAATCATCATAACATTCTTCAGCTTTCAAATTGCGTTAGCTCGCAATGCCATCTAGATGCCTAAAACACTTTTTAGCCAATTATAAAAATAAAAATATTTTGCATTGCATCTTTGTTTAATATTGTACACTCATTAGAAAAGAAACATTTTTAAAAATTGTAAAACAGAGGCAAAAGTTTTTGATATGCAATTGTTTCTTAATATATACCACATAAAAACAATTATAAGATTCTTACTTTACGTATATTTTTCTATCAATAAACAAAAAATTAGAAGCTGTTGTGTAGTAAAAGTACAGTATCATATATTTAGTATACTTTTGAGATTTTCAGTTTCTTACATATATTAAAAAAACACCTGTACATGCATCTTGGATACTATCAATAGAACAAGTTGACTTGTTCATGTAGCTATTTTAAGACTACGATATCTCTAAGATAAAAACGTTTCTCGAAGCCGCCCTATCTTTTGAAACCTCTTAAAATCATCTCAACTTTAAGCAATCCCAACGGCTGTCCATAACATAAACATGTAAATTTTGAACCATCACTTCTTAAAAGAAGAGTTGCCTGCGCTGATCCGAAAATTTTTATTGGGTTTTATTGGCTTGCTGGGAAGAAAGAGGTAGGGGGTCCGAGTTTTTTTTTTTATAAACCTTAATACTGCTTTATTAAGTTTGAATTGCATCCCCAACGTACCGATATGTGCATGGCTTATGTAACATTGATTACAAACTCCTTTTTTTAACCTTCTAGTTTTTTCCTCTTTAAATTTATTATATTTTTTTAAATCTCAATAAACCTTTTGTAATTTGCTTTTTATCAGATTAAGAACATGCGGCAAATTATATATAATCAGAATGCAATAGCAAAATGAATTTACAAATAATGATATTAATTTAATAAAGTCGACTCACTAAAAATATGATGCAGCAATGGAATGAACAGATTAATTATGGAAATATTAAATTAAGAGAGTATTAACGTGCAATTGATGCTTATCTTATAAATGTACCATAAAAGTCTAAAATCACAAAATTCTTAACTTAACTTATACTATGAAGTTCCTTGTATAATAATATTATAATGAGCAATTTGAGGTTTGTACATATAACTATTAAATTGTTTACCTCTGACCAATTTATATGTATATTTTAATGTTATTTTTGTCCTCATGTACCATATGTTTGAAATGGTTTTGAGCGAATAAATGAACTTGAACTTGAAAACCAATAATAGGCATTGCCCAAGAAATCTAAAAAAAAACATGATCATTTGTTATGTAATTACCAAAATGCGTATCTTAGGTGAACGATAAATTTCCATTCTTCGAGGTCTTTCAATACGTCTGAATTGCATGCGAATGAATATTTGAAAAAATATACCCGCCGTTAAAAAGCGAAATCGTGCTACGTACAAAAATGGTCATTTTCTTCGTTAAATTTTTTACAATTGTAGTCTCCCTTATATCAAAAAAGAAGGATGTAAGAAAATCATTGATTAGCCCAAAAGACTGTACTCTATCCAATGATGAAAATTTGTGTAGGCGTACATATTTAAATTTGTATGACTGTATCAAATTTGTTAATTTTGGTTTTGTTTTGTTTGTTTTTTATTTTTTTTTGTGAAAGAGGTGCAGGTAAGAGAGAGAGAGAGAGAGAGAGAGAGAGAGAGAGAGAGAGAGAGAGAGAGAGAGAGAGAGAGAGAGAGAGAGAGAGAGAGAGAGAGAGGGGATTGAAAATTAAAGAGACAGTACGGCGCATCTTATCCAAAAATAAATTCGATCGGGTTCGGTATTTTTGTACAACTCATGAATGTATAAACTTTCAGAAAATAACAAAGTTCTCCATGCAATAAATCTAATTATTTCATTAAAATAAATAATAACGAATAACCTATCACATAAATACATCGCAACGTGTACGGGGTTCAGTCTTCTACACTACTACGCATGCGTATTTACTGTAAACAAAACACATGCAGGGCTCGCGAAGAATCACCTGGACAGGTTTGTTGATAAAAATATGTCTTTTCTACTTCTCATAGGTAATAACTGTTCAAAGTTTTTAAAATAACCACAATTATTATTTTGTAAGCATGTATTTTTCGTGTTTATCATAGGAGTTGCTACAACCTAGATTTATTTTTATAAATGGGGCCCCTTGAGGGGTTATTTGATATATTTATGTCTATTCTACTAAAATGAACCTAAATTGGTAAACCATTTATAAATTATCGATTAAGTAGGGATGTGTTTCATTTAGAGAATCGCTTTAACCTCGTTTTCCATGATGACCGTAGTGGGACGAAGATCTTGTAGTTTTCAGCACGTGTCAATTACTGTCAATCAAAGTCCACATGGTACAAATAAACGATATAAGATTATTCAGGTTTGTACGACCCTTGAATTTCTGGAAGCTCATAATTACGTTAGTTAGGTATGTGAAAGGGATTTTCATGTATTTCAACTATTACAATAAACGTTATTTCTTATTTCTTAACTATACAATAGGTAAATCTGAAGTTATTCACACATGTGTTTTCAGCCGTACTGTCTCTTTAAAAGAGAGAGAGATAATAGTGAGTTAGTAAAGTACTCTCTCCCTTGTTCACTTTACCCCATTCTCCTCTTCTTTTTAACCCAACTTTCTCACAAGAGAGAGTCAGACAGACAGACAGATTAAGACAGAGACATACATGTCCAAGACCAACTTTGTTGTTGATATAAACGAAAGTTTTGTAAGTGAACCGATATCGATACAATATCGAAAATATCGATTATCGAAGCTACACCGTGTCTTAGACATAACGAGAGAGAGAGAGAGAGAGAGAGAGAGAGAGAGAGAGAGAGAGAGAGAGAGAGAGAGAGAGAGAGAGAGAGAGAGAGAGAGAGAGAATATAGAATTTAAACAGAGAGAGAGAGAACGGAGAGAATTGAGAATTAAAAGAGAGAGAAATAATAGTGAGTAAGTGAAGCACTCTTTCCCTTGTTCACTTTTACCCCGTTCTCATCTTCTTTTCAACCCAACTTTCTCACCCGTTCACCATTTTCAATCATTTTCTCACCCCTATTCCCCTTTACATCACTCCTTCACCCACTCTTCCGATCGATTCGGGCAAGAGTGTGAGCGAGAGAAGAGAGTAAGATGAGTGAGGAAGTAAAGGAGATAGTTGGATGAGCGAGTAAATAAGGAACTCTTCATCCTTCTCACCACCCCCCTCCGCTCTCCTTTTTCACGCCATACCCTCCCCCTATTCATCATGCTTCAAAATATCAAATTTGTACATGCATTGTGGTAGATACACACATGTACGCTCACTCATTTAAAAAAAAAATGGTGGAAGACTAAATAGTCACATTGAGTAAGGGAAAGGCAGTGCAAGAGTAGAGATGGTTTAGAGGAAGAGGAGAGTGGTTTAGAGGAAAAGGAGAGTGGGTCTAGAGGAAGAGGAGAAAGGGATTAGAGAAACAGGAGAGTTGGTTTATGGGTTCATGGGAAAAGGAGAGTGGAAGAGGAAGAGGAGAGTGGCGTTAGAGACAGAGGAGAGTAAGGTAGAAAGAGGAAAAGGGGTAAGAGGAGAATGGGGTTATAAGACGAGGAGAGAAGGATTTGAGACGAGAGGTGTGAAAAAGGGCGGGGTGATAGCAGGGAAATAGAAAGAACTATATATGATATAAGTTAAATTTGGCTCCCATAATTCGCCATTTTTAAAAGTGTTTCTGGTACAATAAAATGTTATGTTATACCGGTATTTTAGAAGAGTTGATGTAAAATATATTTTTTACCCACTTATTTGATTAGTATATGACGTCAGAAGAGACACCATATCTATAATTCAATCAAAATCAGTCAAAATTGACGTTTTTCTTATCAGCGCGTACATTGAGCATGCACAAAGTGCGTGCTGTGGCTCTGTGTTCTGATAAACGCGCAGTCTAAATGAAGTGGGGTCGCCGGAGCAGCGCTGTAAGGTTTCCAATAGCGCCACAAGAGCTCCCTTTGCGAGCTCATGTAATCCACATGATTGCGTTATAGACGAAGTGATAAGACGATTGCGCTTGCATAGAGACCTCTCGGAGTCCTTTGTGATGTCACTTAGTCTCTACCACGATCCACAGCGTTGAAACGTGTTGTTTTTCGATTTGCTTCATTCACACAACGACCCCAAAGAGCTGTTGTTCGATCAAAACGCTCTCTTAAGATTTCTTCTGCGTTCATGAGCGTCAGTATATGGTACGCCAAATTCACAAAAATGAGCTACATGTAATCATGGTGTCACAGTCGATAAACAATGCTAAACGATTGCAAACTATTGTTAACGGATAGAAAACTAGTACTTAGCAGTCGATAAACCAAATTTATCAAATGTAAAACTATGTTTTACTCATTTTTTTTAAAATTTGGCTTGCCATAAACCATATCTATACATATCTGTGGATGACCATACAAAAGTAGCAGTTGCGCATTTTCCAGGACAAATAACGGACGCAGATAAAATTTGTGCCACTTTGTTCTGAAACATGTACTAGTACATGTACTTTCCAAGGGTTCTGGTGTCTTGAAACTAATAGAAAAAACTAGGGCGAAGAAAAAACACAATCGTCACAAATCCAACGCCGTCTCGTACATGTATATGCTCTCTGACCTCTGACCATCTTATTCAACTTTTCTCGCTTTCATGAACATTAATTATTATGTAAATAGTGCCTGTTTAGGAGGGTAAATTTAGCTTTCAATTCTTTCGACGATTAGGCATGTTTGAGATCCAAATATAAGAAAACACCGTCATGTAGATACAGGTTGTGTAGAATTACTGTGGAATCATGAAAATTCGTGGGAATCAATTTTCGTGGATTGGTTAAATTTTACAGGTTCGTGGGGACGTAATTTCGTGTATTTTCGTACACATACAAAAGGATTATGACTTTTTAGACGTAATTTATTGATTCCGCGGGATGTTAATTCGTGGATAAGAGGTGCCCACGAATTCCACGAAAATTGAGCCACTACGAAATCTAATGATTCCACAGTAAACCTTACAATTAAAATTCTGTTTGTCATGTAGTACACAAAGTACTATATTTCAAACGGGCTGTTTATTCGAATATTCAGAAAAGGCTTTTTTAAAGTATCTAAAAATGAAACTTTCATATTTTAAACAGCAAAAAGATTGTTGCATCGCACTTAAAACACTATTGATTTTTATATAGGAGACAAATATATTTTGCTTTAACAGTTTTTTTTTCAAACAACAAACTTTAAACAAATAAACAATCATTATATCGTTTTAACAAAAACATTTAATGTGCATTGTACATGCTTAAAACAAGTCATTCTTTAAAATGGTTGAATAAAGCTGTGTTCTTTTAGCTTCAGATCTTGATTCATTTCATCTGCCTGTAAATTAAGAATTTAAGATGCCAGTTATATTATCTTCAATTATTGTTTTAAAAAATTCTTTCAGTTGAAAAACTTAAGGATGACGTTTACTCAGAATGAAAAAAAAAATCCACTGATGATTATGAAAAACCATCTATTGTGTGTTATAGACCTTTGCTTGTATTGTTATTTTTCACTTTCAGAAAAGTAGGTCAATGACCTACTTTTTGAGTTAATGGCCATTGAATATTTATTGAAAAATCAAGAAAAATCACATAAAATTTTACTCTACGATTGAGATTTTCTTAATTATAAAAATATTACAAATAATTAAAAACTTTAAAAATAAGATACAGTTTATGAATGGTAGTGACACTAAATAAGTACACAGAATTAAGATTTCAACAACAATTTTAAGAAATAATCCAGTCCGAATTTCCTCTATCAGTTTTCAAATCCCTTCCCATTTTTGATCCAATTTTACAAAAAATTGAATGATGATAATACAAAAACATTTATGGTATTAAACTACTTATATTGACCTTATTCTGTTGTCATAAAATTTATATGAGGTCAATGATCAAAATTTTGAGATATGGTGTCTTTTATCATTTTTAAGCATTTTTCAATATTTTTATAACTCGTGCCATGAGATTATTTTAATGAATAAGTGAAGTAAAACCAACGGAAAATATGCAAAATTACTTAGACTTAAATATAAAATCCTAACTTTTAATAATAGACTACTGCCAATAAGCTTTTAGCAGAAAACAAAATCTGCAAAATTTAGTCCGAATTTCCTCTGTTTGGCTAAATGTCAATTTTTGTTTGAGCCTAATTCCATAATAAAGTAAAAATATTGAATGTTTTGTCAATAATAATTCATTTCATAAATACTTTTTGTGTTTAGAACAAATTTTACTCATTACATTAAACTTTATAACAATCGGAATTTGAGAACTCAAACCCTGAGTAAACAACACCCTTAATCTTCGAAAAACCTTTTTTTTTCAAAATTTAATTCCGTATCTTCGACAATAGTGTTTATTCATACACAACGCCAGAATTATGATACAATACTTCGGACACATGCATGCTGAAAAAATACAAATTGTTTGTTTTTTTCCCCAAATAAAACTGTAAAAAAAAATGTATAACAAAAGTATTGATAGGCTTAAATAAGCCAATCGCGTTTGACATAACGAAATTATTGAACTATGTATAGCCTAGTACAAAGTTTTTTTATGCATTATTTCTTCTATATACATTAATTGGTATAAAACATTATGTATAGGTATACTTACCGTTTACAACATTCGTAAGTCTCTGGCATTCTTTTTTCGTAAAGGTAACGACTCTTTAAAAACTATTTTCGACGCAACCTGAAATCAGCAAGATGATCAACAGAGTACTTGCGGCCTAAAGGCTTCATCGTCATAGCTGGAAATGTAAGTAAAAGTTTCAGTTCCGATCGTTCTGTGTAACGAAAAGTGTTTCTTCCAAAATAAAAAAAAGTGCACTTGCTTGCATTTTATACTACAGGAAGAAAATTATAAATTTAGAAAAAAATTAATTTGCATATTCAAATCATGTTGACGTGTAAGGATTTCATGCTGAAAAATAAAATGAGATAAAAGTGATGATAAGATTAAATAATGTACCATAGGAGATTCTGCAAATAAACAAACTTTACATATTTTTCTTATTTTTATACCTAAGACGACTTAAGATTACAATTTTTTTTTTATGGGGATTTTAGATGAATTTGTTATGTTGTTTTTAATTTATATATAAGTTTTATTTAAAACAGCCCAGAAACAACGCCATATTTTTCTACAACGCCATTTTGACATGTTTACAGAAAGTGCCACATAAAACATGTAAAAAGAGAAGCTTTATTCGACAAAAAAAGTTCTTTTTTTTTTAATTTGACCATGAACAACCTCAGACATTCTAGAACTTTTAGCCGTCATATCATCATTGCTTCAGTTATTAAAAACAAAAATATTCTTCTGGAATTTTTTTTTTCAATAAAAAAGCATGCAATTACCTGTTTAATGAATATCTGTTGAGCAAGAAACACTGTTTTAAAAAAGTATTTCGTTATTCTGATTTTAAAACTTTTCATGCAAGTTCTAGTTTTAAATCCACTGACAATACAAACTATTTATTTACTTTGACACTTGATAAATCCTAGTTTGCATTACTATCGGCCTAAAAGTATATTGTTTACAGTACTGTGAACACCTGTTCGATCCTTCTGACTTTAACTGTACTCCTTGTTAGTCACTGTATAGTGCACTGACCAGTTCTGTACAATACTGCAATCTACTTAATCCACAAAACTGAGTTAAGAAGATAAAAGATTTATTTATTTCTCAATGTTCGTATTCAGTTTTAATTCAACACACTGTGGGAATTGCGGCAAGAACACAGAGTAGGAATCATTGAAGTTTTTCTGTTTGTTATTTATTTATTCATTTCACAGCATTATTGTAAATAATAGCATTTATGTAAATTGTGATATGTTATTTCTATGCCAGTACCAAAATTAATAGTCTAGTCATAATATAATTGTAATTCTAATTTTTGAGTATTTTTGAGTATTTAGCTGATCTTCTTTAATTGTGTACATTAGCCAATCAGAGTGCGGCGTTTAGTCGCGCGGTGTTTTGACTACGTCATTTTAACTGTCAGCTGTCAACAAGTTTGTAAATACCGCAATCAACCCACCCTCCTTCCCCTTCATCACCTTTACAGTTGGGGATTTATTTTGCACTGTATTACACATGTATGTTGCTGTTGATGTGTGGAATGTTGTTTTTGTTCAACAATATTTTTGTTGTATGTTTATTTGGTACATGTTGATATGTTATACATTTGTTTAATATGGGGGAGGTCATTTACTCACCTGTTATAACTTACATTCAATGTCTGGTAATTGATATTATGACTGAAGACCTCCCCTTATTGCCTAATTTTTCTTATTAGCACAAATTAATGGCAGTATATAGATCAACAATATTACATAAATTTATTTCGTCATTTATTTCAGGTCTTTTAGTTCATGATATTGTAAACACATGTACTCCTCATTTAGAATTCTCTTTCAAAGAAAGGTTGAAGCCCAGGTTCATATGTATTTAGTTTACAATTTTTGTTTTTCTTCTGTTAAAGATCAGTTAAAATGAAATAAAGTTAATAAAACAAAATCTAGCAGAGCAACTTTAACATGATTTTTAAAATATTAATGTGGATAATGGTACATAATTATCAAAATAATTTCACTGGGTTAGACTTTTTTTTTTTAATTTAAAAATATTTGCCCCAAAATTTTTGGGAAAGGCAACAAATGTAAAGCCCTTGGCCCAGCAGGATTCGAATGCGTAAATAACAAATTTGTACGCAATGTTCTAATGTTCTCTGCACTGCGCTGTAAGGTAACTCTGTTAGGAAAGAAATTATAAAAAATTATACTTGAATATATTGTTTTTATTATATGTTCAATTCATTGTGTCTTGCATTAGGAAGTACGCCACAATAACTTTAGTAGGGACACTTTGAATATACATTGTGATGATCTATTAATCTTTACTTAATATTTATAAAGTTTTAAGCAAACTAGTATATATAAAGCAAGTTCTTGTTTTTGAAATACCGAAACATAGCCTCTTTTACGATTTATGGCTCAGAGTTTAAGTATTCGTATTTCATTAGTAAATCTAAAGAACTTAACTTATTTTACTTATATATAATTAAATTGAATCGATACTTGCAAATTTTATTATTGAAGATAGTCGTCAAAAAGTCTCTTGTTTTAATTTGTAAACACAGGTTGTGATAACAGTTGTAAAATATTAGGACATTTTTAGAAATTAAGCTGGCTCATAATTGAATTATATCAACTCATTAAGTGCATGAACGTCTTTTTTTTCAATTGTTTCCATGCATCTCAATAAAAAGATTAAAGCATGGATGCTCCTACACTACCTGGGGAAAACGAGTTAGTGTAGAATTTGTTTTAATGCATGCTGTGATATCTGTTGGGAATGTAGAATATAAATGTTAATTAGATAAACAAATGTAAAAGGTAACCAAAAGGTTATTCAACGATTCACTTAGTATGATGCACTTTTTCAAACATGTCGTACACATTCGTATGCAAATTTCTGTTTTTTGGTCCTGGCAGTACCCATCGCAACAAATTGGTCCAATTTTGCTGCCCTGAAAAAATGACAATAACAAACTGTCAACCATCTCAAAAATCCATAAAACGAAATACAAATTCAAGGCAGAGCAACACGGTCCTCTTAAAAGATAGAAGTAGGATCAGGTGCCATGGAGGAGCGCGCATCATCTGCTGACCGGTCACACCCGCCGTGTTCTCTTTGTCGTAATCGGGAAAAAACCGGATAAGTCCGTAGACAATTAGGTGATTAATTATGGTCTGACAATTAGTATGAAAAAACGTCAGTCAGCATGCGACCCAGTGGATGATTGTATTTGCTGACAAGGTCGTTGATAGATCATAGAACTTACGCAAAGATGACTTTAAACGAGACTGTTGATAGTCCTATTTTTTCAACTTGTTTGTCACTAGCTTGTCTCGCCTTAGAAACTGTTCATAGGAAGAGTATACCCTTGTGTTTCGAATGAATTGAGAGACAAAAACATCATATACAGGCGATGAAGGTATATTGCTGCATAAGTAAGGAAAGTTGACTATAGAAAAATTGAAGTCATCGCATTTATCATAAAGTTTTATTTTTAGATTGCCATTAATGTCCATTTCCAGTAAAATATCCAAATATGAAACAGATGACGCAGACTCAGTGGCATTTTTTATTTCAAGTTCACTGGGATATATCCAGTCGGCGTAAGTATAGAAATAACAATTGTTGATTGATAATACGTCGTCAATATACCTTAATGTTGAGTTGAAGTCCACAGCCAGCGAGTGATTTATTTTTTCACGTACAAGTTTTTGATTAAATTCTGCTTCATAAGAATACAAAAATAAGTCTGCTAATATTTTAATTGATGAAACAATTGTTGATAATATCATAAAGCTTAGATTTTAATTTGTAATATCAATTATAGATATTGGTTTATATGTTCTGTAGATGCATAGACTTATCAATGAAATATGAAACATTGCATTGAGTTAATACAATCAAATCTTAAATATATTGCTTGATTTATTAACATTGATATTAAGTGCTACGTCAATGAGTTTCAATTCTAGGTAATCTTTTAAGGTATGTATCTTGATAATATATTACGTGGTCAATAAATTTAACAAACATTGGCAAACTTGAGTGCTTATCAACGAAATACTCGATGAATTGATATTCAATTTATCCATGAGATTGCAGTTACGAAGATTGATTGGTTTATCTAAAAAATGTGGTATTTGATGACGTCAATAATTATAGCAGTGGAACTAATTCTACAATTCTAGTGAGGGTCAAAAATGTCTTTGTTATTGGGAATTCTAGAGCCAAGAGCGGCGTTTCAATATCCTCCTTTAGGGTCTAGAGTCTCGAAACTGATGAAAAAACTTCGATGAAGAGAAAATACCATCGTCAGAAACTCAGCGCCGTTTTGTATACTCTTACTGACTTTTAGAAATCAAGTCCAATTTCCTCGCTTTCATGAATATTTATCACTTTAAATTGGTCTGAGAGAGAGAGAGAGAGAGAGAGAGAGAGAGAGAGAGAGAGAGAGAGCAAAACTTTGATTTTTGGAGGTCTGAAGACGGCAATCATAGTATAAATAATATACAGTTGTCAAAAGAAGCAAGCCTACTCAATAACAGGATGGGTGAAATTTATTCCAGGTAAGAATGTGGCAAGAATGTGTATTTATGAAAACACTGTCATGTATAGTTTCAAGTTGTCCTATAAACTTCTGTTCCTCTTATAGTACAAAGAATTCACTACCTGAAGATATTTTATCGATATTCCAGGTCGTATGTTCGAATAAAAACAAATACATTTACTCAGTAAAGAAGTGCCCAAAATGAAATTTTTACCCCTTCTTTTTGTTATAAATTACAAATTACACATCGCTCTAAATATATTTGAAACTACCTATTTGAAGATGATTAACTTTTGGGCACACCTTGACTTTAAATAAAAAACTTTAAATAAACATGCACATTACTTTTTATTAAAAATATTCAATTTTGAAGACATTCGAGCACAGCTGTCTTATTCCAAATTCAGATCTTCTTAAGCTACCTGTAAAAATTAAGATTTCAGATGTCAGCATTATCATCTGCAATTGTATTTTATTTCTTTGAAAATTTGAAAAAAAAATGTATAGGAAAATTGAAATATCTGAAAAACCTTTATCTCCCATAGAATCCCGATTTGCATCGTTGACAAAAATTAGCATGTAAACACATAAACAGTGTGTGCATACAATATCTGGGACATTCGCATTCTGAAATTAATCACAAAAAGGTTTTTTTTTCTAATTTAAAACTTTAAAAACTATTTATGACAAGTCTCTCAAAAACGATTAAAGTCAATTGCTTTTAACATTATAACGGAAATATGAAGCTATATTATTAAGTACAAAAATCCAATATAACTGGGTTTTTTGCGTAGTTTGCAACATTATTTATGAAAATGCTTACGGTTTATAACATTCATCACACTCTGCATTGATTTTTCCGTATAATGTATGACGTACGAAACACTGTCCTCGAAGCATGCTGAAATCAGCATTGTAATCAACAAAGTGCTTGCGACGCTCCTCATCATCTTTGGTATGATAAGTGGAAGTTTCCTTTATGATGGTGTCGTGTTACAAAAAGGTGTTCTGCCAATGTGAAACATTTGGGATGGAAACCAATTTATAGCAGAGGAAGAAAATCAGTAATTCAAAAAACAATCCAATTTGCATAATCTAAAAAGTGTTGACAAATAAGGTTTCTTTCATGTTGAAAAATAAAATGTGACAGAACTAAAGATAATATTCATATACAAGTTAGTAGAATTTGATTACTGTTGTAGATTTTTCAGATAAACATGTTTAAGGCACTATTTTTCTAGCTTTACTGCCTACCGAACGGTTTTGGATGACGTCTTTTATTTTATGAGAACTGAATTATCATTTGTTTTATGGGTTTTGACTCCACTGAGAGTTTCACTTTTGAAAACGAAAACAACATTATTTTTAGTGATAACACTGTACTAAGATGAAACGTCACAAATTCACGAAAAAGGATGTCTTTATTCCGCAAATCAGTTCTCGTTATTTTGTTTTCCAATTTAAAATAAAGAGCCTGTAATAACGTGTTCAATCCAATTCTGTTGAGCAAGAATCATTGTTTAGAAGTTAACTTTTATAATTTTTAAATCTTCATCCAATTTTTTTTTCAAATACTAGTACTAAGAAAGTGTTGAATGATAAAGCAGGACAATAATATTACATTATTTCATGATTTTTACATACAAAGTATGAACTTTGTTGATATTATACGACGTGATTGCAAAAAACATCTTCCAGTTTTGAATTTATCTTAGAGACCTTTTTTATTTATGCAGATCGTTATACTCAATCACTAATAAACTGCTTATTATTTTATGTATAGCAGTTATACTTTCAACATATCCTAAGTATTTGTGGTAATCAATGTTTTTCTGTGGTACTCATCCTCTTTTCTTAGAGGTTAAAAATGTCTGAAAGCATGGTTTATTTTGAAAATATTTTAAATACAATAAAATACTCTCTATTAATAATTAATATTAAAAAGATATTATCTTTAAACAAAAAATCAATTATTACCATTATACATGTATGAAAGAAAAATGCTCTAACCAATGTTTACATGCAATTCCAATTCACTCACCTCTTGTGAAAACTTTGGCATTTTATTTTTTACAAACAATGTAATAAATAATGATATAATATGAATATAGATATAATGAATATTTAAAAGTACAATTGGGATAAAATTTGTCTTATTTTACATTACTATATTGTATTGTATCTATTGTATATATCTGTATATCTATTATACAGATATGTAAAATGAAGAAATGTATTTGCGCCTACACAGTTTTTTTTTCTTCAAAAAATATCCAAAAATTGAATTCAGTTGACATTTTTTGTAAGTAATAACTACTGTTAACAATTGAAGCTTACATATGGTCCGCAGCACAGTTAAGGCTGTCAATAAACTCCGTTCAGACAAAAAGTACGGGAAATGTGCATTATGACATCACAGTATATTACAAACCTCGAAAGTACTTATTAATCTATTTATTAGTAAAATTAACTTATACTAATCTTTTAATTAAAAACAACAAATGCTATTACTTACAATTTTGATGTCCGTTATATCGTACACACTGAAAAATAAGCGAGATGTCGTTCTCGCTGTACTACAAAATATGACGTCATATGCTTCAAAATGACGCATTAAGTTAAATCATTGAGGGCTATCGTGCAGTTTTATAGCGAAGAAAAATAAATGTCATACATTAACGGAAAAGTATAAATGAATATTTTGTTTAAAAATATTATTAGTAGAATGCTACCTATATAGTCTTATTTTCATTTTGTTAAAAGTATGCATCGTATAAAGAAGCCACCTCGGTTTTGTATAAAATATCGTATATCTAAAATCTGAGTACCTAAATAAATCACTTAATTGCAAGGGCATACACTTACCTGATCCCGACAAACTTTTACATGTGAATTTGAAATATGCTATGTAACTTAAAAACTTCTACGATCCTTGTAAAATCTTACAAATTAATTATTTTTTAATGAAATTAACCCTGTGACCTTCAAAATTATTCAACATATGCATTATAAATTACGGTTTCTACTAACAAATATTCTTATCTTAAAAAGTTCGCACCGTTTTTCAAAATCTACGATATAACATCAAGTTATTTCATAATTCAGTTGTGAATTTTGACATGATTATGCCCTTGCAATATTGAATTTTTTAAATGACCTCAAAACCACAAATACATCTGCTTGTACCATGCGACTGCCATATCACGTGACCACTATGAACATAAAATATTGTACTGTTATATATATGTTTTAGAAATATATTGCATTTGAGTGTCTGTTATTGATTTTAAAAAGGACATGCCAGTTTAACTAAAGTATACGTGTTTTCATCACAAAAATTTGCCCATATATTTATTGACCGCCTTAACTGTACTGCGTCTTTATTGATTTTACAAGAACGACATTAAATAACCATTTGAGTACACATTTTCTACTCATTTTAAGATTTTGACTGATTTGTTTGAATGGTTATATTTACTGTGTGAATTAAATGTATTGAATATGCAATTTGGACAACTCCCTTTAGGTGCACTTAAGTGATTAGTTTAAATATTTCTTAAATGCTTGTTATGACAAGATTGCTTATGAGTATGTTTACATATAAATTTGAATCTCAGTACTTGGTTTCTTCCCATCCATGAAGTATGCAAACAAGTACAAAGTGCTCCCATTAAACTAATTCATATCTTTATTTTGTTGGCGTTTATTTAACTTTCCTAAATTACGTGCATAAATCAAAGTTCATATAAATAAGATGCTTAAGTTTGGAAACTCTTAACATTAAAAAACAAAACAAAATAGTTAAGGAATAGATTTAAATGCCATCTTAATAGTTTGAAAACATTTATAAAGTGTAAACAATAAATATAAAGATTGTTAAAGAAAAAAATACAACTTTTTTTCCTTTTAAAAGTCTTTTTTTAAATTCACTACACCCTTTTCTACTTTTTAAAAGTCACCGGGCGGTAAACGGTGACAATGGTGGCTAAAGAAAAATCCAACAATGGTTAAAAATTAATAAATGTACCAGTGTTTACCGGCATTTTCAATGTTGCAAAGGGAATTCGAACTCGAGATTATTTTAAGTAATAACAAAAGCTTGTACAAAAATGTGCTTAAGGAAACCCGATAACATAAATTTTTTAAAATAAAAATATGCACATATTTATATTTTTTTAAAAATCGATATTTAATGCTGTAACCGGTTACAACCTTTCCAGTCAAGAAATCGTTTAGCAAATTGTGATCGTTAGTTATCTAGATCATAGATCATCTAGATCATAATTGACACCATTTTGAAAATTATTTATCTAGTCTTGATGTACACAATGTAGTCCAAAATATCTTAACGTTTTCCTGGCTTAATAAAAACAATTTGATAGTTTACTTGCAGAATGGCCAATGTCACTTTAATAAGAAATATACTCTCTTTAGATAATAATCCAAATCAAAGAATTTTTTCAACCGATCAGAAGCACCAACATCTCATTAAACGAATAAATATTAAATGATTAAAACATCAGACTATCACTTCAATAAATGTATTTCTGTTATGTTATTACTATTCTTCTTCTTTTTTATTTTGAAGTAAAGTAACCACTCACCACTAATGTTGATAATTATATGTACGTATACTTGTGTGTAAGTGAAGTATTCATTGTGTATAGCATTTAAAATAGCTTGATTTATTAATGTAATTTAACATTAGTATTGTATGGAACTAAATACAATAAATTATAAAAAAAAAATAATTATATCATTTCATTTAGTGCCACTTAAGTATTTCAACATCATGAGAATATCAAATGCTTGTAAGTGACATAAAAATTGTACCACTCTTTGAACTTCTCCTGATTAATCCAAGTGAGCTTGTCCGTCTTTAGTCCGTCTGTCTGTAAACGTTTCCCACTTTGACTTCTTTTCTAGAGTCTTGGCCACATTTAACCAATCATGTCTATAGAGAGGCAATGTTAAACTTTGAAAGTCAAGGGCAAAACTTATTTGAAAGGAGAGCTAGTTACGAAACAGTGAAAAGAAGTTTATATCAATGAAAATGTTCTTCTCATGCCATTGCTCCAGAAATGTTATATTTACATTAATCTTTTACATATAATGATACATGTATATCATAAAGATATTGAATTGCTCAAACCAGGCGCTCCTCTTCTTGTAGTTGCTTGCTTCAGCATGGTCTATCGCATCATTAAAAGCTGACAACAGCATTACTTACAATATACAGCTTATGACAATCTTAACCTCTAGTCGCTGCCATAATTCTGTGAAGTTCAGATCGATGAACCTTGACCGTTGCCGCTTAAATTCTCTTGAGCAGTATCCATATCCTTTCTGGTATACGATATTGCTGTAATACAAGTTGTACTAGGTTATGTGAAATGGATCTATAAGCATCTAACCATAGGTTGCCAGTTCTGCTTTTAGAACAATCCTAAACATAATTATAAAGTAAAAGAGTAATATTTATTTCTAAAATGCATGTACAACTTACTTTAAAAGTTGAAGATTTTTCTGAGAAAATTATTTAAATTGGTTATTTATTATCAATTATTAAATTAGAAAGAATCTTGAGCTTGTTATTTATTCTACCATCTGATTAGTAATGTGAATGTTTATAACCAACACATTTGTCAAATAAGTGCAATTTATCCATCAGCTTTCATGTAGTAATATAAAAAGGTGCATATACATGTCTTCCACCTGTTAGTTGTCATGGTTGGCTTGCCGTTGATCTTTACCGCTTCAAACGCGTGATCAGAACAAAAAACCGACTCAAATAAATTAAACTGATTAAGAGTATAATACAAATAGCTTTACAAAGTCCAATTCAATTCCCCGCTGACCGAAATCGCACGATATATGTATCAAGTAAATGAATGTTTTGTATTAGTAAGTAACATTTTCTTATAAAATGATTTGTATATTTAGAAACTTTTTTAATAAGACTTTTTATTACTCATAAGCTTCTCTCTCTCTCTCTCTCTCTCTCTCTCTCTCTCTCTCTCTCTCTCTCTCTCTCTCTCTCTCTCATAGGAATCTATTTGGAGAGAGAGAGAGAGAGTTCATCCCATATCATCAGTTTGTGTAATTTTTTTACAATGATATCATAGTTATTATATTCAATATTAAAAATTTTAATTATTATCTCGTAAAAGGAAAAAATGTTCACCAAAAGTTGTTTTCCTTATGCTGCATCCAGAGGAAAAGTTGCAAAACTTTTTTTCACAAGAACAATAATTTCGACACTTCACCCCATACGTGGGATAGATACATCTTTGAGAACAGT
Organism: Magallana gigas; assembly: GCF_963853765.1. NCBI lineage: Eukaryota > Metazoa > Mollusca > Bivalvia > Ostreida > Ostreidae > Magallana > Magallana gigas. The sequence goes on along the minus strand of NC_088861.1, from coordinate 11,413,787 downwards.
TCACATCGAAATGTCCTGGTTGACAGCCTATAAAATCAACAAAAATCCATTACTTTGAATAAATATTTTCAGAATAGTTTTCTGTATCAATACAATGTCTATTTTAATAGAATAAGCATATCGTATTTTTTCTTTGCATTTGATTACTTGCTAGCTTAATTTATCAATTATTTGCACGTGTGATATTTTTTCTTAACATAAAGTTGTCTGTTTCCATGCAGAGTTTCTCTCTGTAAAATATTTGTTTTGATGTTCAGTCCTTTTGAATGAAACGTTTTTTGTTACTCTTCTTAAAACATGTATATGATCGCTGCACTTTTATGAAAATCATTACAATACAGCGTTTTGAGTTAAAGGTTAAAAATGAGCATAATTTTTCTTATCCTACAGATTATTAGACATAGTCTTGCAAAGGTATGGGGGAGTGACTAGACTTTGTTCTTTCTTAGTTAAGCTAGGTTATGTTCATTTTGAGACTGTTTGACTTAATAATTTTAAAATATTTAAAGGAGGAGACTTTGTCTTCGAGTGAAAATTATTTTTTTCTGATTTGTGTCATTAATTTATCACTATAACTTTTCTAGACAATAAGTCAAAATATATATAGAAAATATTTCAATCGATTTTAACACTTACTTATGCATTCCCCTGTGCTTTCTTCTTGGTAATAACCATCACAGCACACAAATCCATTTTCGCTACAAAATCAGGTATGCTAGTGTTAAAGCAACATCAAATAACTTGGTACAATGGTCTATTATTTATTGCCTTTTTCATGTGTAAAACAATTTCGCTAACGACTTTTACCTGTCAAAATCAATTAATCTAATTTTATTCAATCTGTTAAAGAATTGAGATGTTCCTGATCTTTTTCATTATTCTATGGTTTATCTAATCGTCAATAGTATATTTAAATCATTTGAGTCATCAGTTTCATCTCTTTCAGTTTGGTTGCTAAATCCAATATTTCCATTAGATTTTTTGCACAACTTTGTATATGTCTTTCATTTTTACATATGCTGGTCCCCGAACTATTGTATACAGGATTATTTTCGCCCATTGATATTTTTGCTAATCTACATTTGTAAACGGTTTTGCCTCGTCTTAAGTTCGCTCAAACACAGTCGTATAGAGAAAACTCAGTTTTGTAACAGTTCACGAAAGTAGTATTTGCAAATTTGCCCGCGGACAACTAGGACAAAAGAGGCAAAAACAAAACCGAGCAAATATTTCTCTTTTTACACCACCTTTAGTTGTTTTTCAAGTAAAAATTAACGAGCTGCAGATCAAAGATGAAACTGGAATAAATAAAGGTTGATTAACATGAGCTTTATTGACAAACTCAAAAACTTATGATTTGGCATAGATGCATTTTTTTTAGTAATAGGCGATTTCAACATAAAATGAAATAGAGTGCTACACGATACGTCAGGTTTTATATATTTTGATTTTAACTTAAATGGAATTGATGATGTTATTTTCAGAATTTGGATGTTGACGTTTTATCGATTTTTAGAGTCGGCTTGTCCGGAAAACTTACCCTGAACGAGAAGTTCATTATGATAACTGTAGCACATTTTTGCTCACTGTATGCAAAGTTCTTTTTTTAAAAAATAAATTATGTTAACATGCATGGTAATAATGTCGACAGGCAGGACAATTTTGTCAAAATGCAAAATGATTTTGTTGACAATGTATAAGTAATAAAAAAAAGATTTCGTAAAGTAAACAAAGTTGCTGATATTGTCTTATACATGTAGATAAGTTGTTCGTTATCATATTTTCCTCGAGTACAGACATATGTTGCAAGCCATCGTTTTTATATGTCATGTTGGCACTTAGCATTTGGCACGTAGAAAGTAACATGTAGGCAGTTATTGATAATTCTTGATTTTTTTTTCAAAATTCGTATCTGATTATTGTATTTTGAATGACATCACAATTATCCTAAATGTTTAATTTAATTTTAAAGATTTTAATTTAACTTGCGTTTAAAAACAGACGTATATATCATATATAGGTCAGGAATGGTAAACTGAACAATGTAAATATGATATAAGGCATCCAAATCTTTCTGGTCCAAAACCTGCTAAAGCTCAGTAGTGCTTAAAAGGATCATTTATATATAACAAAAGAATTGATCTATATGGCCAATATTGGTTTCTGCTTTTACAAAAAAGCATATCGATTTACGTTCCACGTCTTGATTTTAAGCCGTATACACAATAAACTCCTAGGTTATAGCTCTTGTAATGTATAGTGATTGAGAGAAATTCCGAGCAGTATGAGTTATAAAACTTTATTTTATATTTTATCTTTTAATTTCATTTTCAGTTTACTTTCGATAAAACAATACTTGTAATTTATAAACGTTTTTATTTACAAACATTGACATATAAGCAATCATCGAAAGTCTCGCGTGACGCGATTTCAAAGGTCGTTCTATGCATCAATTTTCTTTATTCTACTGAAATTATTATCAAAATATCCTTTTCAAAAAGAATTTGTTACTTTATTTCCCGAAAAGGGTCATAATTACGATGATTAAATTCTCACATATACCGTGCCCACAGTAAAGTTAAACTCTGGTATTTATTTTCCTTATATCTCATTTAGTTTTTCAACATGGTAATTCAAAATCTGTGAAGAAAAGCTTTCCTTGCTGAAGCTGAAACAAACAAAGTTGCAAGAACAGAATGAGACAACCCTGTACATAATTTTGTTAGTAAAAGACCGGTTGCTTTTCGAGTAGTTAGAACTGTAGATTGGGAAAAAAATGAAAGACGACAAACCAAATCTTCAAACTGATCATACAAAAGACCCGTTAGATTGTAATAATCTTCGTTACATACACTCGCAAGTGGTTGTCTGTCAAATGAGAAGCACAACACTTGAACCCATCTGCAACTCGCACACCTTGCTGTAAGAAAATGTTTGCACGTGCTAAACGTTGAATGCTACACAAACAACTGGAAGAGTGGTGTTTGTAGATGAAGAAGGATTTCTACTAGGCGTTCGAACACATCATTTACTGTGCATTCAACTGAACTCTTCCGAATTTACAGCTGCATCCTCTGTATGATTGGGACGTATCTGATACCGGAATGATAAGGGAACGGAAAACTCTGACCCACCTCCATGTTTTTATAATCTTTTAACCTTCCTCCTGCATGTTTGGTATAAAATGTCAACAATGTACACGTTCTATGCTAAGAACGAACTGCCTCTCTACTTTGCAGTACTTCTCCAACAATTGTTACATTTTTTATATATGTTTTGGAAAGGAAAACTCAACAGTTCTTGTTTGGTATATTTTTTTTACGTGGCAACTGTCTTGAGTAACACAGAGTGAGTGATTCTTGTCTTCAAACAACAGGTCTAGGCAACATCCGTTTTTGGAGGTTCGATTTTATCCTTCGAAATTGGAGGATAGATGCTTAATCCCACTGGGGGATCTTTTCAGATGAAGGGGAATTAACTCTGTTTTACAAATGGACTTAACTATGACATAAAATATAATTATTAGACAATTTAATCAAAGTACTGAGAGTACTGGAAGACGGGGTCTTGAAAGTTTGAATTTGTAATTGTCCTGGATTTCCTCGAATATGCTTCCAAAATTTATGAGTTTGAATTAGTTGTTACAATCTATGTTAATTCGGCTCTTTTGCAATTCTCTGATACTTTGTCTAAATTTTACTCAATCTCGGCCTTCATAATTGTAGAAAATTCACTCAACGGTATACTATGTAAAATAAGACCCCAAGGAAACATTTTAAAAATTACTACTAACCGGGAATATCAAACAACTATATCAAAGTAGATAATTTTAATCATTAGGTTTATTCAATTTTGGGATCCAAGGGAAAATCCACAAGTCGGACGGTATCCGTAATAAAAGTTTTATGAAAACCCCGAAAACTCTAAAACTGCTGAATTAACAAACAAAGAGAACATTTGTATACCGATAACAAACACAAGCACCTGACGTTAGAAATATTTTTTTTACAATAAGATTCTAAGAACTTTGACAATAAAAAGATCTGTCACGGTCTCCATTTTGATTTTTAAGACCGACTTATCTGACACGATTTTCTTCATTTGCGATTCATGCAAAATTAAAAGGTGAAAATAAATCTGTTCGCCACTTACTACTTTTTTGTGTAAACTCGTGCATCACCTACACTAATTACGATACAACCGTTCCTTTCATTAAAAATCATACTCCGAAAATCAGAGACATAAATAACAGAGATTGCCACCTCCGCCATTAGCGTGTAAATGGCACGGGACCAGCCTTATTTGAGAACTACTAGTGCAACAGCAATCTTGTATAAGTCATTAAATTTAAACCTGATAGTGACATGAACCTGTAAATATTTTAGCATGTTTTTTATGAAATATTTACAAAAACTCTTTATTTAGTTTTTAAATTACTTTTTTTAAACTTATTGACTTTTCACAAAGTAATGGTAAAGCATTACTTTACTCATGTAATGGTAATGTAATGCATTACTTCAAAAAAAATTAGTAATAGTAATGGTAATTTAATGCCATAATTCATAAAGTAATGGTAATGTAATGCATTATTTTACAATGTAATTCACACCAAGCCTGATTCCAACTAAGCCGGAAAACATGAACATAACATTTAACTTGGATCTTCAATCGATAAGATTGTACATGTACATATTATATGATGTTTAAGTCTTCCAAAATGTATAATCTATTATAGATTTTGCTTATAATGCATTGTTTGAAATTTAAATTCAGTTTAATCAACTAAAGAGCCAACGAACGAGAAGGCAAATTCAGACCTGTTTTTATTTTCTTTGTACAAAATTCCATTAGAGACGAACAGCAGTCATACCGCAAGTAGACTGGAAGCCAATGGAACTTGTAAAACATCTGTGTATAACCCGTCCCGATTTTAAACTCGGCTTGCGCATGAAGTTTGGTAGTACTAAGGTGAAAGATTGTCAAAATAAAATTCACAACTTTTCAAAAAATGCACATTGCGTATGGGAACTTTAATTTCGATCTACCATCAACCTCTTAATATTGGTTAATGAGCTCGTACACAAACTTAATTGTCAACGGCGCTGTGCATTAAGTTACGCAACTCATTCCACATTTGAACCAGAGCAAGAATATTTTGATCTATGAAACTATTTGTTTAATTTTTAAATAGAATTTTGTTTCTACACAGAGGACTTAAACATATATGATGCGTGTTTTTATAATACATATTTACTGAAATGCATGAAAACTTTCTGCACTATTTTCTTACGCATAGACTCAATTCATGTGCCTTCCGGTTTGAGACTTCGGCTGACAGTAAACCAATAGACGGGGTCACGTGACCCCGTCTAAAAATCACCTTATTTAGCTGTCATTAATTATATCTATTGATAATATTAAATAAATATAAAAGTTTAAAAAATTGCAGGACTTGAAGAAAAATATTTTCAGTGAAGACTCTCATATTTTTAAGTATTCAGTATAATTGATATTTATAAAAGGAATCGTTTTGATTAATAAAATTTGACATCGTTTTATGTGAAGGGATTAATTTAACATGATACTAAATTACCTGTGTATCAATTAGAATAAGATAGATAAGATAAGAACAAATTCCCTGGGGTATTCAAACATTTATTTTGTACATGTACAATATAGCAGATCAAGATATCCATTTTGTGTCTCCAAACATGGAGGAATTTAATTATGTTTGAATGAGGAATATACATCACCATTTTGTGATATTTATTAAATGAAACAGTTGTAAAAAGACTTTGTAAAACTGAACTCAGGAAGTACACACTTTCAAACCATATTGTGAAAATACTGTACATAGAATTTCAAATTGCTGCATAAAATCATAAGTTTATTTTCATAACTTTAATTTTCATATGGTCTGTTGCTTGCATTATCATTAGAGATATGCACGAAGACTTTGAAATATACCACGCTATCCTCCAAAAATGGAGGATAGTTTATCTTACAATACAAAGCAACTTTCCATATGTGGTAATAATTGGCAGCCGTTTTGAAATTAAGCTATATTACAAAACCGGAGGATGCCCAAACCTTAACAAAGGGTGCTTACACTAAGGTATAGTTCTAGTTGACTGCTTTCCGTTCAGAACATACTTTTTCATAAATGTTTTTAATGTGAAGAGCAAACGCGCATAAAAGGATGAAAATTAGGATAAAATACAGAAAGCACAATCCTGTATAAAGAAAAAATAAAAGGTGTTTATACAAACTGATAATACCGAAAACAGAAAATCTCTGCCAACAGGTGGAATCAAACCAGATACAAAAAAAACTTTAAGTATGCAGTGAATGACAGCGGTGAAGCCACCTGAGCTATTCAAACCTTATAGGTGTAACAATTATATATGAACCACTATAATACAAATAAGTTCTACAATTTTTTGCTGGTTTGTAGCAAATATCGATTTCAGGGCAGGGTTGCCCCTGTAAGAATTCTAACATTTTTTATTTCTTTGATCAAAACCTATCTAGATATCTTAGTGGTTTTAGATCAGGCCTGCCCGTATGGATTTCCAGGGCAAAATTCATGCAGAAATAGACCGTTTTACTGCTAAAATGATGTTTTAGTCAACTTTAAAGTTTGATTTAAGAATTGCCAGTGCAATATGCCAAGCTCAATATGAAATTTTGAAAATTTAGAAATATGTACAGTAGAAAATATCAAATAAACTTTTATATTAAAAGTATTTTTTTTTTTCGGGAAATCGATTTCCCCTATAGGTCAATTTTTTGTTATATACTTCAAGTAATTCATAAGATACAAAAGGGCCTTTATTGTTATGTTATTTTGTTTGTTTGTTTGTTTACTTGTTTTTTTAGTTGTTTGTTTTATTTTCGTCTTTCAGAATTGCATTTTGTGTGCACAAGCGGGAAAAGAGGTTTGTATGCACGAGATCTTTTATTTTAAGGACTATGCCTTCAAATTATGGCCCTCCTGAAACAAACACATTCATGTTGCGAAATGAATTTTACAGAAGTTAATAGAAAAGACAGAGGAAAAGTGTTAAAAAGACTTTACCTTTCGCATAAATTTTTAGTAATTCCTTGGGATAAAAGACAAACTATGATAACTAACATTATTTCATTGAACGTATTCCATGTCTTTTCCGCCATATTTTACTTCTTTGAAAATTTGATACCATTATGGCTATTATTCAAGTGAATTGTTTTCCTCTTCCAATAAATCCTCAACGTGTCATCGAAAGAATTAAAATAAATTACGTGACCAGACATTTTTTTGTTTCTGTTTTAAATTTTGTTTCCTTTACATTCTTCCAAAAACAGGAAAATATATAATCTGAGCTCATCAAACTTATCTGCAATAACAAGTGATTAGTGTTTTATTAATGTTTGTGTAGATTACAGATAATAAATTAGAGTATTATGAAATTTATTTTAGATTCAACTCAAATTATGATAGGCGAGGAATAAATCGCGTATTTTGTATAAATTCAGATTGATTGATCCCTTCCTTGTTTCCTGATAAATTCAAGGAACATGCATTCTAACACACAACTATGGTTGTTAATAACGTTTCGCCAAAGCATAAGTAATTCATATCCGTGAATTTGACAATTCCTAATTGAAAATGTACTCCCCGAAACGACATCAATTGTCCTATCTTCTAACATTGTATCATTTATTAAAGCTGACATGAATTCGTAAATGTACACATAATTTCCCTTTAACTCCGACTACCACGATAAAAAAAAATTGATTTCTAATGTTCTGCACACTGCTACATGTACACAACCACTATAAAAACCGACAGCACTATTTACCCTTGTTTCATTAAGGGGGTGTGGTCATCTTTTAATTTGAGGATAAAAATGTAAACATTTCTTGAATTGGCTTGTTTCTACCCGAAACTGGCCACAAATGTTGCCTTAAGATATAAATGCAATAAATATGAGGTCCTACATGTCATTTTTTTAAAGTATGCATAGAAGAACAGGACAATGTGGTTTTAATCACTTAAAAGAGCTGTCGAACTGCGCAACTACAGACTTATTTAAAGATTTAACAAGTGAAAAGCTGTAAATGCGACAGCAAATCGGGTTTTCTTAATGAGAACTGCCATAATCCATGTCAACCCGTATCCAGTGAAATGGAGGACCCTATATGCAATATTTTGCCAAAAATGACTAAGTTCAAAAGCTGGTATTTTTTCATAAATTATCAGTTATAAAAATCCTAGCAATATGCACATCTCTGATATATGTACAATTGATCTGCAAAGGAAGAACTTTCTATCTTGAGAACTGTAGAAGGAGTTATCCGTACAATGAGGGTACCCTATATGCAATATTTTGCCTAAAAATGACTAAGTTCATAAGCTGGTATTTTTTTCATAAATTATTGGAAATCAAAATCCTAGCAATATGCACACCTCTGATATATGTTCAATGATCTGCAAAAGAACAACTTCCTATCGTGAGAACTGTAGGAGGATTATCCGTACAATGAGGGTACCCTATATGCAATATTTTGCCAAAAAATGACTAAGTTCAAAAGCTAGTATCTTTTTTTCATAAATTATCAGTAATCAAAATCCTAGCAATATGCACACCTCTGATATATGTTCAATGATCTGCAAAAGAACAACTTCCTATCTTGAGAACTGTAGGAGGAGTTATCCGTACAATGAGGGTACTTATATGCAATATTTTGCCAAAAAATGACTAAGTTCAAAAGCTAGTATCTTTTTTTTTCATAAATTATCGGAAATCATAATCCTAGCAATTTGCTTACTTCTGATATATGTACAATTGATCTGCAAAAGAACAACTTCCTATCTTGAGAACTGTAGGAGGAGTTATCCGTACAATGACGGTACCCTATATGCAATATTTTGCCAAAATATGACTAAGTTCAAAAGCTAGTATCTTTTTTTAATAAATAATCAGAAATCAAAATCCTAGCAATATGCATACCTCTGATATATGTTCAATGATCTGCAAAAGAACAACTTCCTATCTTGAGAACTGTAGGAGGAGTTATCCGTACAATGAGGGTACCCTATATGCAATATTTTGCCAAAAAATGACTAAGTTCAAAAGCTAGTATTTTTTTCATTAAGTATCAGAAATCAAAATCCTAGCAATATGCACACCTCTGATATATGTTCAATGATCTGCAAACGAACAATTTCCTATCTTGAGAACTGTAGGAGGAGTTATCCGTACAATGAGGGTACCCTATATGCAATATTTTGCCAAAAAATGACTAAGTTCAAAAGCCGGTTTTTTTTTTCATAAATTATCGTAAATCATAATCCTAGCAATTTGCTTACTTCTGATATATGTACAATTGATCTGCAAAAGAACAACTTCCTATCTTGAGAACTGTATGAGGAGTTATCCGTACAATGAGGGTACCCTATATGCAATATTTTGCCAAAAAATGACTAAGTTCAAAAGCTAGTATTTTTTTCATTAAGTATCAGAAATCAAAATCCTAGCAATATGCACACCTCTGATATATGTACAATTGATCTGCAAAAGAGCAACTTCCTATCTTGAGAACTGTAGGAGGAGTTATCCGTACAATGAGGGTACCCTATATGTAATATTTTGCCAAAAAATGACTAAGTCCAAAAGCTAGTATTTTTTTCATTAATTATTAGAAATCAAAATCCTAGCAATGTGCTCATTTCTGATATATGTTGTACAATCGATCTGCAAAAGAACCGCTTCCTAACTTGAAAACTGTAGGAGAAGTTATCCGTACAATGAGGGTACCCTTTTGGCAGCCGCCCGCCCGCCCGCCATTTTCACCATTTTAATAACGGGATTTTTCCGGTCGAAAACCCGGTTAAAAATCTGAAAAAATTTGACGGGGGTTTATTGGTGTCATGTCTACAACCATTTGTTGAGAAAAAGGTTGAAGGTTGCTTATCTAAGTTGTAACTTTGTCTCACCCTATTCTTAAAATGGGCCTGAAAACTATCAATTCCCCTATGGAGGTACATTGAAAATATATTTTCATTGATAAATAATGTTTACTTTTTTAATTTAAGGCAATCACTTTTTTTTTTACCCTATCCCACTTTTAAAAAGAATTTACTTTAATTTATACTTATAGAAATGAAAAAAAAACCCAAACTGGGGACAGGTTAAGAAATGTTTATCAAATTCAACACGGGTTGTTTTGAACTGACATAATTTTTTTCTATGAAAATATAACGTCGATGTGTATCCATAGACATAGGAGTTCTTAGTATAGACTGATATAGACTTTTTTTCAACAAACATATCTCATATTATTTGCTTTTATATCTTTTGGCAACATTTTTGGTCAGTTTTGGACAGAAACAAGCCAGTTTAAGAAATGTTTACATGTTTATAATCAAATATACAAGAAGACCGCAAATCCCCCTCAACCCAAAATCGTTATAGAAGCATACACTGTAGGTCGTGCAGTGAAACAGTGGACTTCATGATTACATAACAGAGTGTTTATTCGTAGAAAAAAAACAACGTTGTTCAATACCTGGACTTATTGTCGCTTATTTACAATGTAAATAGTAGTGCAGCAGCATGTACAATGTACTAGTAATGCAAACATTTCCCCCTATGTTTGCATTTGAAATCTGTGACGTTCAATTTTCTATAAATACACTTTTCTAAATCATGCGCCATGAGCCAAATATAAACGTCTTCACATGTTTTCGGTATATTTATTTTTGTAAGATTAAATGAAATGTTTAATCTTACATGACTGATTTGATATGTACTTTTGAAAAATAATCATCAAATTATATCTACTTCTAAATAAAAAAAGATCTTTCTCTACAAAGTTTCTGGCACTATATTTTAAGTCGCGGAAACGACTTAAAGGGACTTGGACACGATTTGACTTAAAATTTTCAAATCTTATTTTTCCATTTTCAATGTTTTTGCTGATAAATATAGAAGTTTATAATGCTATGTCAAAATTTGAAAGTCAAATATCAAATTATAAGCAAGATACAGAGTTCATAATTCTTTGTTTTGTAAACAAAGATTGAATATTGTCATTTTTTACATATGTGTGGTATTGGTGTAAGTATCAATCAAATGTAGCTTTTTTTGTTGATAATAGTATTTAGGAAGATATTGAATTAGTTTAACTTGTTTTTTACACATCATTTTGTCTAATAAATGGTAATTTTCTACATTACATTTTTTGTAAACAACTATAAGACTCGAGCTTTGTTTACATAACAACCAATTCTTACCTCTGTATCTCGCTTGTAACTTGACTTTAACATTCAATATTTTGGTCAATCATTTAAAATGCACCAGTTAACCATTTCATACATAAAAAATAAAAATAAAATTTTTGATCTTAAATCGTGTCCAAATCCCTTTAAATAACATGTTAATATGTGGCTGTTCCATGTTGTTTCATATCCCTGACTGAGAGCTTACATAATGCCTTTACAGCAAAAATACACATATATGATTCAAATAAACAGCAATATGAATATAAACATTGAACATATTATTTTTAGATATCCTTATCCAGGGTCTCATTTTTAGATTAAAACCATTATTATGTATCATTACAACTAAATTGATGACATGTAAAGGTAGATACGTATCGCAAGGGAAAACCTGACCTTGCTTCTAAGATCTGATGCTACTGCAAAACAAAATATGAAGAAATTACCAAAATTTCAATAGAGATCGGCACCTTATATCGCGGTAGTCGGAGATAAACGGAAAATAATGGGTATTTATGAGTTTACATCAGCTTTTAAGAGCGATGAAAAATAATATGGCGACTGAATACTTTTATGAATTTACTAGGTGCTATCATGCGCAAGCGCAGGAATAACATAATTACATATAAATGGGTTTTGTATGTTGGACCAGATTATTTTTTTCTCGTTTTTTAATACATTGAATATGGGTTCTTCTTGAATTGTATTCTTTTAACATATTTGAACTATTTTTATCCTTTCTTAAGATTTGAAATCAAAGATATACTGGCTGGATATTTATGGAGCGGACAGGGATGGAAATCTATTGCTCTATTTATTGTTTTATCTGTTGTATTGTCATCTTTTAATTGCATGTATAAATGTACATGTACGAGGGGCGTTTGATGAAAAATGCCATTGTTGTTACAAAAATAACACAATTATATTTTTTGTTACCTTCAAAATACTTTTCTTTAACCATCTTTGCTAACCAAGGGTTTCTGATCCGCACCGCTCCTCACGAACTCTTGGCATATCGTGTTATCAAAAGAGATTTTTCCTAAATTTTGATTGGGATTTACAGAAACAGTTCGACCAACCAAAATTGCAAGACATATCTGATTTAATTGACGATGTTTTTGTACTGTTTATTTACTAATGTCTTTAGCATGAATAACTCAAATCTTTCTTTTTTTCAAATCTTTCTGTCTGTCTGAGCCTTCATGATACATGTATCATTCAATGGCGCGTTAATAAGTAAACCTGATTGTGTATAAACAGGGACATCCATTCGTAGATTGAGGGTTTACCTCCCTCAGTCTTACACCCTTCAAATGAATTCGATCTATTTATTCCTATTTATTGAATACGCTGGGCATTTAAATGTTCCTCCAACTTGTCGATATCAATGCCGGTAGAGGATGTCATAACTGCACCAGGTACGTAAAAGTACGGCATCTTTCATTATTTGGCTGATTTAAAAATAGAATAGGAGATCACGTAACAAAAACAAATCCTGACTTTTGATAGCACGATATACCTAGGGTTCGTGACGAGCGGCGCAGATTAAAAACCCTTGGCTAGCGAATATGTCCTTTAACAGACACGTATAATTTTAGCCGGTTTATCCAAGCTTTGAATGCCATCATATAATTTTTTTTTTGGAATTATATTCTTGTACTGATAAATGGCAGGACCCAAGGCATATCTTCTTTCTGACAAGTGCTTTTTTTAGAAGATGGGTGGATGAGGCGTGTAAAATGCCTACACAGACGGATAAGATGCTGAAAAATAAAAATATCAATACATCTGATATTTTAAAACAATTATTCAAAACAATATATATTTAACATATTATCAATTTTTTACCTTTATATATATCCAATAATTGGGATATGTTGAGTCAAACAGGCGTATGTACGTATCAAAACCTCCAAATAGTGTCAATTTTTAGAACTTCAAGGCCTTTTCTTTTATAGAGTCGGTCTATGCTCCTTATTTTATTCATAGTCCAAATAAGATGTAACTGAAAACAAGCCGATTTCAATCAACAAAAACGTGGAGAGAAGACCTTCTATGCAATAAAAAAACCATTTTGTACCCCAACATTTTACCGTTTTGAAGTCCATGAATTCGTGGCTAAAGTCACACATAGTATTTAAAAGCATCTGTTGTGTCTTTATTGACTCAGTGGTTAGATGACCAGACATAAGCAAACCTTGTAAAACAAGGTTTTTTGTGTCGTGGGTTCAATACAACTTAAATTTAAGGTATTATATGCGTATTCTTTGATAGTCTGTAAGATATATTAAAAACTTATTATAGTAAGAAATTGTGCTTTTACAACCTTGTATTATAATAACATATTTGAATATATTTAATTGGAAAAAAATAATTTCAAAATTGTATTTTACGTCTAAACCAAATGGGCATTTGCTCTATCGTATCCCCCATCTTCTTTAATAGGAAAAAAGCATAGGGATACAAGTCCTGTGAATAGGGTGGATTGGGCAAAACATAAACCTTTTTTTTCAGATATGATCTCACAATCTGGGATTTTCGTACTGGTGGGTTGTCGTGAAGAAGTCGAATGTTGCGAATTCCAGGCTTTGGTCTCTTCCTTTTTGTAATTTAATGTATCTTTACTTTCTTCAAAACATCATATTTATTTAGTATATATGTCTGGTGATTGATCGGCTTTTTGGAATAGCAACTTGAACTATAGGACTTCAAAATTGCGTATGATACTTTCTTTGTACTTTGGCATCGTTTTGCTGTGACAGGACACAGGTCAACCACGTCATGATAATCAATTTTCCTCTAAGTTTCAAAATAACGTATTCATGTTTCATCACCTGTAACAATTTCCGATAAGCTTCGTCAATTGCAATTTTTGTAGATTTAATTAGTTTTCTACAAATTTTAACCCGCAATCGTTTTTGTTATACTGTTAATAGTTAAGGTATCCATCTTGCACTAACCTTTAGGGGACCAAGGTAATTCTTTAAAATTGTAAACAATGCCTACTAAATTTCCTGTTTGTTTAATGATTAATTGATCATTATTTGTAATGATATCAGATTGTTTTTTAAAGTATTGCATCCGTTAAAGCCGTACGAGGTACTGTAGGATGTTGTTTATCCTTAAGTCTGTTTGGCTATTTTTGAATTTGCTGACCCACATGTAAACCTGTCTAAATGACAAACGCTTATTTCCATGCACATCATTCAGGGTTTTTTTAAAAATTACTTTCAATTCTTTACCAAGTCACACACATCTTATATGTAGCCTTTAATTTTTGCCTTATTGAATGGATAAACGATCAAAAGTAGAATTTGAATCAAATCATGCGTGAAGGAAATTCAAAGGTCAATTGAACCCTGTATTTTATGGAATCTGAGTAGTGACATTATTTATTGAACGCCCCTCGTTCAATTTACATGCTTTAAAAAAGGGGAAGGGGAGTATAGTACGTCGTATATTTTTCTTAATACATGTTTTGTTCTTTAAAACAAATTTCACAACATAATTTCTAACATAAAACACATTTTATAGAAATTTTTTTCAACTGTGAGCCATTGGGCTCATCAGTATTGCAATAAAAAAATATACAAAATGTAAGCAATTAGCAAGGAACGCAAAATGCGAAGCAATTAATTAATAAACATTTCAAGTAAAAGCCTGTTTTGAAAAAAATGGGGTGAGTGTCAACCCCGCAACCCCCCCCCCCCCCCCCCCCATCAGGCCTCCTCATTATACGTTCCCGTTTTAAGCGTACACCAGCAGTACAGTTGTCAACACAATATGTTCATGGTTCACAAATTAATATTAATAGATTTTACTGTCATTGGTATAAAAATGGTGTATAAAAAACGCAAATGCATGCATATTTATTTGCATATTTAATACCAAACAAATAGATGTAAAATTATAAACAACTAAATGTACCTATGTTGCAAACCTGAAGATACGTACCACTTTTCATAACATGTGTTAAATATGCAGATATTAGAGAAACTTTAACGAAATATTTCAAATATTAAATTTAAAGATCGTAAACACCTATGTCAATAAAGCATTAGTGATAATAAACATTTACTTTTATTAGTCCGTACCTTCATTAAAATAGTGGAAGATTTACCTGATCTACAACTATATTGTGTGACTGTACACCGTTGACATCACAATTGTTTGTATAACTAATTGTATTTTAATTTGCCTTGTCAAATTTTTTAGATGTAGGTTGCAATTCTGATGCAGGTATTTCGTAGTTTACTGGGAAAATGTCTTCATTTGTAATTACGGATCTTCAATCGTTATTTTCCGACTCTCTGCGGAGTATCTGTGCTTTCCATTTCGAATATTTCTTTTCCCATGTTCTACAAAATAACAAATTCACATATAAAGAAAACATTTATGTTAATAATGTTATTATTTTCATATAAGCCTTACGACAAAATTATTTTTACATTCTTTATTTTTCATTTTAAATCAAATTTATTTTCACTCAAACCGTCAACGTGCTGGTACATGTATGCACATATATGAAAATATTAACAAGTGTAGATATAGAGTCAGAGGTACATGTACAATACACATTAGAGAAAAATATATGAGAAAAGAGTACAAATGTTAACAGAGGACAGACTGATTAAAAAAATCATGTATAAATAAACATAGATTTTGAGTTTTTAAGTTTTAAAGTAGACAATAATTCACAAAATTTAAAGGTGTTTGGTCTTTTACAAAATCTAAGTTCCAAGTATTTTTGTCTGATACATGAAAGAGAATTACTTTCTAATACAAAATGCATTACATAGGCCATTTGATCATAATTACATAAGGTAAAGCATCTTTCATTTAGAGGAATGCCTAATCATCTACAAGTCTCTACAGGAAGTCGGTGATTTGACTTTCGAAATTTAACAAGTATTTGAAGTTTTGATGGTAAAATACTCAAATTCTTTTCAAAACAAAAAGTTACCTCAAAAGTTTTATGTATATAATCTTTGAAAGGATTTACAATATCAGCCAATTTCAACCATCTTATTTACATTTACAATACAATGTTCATTATAAATGTTCAAAAACCCACAGTTTTAATATCTTAAAAATAATAAGAAACTAGATCTAAACGGTCACTGAAGTAGCTAGGTTAAGGATAAAAGTCGTAAAACCCCTTAAAATAACTAAATAATGACAACTTCCTTAGCTTTATAAGCGATTGGTTAATCCAGAGTTAGGTTTTCTTGATTGTTTGTTATTTCTTTGAAATATGTCAGGAGAAACTGCTTATAATTACAAACAACCAAATGTGTTGTCTGTTTACAACTAGTGGGAGTGGATGTATGTAATTTATAGTTCTATCGCTGATTAGAACGTCTTGCATGAAAGCATCAAACTCCAATAGAAAAAGAAAAATTCTGCCCTTTATGATGAAGATTTTTGCAGGGTTTGTTGTTTTGTACATCTGTAGTTCAAGCAAAAGGATGGGATCAATCAAAATGTTAGCTCAGTGAACTCCCATATCAGTACTTTGGGTTTTGTTCTGGTTAACAAATATATACGGGCCCCTGTCACTACTAGTTCATTCATGTCTTCATTTCTAGGCTAGGTGCAGATTTGTAGTATCCATGTTACCCATACAGAGCATTCAGTAAATATGCTAGGTTTTGTAGGTACCCAAGTTAACTTTATTCACTAAATCCCGATAGTGAGGCTAGACGCTGGACTACGTAAGTTCGTTGACAATCCTTAAGCTTTTGGTGTTCCCTCTCACTGACTCCTACAGGTATGCCTAGGTAGTTGTACCTCTGTTACCGAGGATCGATCTTCTTGAGGGGGCAGACTGTTACATCTGTGACTGCGTAACTAGGGAATTCCTCTTGAACTGCACTCGTCATGTGCAGTACGAACGGGTTTAGAGAATGTTGGCGTCGAGGATACAAGGTATAAAGTTGAGGGGTGCTGTGGGCTTTAAGGTAAAGAATGAAGGTTTTTTATGCCGTATTTCCAAAGGTCCACCAATATGCAATTCCAGAGAAATAGGCCAAAGTGATAAAAGATTCCGCTTTTATTATCAAATTTTAAAGATTGATAATTATAACAAACAAATAAAAGGACCCAGACAGAAGTGCCCAGCAATGTGTCTGGCTTCTGAACTGATGATTGACTATTACAAATAAGAACAATGTAAATAAGAATCTTAACAATTTGCAAGAGTGACAATTGATGTTTTATTGTGTGCATGTGAAGTCTGGGTTTATAAAAAACATTATTGAGCAGGGGGTTATATATAGAGTTCATAAAACAAATTTTGAATGTGAACGCTACTTAATATATACATTCTACTGTGTTTTTCCATGAAATTCCGTGATGTTTCAATGCCTTTAAAAGCAACACCTAATCACTGCGTATTAATTTACGAGTAATTTACATAAGTAGTTCTCAAACAGTGATTTCTATGTTATCGGTTAAAAAATGTATTTCATGAATGTTGTCAAAACACCATGTTTTATAATTATTCAACAAAAAAGTTGACTTTATTGTTAAAAGCAACATTTCAAGAGTTCTTTATCATAGATTATATTTTCATGCTGGCAGATCTCATCTCAACAGTCTATGTGAAAACCAGTTTAAACCGGTTTTACAAAACAGCTGTTCTTGCTGTTACTTATTCACCCCCTCCGTGATCTGCACTTTATATCGATTTATCTAAGTAAACAATTGATTTCTTCAGTAAGGGAATGTAAATATAAGCATTAAGTGATTAATTTTTGACGTCGTCGTGTCAGTAACTGCCGTCAGATGAGCACACAAATTATCATAACGCGCTAACGCGCGTTATTCAATTTGTCTGCTCACCTGACGGCAGTTATTGACACGACGACGTCAAAAATAAATCATTCAATGCTATATTATTGTTACCCGGTCAATTCAAAAAAGGAGGCTCATGGGCCACATCGCTCATCTCAGGAACAATAGGTATGATAAAATTAACTTAATGAAGTCATAATACAAACTATCTGAACAATGTAGTATAATACATGTAGATCCTGTATTAATAAAATTTCACCTTAGAATATTCTTATGTTTATAATCAAATCCCTTTTTAAATGATGACTTTATAATCATAGAAAACGCTGAACATTTTCGAGTGAAAATAAACTGAAACTGATATCAAATGAATTGAGTGAAAGATTCACAGGTGTTTTGTAATTAGAAACACTCAGTGACTTTTTGTTGACCGGGAAATTAAACACAAATAATTGCACAGTGTTGATTTAAGAGATAAGCAGTCCTTAGGAGGAATATGTGCCTGGTTTGTACTTACAAATATAGAGTCTGCATGGTGTCAATCGCTAATTTACTTCGTAAACATTAAATTCTTAAAACTTACGACAAAAAATAGTGTATTTAGAAAGTAAAGTTCGAAATAAAGTTAATTTGCACTGTGATACATCCAAAATATATCACTCTGTAACCAAGACGCTGAGTTGAAAACTACGAGTGCCATCTAAATATCTGTCTGCCATTTTGGAAGAGAAGGAAGGAGGATGGACTATATGTGGCTTACCAATTGTATTGATTTTAGTATCTTATTTTGATTGTACTTGCAAGCCATAGTATATGCAAACTAGACGTCCAAGGTGTAGAGACCTGCGATAACATGATGCTTCAAGGTGCAAGTCATTGTTTAAGTTTTGGAGATTTTTCCTTAGTCAGTAATGGTGTGACAAAATCTTGAAAAGCAGCGAATGACTACCATATTTTGTTAATAAATACCAACTGAGACCTAAGCCTTATAGACATATTGTACAAGTCTCACAACCGGTTTAAATCATTCGATCTATTTGGACCACAGGTTGAGCCTCAGCAGAAAACCCCTGAAATATATATTGTTGGCCGACAGAGTTCATACCCTGGCCATTCACATGGAAACCAAAACTCTAGTTTATTCGCCCTTACAGATGATCTTAAGACTGTTGAAGAGGCTGCTGACCACATGTTGTAATACTACGACACTAGGCAACACAAACCAGCCCATTTAGATAGACAATAAGGAAGTCAATCGTTTCCCTGTGTTGACCAAGAGTCTGATTTGGTTGACATAGAGCTACTATCATCCCAATGAGCAGGATAGAGCAGTTGGAGCAGAAACTACAGGTTACGTGTCCATGACACAGAAGCATTTATGTATGAAGGTTAGGTGATAGAGAAAAAGTGCCTTTATTGCCAGATCTGGTTGCTCGGGGATATTAGTATCTTGTGCACATGATTAACATATGCCATTCGGTTAAGGTCAAGAAAAGTGACTGAATGGCAGAACTAGGCCATTTAATTAAGTTTTTAGCAACATTTCAGTAACTTTTCTGTTGATTGAATGGAAAAGCTTCATCCTGTGGTAAGGGCTGACATCGCCCCAACACAGTGGACGGACTGGAAGAGAGTATATTATTTAGAAGGGAGTATATTATTTAACCCTGATAAGAAGCTTAAATTATTCAAATGGCAAAAATAGTGGACTAAAACAAATAGCAATCGAATGCCTGAATAATTAGGCTGAGCTGAAATTTAAAAAATATACTGTAGCATTAGATTTGACAAAAGAATTTAGTACTTTAATACGTTTTGATTTGATTGTGAAATAAGGATTATTTTATTTTTATATTTTATTGCATTAGATTTGACAGAAGAACTTAGTACTTTAATACGTTTTGATTTGATTGTGAAATAAGGATTATTTTATTTTTATATTTTATTTAATCCTGGAATTTCTAGGAAAAATATATATATATGCATCTAGAGTGTCGGTTTCCCTTTACCTGTTTTAAATCAAAATCTAAATATTGTCAAATAAAGGATCTTGTCTTTATTTTTTAAAGGTTATTTCAAAGACTCTAAAACCAAAAAGTCAAACTGTTTACCCAGTTAACTAAAAAAAACAAAAGGAAATATACAACTTACAATCATAATGTTGTACCTGCTATCTATCTTCCCCAAACTTAATTGCTATAGCGACGGTTGATAATATGATACCAATACCGACTGCCAAGCTGAAAAAATAAAGCAATATAGTTTAAAAAAAAAATTAAAAGTCCTATTGAATATTAAGATTTTCAATTCACATGCCCAAAGCACCAGAAGGAGGGATAGGGGCTTACCACTACCGACCTTTTTTTTCGTTTGCTCGTAGCAAACATTTTTCTTAAATTTACATATAAAATATTTGATTAGTATGGAGATATTTGTTTATTAGGAGCCCCCCCCCCCCTCCCAATTTCTCGGGATGATGTAAAAGATGTGGAAATAAAAAGAAAATTTTAAAATTATATGTAAAATTCAGGTTATCGGTTACTTCCCCACCCCAACCCTGTCTCCACCGCACGGACTAAAATTTTCATGATTTTGAGAAGATGCTGGTTGATTTTTTTTTTTGGGGGGGGGGGGGCGTGTCAAGAATTTTTGGATGAGTCTGCCCCCTACCACTTTCAAAAACGATGCGCTTCGTGCCTGATTCAAACCAGGCTCCGAGGTTATAAAACTTTCTTGAGTACGATCTCATACTCCAAATCGTACTCTGTGTGCTCCAAACGTACTTGTACTCAGGGTGTCGAGGTTATAAAAATAGGTCGGGTACACTACCTTATATGGATAGCATTATTTAACACGTGACAGTATTTTGGTCAAACGGATTCTCCAATCCAGTGAATGAGTTGCAATGCATGACGGTCTACAACGTGTTTACGATTCAACAAACGCACGTGGTTTTTGTCTGTTTTATTCACAATATTTAATGCTTGCCGGAATGTTTGTACATCTTGATTTTTACTTTAGAAGGTAAAAAGGAAAGATTACGTACCATTAACTTTGTTCCATGCTCACAATGAAAAATACTTTTGTTTTAGTTGATCAATTGTTGCTTCAAAAATCATCAGTATCAAACGACTGACAAACATACGCATACAAGTACAAACAGATTTTGATAAGAAAAAACTGCACAATTGTGCATTGGTGAATTGTGCACTAGAAATAAATACAGGTAACTGTACATTTTTAACATACGTGAACAGCCACGGTAGTAGAAATGCACAAAAATACAAACGCAGAAGCGCAAGCTATGCAGCATATAGTATTTTGTCCGTTAAGCTTTCTGAGGAATGTCCTTGAAGAAAATGTCAACGCGCATTCTACTAATGGTGTCCGAAATATGGGGTATCACGTGAAAAAAAGGTACTCACTGATGTATTTATTGAAGGTATTACAACACGTGTTTCGATCGAACACGTGTTTACCCGGTGTTTGTTATGAAGACTAACCAATTTGATTGGTTATTATATTAATAGAAAACCTGTTCTACAGGTATTCTCGTAAGGTACGCACGATTTGGTAAAGAATTGAGTTTTAAGTCATTCGAAGGCTCATTCTCAGTGCAAGCAGACGTTTCTTAGCATTTACCTATGGCTAATACAGACCACGAGGACGATATATTAATGGAAGAAGATACTGCTCATAGGACTCCAGAACAGAATACGGCTAACGCTTTGACCGACGCAGTTAAGCTGCTTTCTACGGCCATTTCTCTCAATTTCAACAATTAACGGAGAAGTTACAAGAAGATAACAAATCCTCAGCACAGCAACTTTCTAAGAAACTCAAAGAAAATATAGCTGGAAAACTGAAGTTCGAAGGGAATAAGGTACAATATTTGTTCAATGAAGAAATATTAGATGAACTTGAAAAACTCAAAGATTTGTCTAAATACAATGAAAATGTTGTCAAAAGAATTAATGATAAACTTAAAACTAGACAAAAGTATATTAGGATGGCAGAAGGGTCCCCTGCAGGGTGGAAAACAGTTCAGGAATACCAATGCAATGATATCGCTGACGACTCGGACGACGAGAAAAAGAACAGAGCTCTCAGGAACAGTAAACAGAAAAAGTCACGCTTCCAACCGTACTTCAAACCCGTACCCTCTGCTGCTGCCGGTTCTGCTGCTCAGTTGTCTGCCCTTGCTCTACAACAGACCAACACTCTGCAGACCAACGCTGGTGCCTCGAACTCGTTCAACCAGCCCTTTCGATCAGGTAGTAGACGTACCCCACAGCCCAGCGACGTCTGCTACTGGTGCTTCCAGACTGGGCATTGGAAGACCAGATGTCCCCTCAACATCTCAACAAGTTCAAATTCCAAGTGATCTTGATGATAAGTATTTATTATCTGTAGATATGTTCGAACAAATAACAAATAATGAGATAATGAATGAGCATTGCAAGTTATTATCTATCATAGAATCAAATAAATCATGCTCAGGTGTAAAAAATAGTTTACAAAATCATTATGAATTTTGGAGAAAGATAGGCGCATTTAAGATATCTTGAGATTGATCAAAACTGGCTATAACATTCCTTTTGCAGTTAACCCACCGAGGATTTATTTGAAAAATAATAAGTCAGCTTTACAGAACTTTTCTTTTGTTACAGAAAGCATTGGAGACTTAGTAAAATCGGGTTGCGTCATACAAGTTCCTTCCATTGAGCGTCGCAGAAAACAGAGAAAAGAAGCGTTTGATTTTAGATTTGAGTATGTTAAATAGTTTCTGAAAAAAGAAAAGATAAAGTTTGAGTATCACAAACTGGCTTTACAATATTTTGAGAAAAATTGTTTCTGTATTGAATTTGATCTTAAATCTGGTTACCACCATATAGATATTTGTAAGGAATGTCAAACATTCCTTAGTTTTGAGTGGAAAGGGGAATACTATTGCTTTACAGTATTTCCATCTGGTTTGTCTACAGCCCCGTATATATTTACTAAGTGTTTAAGAGCTCTGGTCAAGTATTGGAGTTCTAACAATATAAAAATTGTTCTGTATTTAGATGACGGGCTAGCTATGGCAGAATCATTTGAGGAATGTCAGAGAATTTCCAGTTTTATCAAATCATCACTAGAGGATGCTGGATTATTAATTAATCAAGAAAAATCTATTTTCAGTCCAGTTCAAGATATTGAATGGTTAGGGATCAGATGGAATTCAGTAAGATTTAGCATTTCCATTCCAGAAAGAAGAATTCAAGATGTTGAGTCTACTATTGTTCAGTTTCTTTCAGATTTACCAAAAGTTTCAGCTAGGGCGTTTGCCAGAGTTGCTGGGAAAATAATTTCATTGCAACCTGTCTTTGGTAATATTTGTAGACTAATGACAAGATACTGCTATATGGAAATAGTTTTCATAGTGTCATGGGATAATACACTGTATTTCAAGTTTGCTACAAAATCAATAAACGAATTAAAGTTCTGGTTAATACATGTTCAAAAATACAATAACAAAAAACTAACAGTAACGGAAAGAGAAAGTACGATAGTTTATTCAGATGCTAGCGCTGTAGGCGCTGGGGCATTTACTGTGGGTGTGGATGAAAAGTGTTTTCATCAAATGTGGAATGAAAATGAAAAGAGCAAAAGTTCGACATGGCGAGAAATGAAAGCCATAGAATTGGCCTTGATATCATTTAACGAATTGTTATTTAACAAATGCGTCAAATGGTTTACAGATAACCAGAGCTGTGTGAATATTTTGCAGTTGGGCAGCATGAAAGCAGATTTACAAGAAATAGCATTTAATATATTCTTGTTTTGCAGGGAGCACAACATTTCAGTCGACATTCAGTGGATCCCCAGAGACAAAAACCAGAAAGCTGATTATTTAAGCAAACTTGTTGATTATGAAGACTGGGGATTGTCTCAAAATGTTTTCAGTTTCATTGATTCTTTATATGGTCCACATACCGTTGACAGATTTGCTAATTCAAAAAACAAAAAGTTGCCTAGATTTAATGCGTTGTTTTGGAATCCGGCTACGGAAGCTGTAAATTCATTTACTCAAGACTGGAGAACAGAAAACAATTGCTTAGTTCCGCCCATTTCTTTAGTGACAAAAACCATTAAATATCTCATTAATAGCAAAGCGGTGGGAACCTTGATTGTACCAAAATGGAGATCTGCTTCTTTTTGGCCTTACATTTATAAAGATAAATATTCTACTTATGAATATATCACAGATATCTTAGAGTTCAGTGATGCATCAGGAATTTACGTGCAAGGTCAGAACAAATCCACGGTTTTTGGTTCTAACCGATTTGTATCTCCAGTATTGGCTTTAAGACTTGATGCAAGGTTTTTGTGATATAATGATACATATATCATAGGACATGTGTATATGTACAGCAGGACCTGGTACTCTGAGAATGGTACTGCAGACGTTGATGTAAATATATAGTTTGAGGCCCTGGTACATATTTGTACTGCAGATGTTTGATATATTCTAATTTAAGGTCCTGGTACATAATTGTACTGCAGATGTTTGTTTTATTTTATTTAAGATTCAGGTACATAATTGTATTGTAGTTGTTTAGTTAATGTGCATTAATTAGAATTACCTTGATATTCAAGATATTTTGATTGAACAGTTTCTTATAATTGGTTATTTGTCTTGTACGTTTTGCAGAATTATTTTCGGTCGGCAGGTGGACGTCTTTATTTGACAGCGCTCAGGATCCATCTCTTTTGAAGCTTGCGGAGACCTTACCGAATTACTGCCTAAAATCAAAAGCCGAAAATACAGTAAAAAAATATAGGTACGCATTCAAAAACTTTTCCAAGTGGTGTAAAACATTTAAACCAACTATCGATCATTTACCAGCCTCCGATGTACATGTCGCATTATATTTAGCTTATCTCGCAAACACTTTTGATTCCTCTTCGAATATAGAAGAAGCTACTAATGCAATCGCATGGGCTCATGCCATGGCTGGATTCCCTAATCCTTGTGATTCCACCTTTGTTAAGTTTGTGAAAGAAGGTTGTATCAGAGAACATAGTCACCCTGTCGTTAAGAAAGAACCGATTTCATCAGATATATTGTCTGCTGTTGTTGAAAAGTTTGGGAAGAGTGATGCAACACTATTTGACCTTCGAACCTGTTGTATTTTTCTTTAAGGATATGCAGGTTTTTTGCGTTTTACAGAAATTGTAAACATAAGAAGGTCACATTTAGTTTTTAGTGACTCTCATCTAACATTGTTTATTACAAAAAGCAAAACAGACGTTTACAAACAAGGTTCTTCTCTATGTATATCTAGAACGAATTCTTCTACTTGTCCTGTATCTATGCTTCTCCGATATTTTCTTTTATCAGACATTGATGAAAAGTCGGAAGACTTTATTTTTAGGCAAGTTACATTTTGTAAGAAAAATAACTCATACAAGCTAAGAAATAAGAAACAACCTTTGTCATATACAAGAGTACGAGAATTAGTATTGTCTACATTGGACAGTCTAGGCTTAGATTCAAAGAAATATGGTGTTCGTAGTTTGAGGTCGGGTGGGGGAACTGCTGCAGCCGCAGCAGGTGTCAGCGATCGTCTTTTTAAAAAACACGGGCGTTTGAAATCTGAAAATGCCAAAGATGGTTATGTGCACGAAAACTTACAAGTTAAACTGTCTGTTACCAAACAACTTGGGTTATGATTCAAATGTCTTTTCTTTCTTTATCGTCGAACTGCACTTCTGAGAGCGCTTCTGCATCTATATACGTGTTGTTAATTTTATAAATTATTTATGTTCGTTTGAGTGTGAACGAATAAGAACATAAATGTATTTATTGAAGGTATTACAACACGTGTTTCGATCGAACACGTGTTTACCCGGTGTTTGTTATGAAGACTAACCAATTTGATTGGTTATTATATTAATAGAAAACCTGTTCTACAGGTATTCTCGTAAGGTACGCACGATTTGGTAAAGATTTGAGTTTTAATTCATTCGAAGGCTCTCTCTCAGTGCAAGCAGACGTTTCCCCACCCGCCCGCCCTCAAAGATAGTCATAAATGTTTGGTTTTATGAAAAATATATATATTGCTAATATGTGTTGTTTTGTTTTTGTAGATAAAAAGAACACAAGAAAATTGATTTATATACATGTAATAATTAAACTGCACTTTTGAGAGCGCTTCTGCATCGAACTGCACTTCTGAGAGCGCTTCTGCATCTATATACGTGTTGTTATTTATTTTATAAATTATTTATGTTCGTTTGAGTGTAAACGAATAAGAACATAACTTCTAATTCAATAGGACGTACCTCTCTTTTGAACATTGACAATGGGTATTTAAATAGGTTGATATAAGTCCTCATATGCAATATTTTTTAAATGTTAGCATAGAAATTGAAGTTTAGACATAATTGTCCATATTAATTTCATAAATTCTGAAAAATCATTCAAAATGAGTTTCCAAAGGACAATTCAAAATAGTATATATTTTCAAAACGCTTTGTATACACTGAAACTTGTAGTAGCCCACAATGCCTTGCAACTCATTCACCTGATTGGTTTGTCGATACAAGTAAACAGATAGCCAATTTAGTATGCAAAGGACTATATGCGGTTTTATGCATTTTTTGCCCCCAAAATCAAAGTTTTAGAAAGAGCTTTAAAAATTAGGTGAAAGATATGTAAAACCATATTGGAAATAAAGGTGTAAAAGGTTATCACCACTGTGACGTCATAATGTAGAAATGACGTCATGAAGATTGCATTATTTTGATAAATTGATGTTTTGTAGCAAAATATGGGTGTTTTCCGATGGTTTTTCGACTCGGAAACATCGAGCGCAGGTTTGCTCAAGTACAATTTTTTAGTATAATGTGTATATCTATCGGACGAAAAATATATGTTAAAATCGCACTTGAGCAGACCTGCGCTCTATACTTCCGAATGCAAAATATAGAGCAAAAATGAGAATATTTTCATTTGTTTGCAAATTTGCGGGAATTAGGTCATTTAGGTGCCGTCATAGATAAACAGCAAATGAGCAATGATGACTAAAATCAAGATTAAAGTTATAGACATCCTCTATACAATGATTTGTGAAGATTTTATTTTTATACGATACTATTTAAAAATTGGTTAAAATCGGGGGCAGATATTTGACCAAACCGCACATAGTCCTTTATGCCGACGTCACAAAATATAGTGGTCTCGACCTGAAAAAATGTTCATACTCGTACTACAGCTGAGTACACAAAGGAGCTTTGTCAAAGGCATACTCAAAATATTTCATCTATATAAAATGCAGTGCAAGCATATTATATTGTTACATATTGTGATGCTATTGCATTATACGCTATAATTACATCATAATTACATGTATATAAATTAATATTAAAATCAACGAAATATCTATCTTTGTGGAGAAGAATTCAGAAGTTGTGGAGAGCTGCAACTAAAATTATCAATTTTTTTTTAGACATTTCGCTTAATTATTTAATGTACATATAAATGTACGTACAAATAATGTCATTGTAATAACTATAATAACACTTCGGAATCCTAAGAATTCTGGTTCTATCCAAATACGACCCTACTCTCCATTATTTAAAATCAAAAAATTAATGTAGATATATACAGTGTATAATCCAAATAGTACTCGGCGGAGAATGTACTACAAAATTAAACTTTTACAACCTCGGTTTTTTAGTCGTACTCAGTGGAACACATACTCGGAGTACGAGTCTGAGTACGAGTCTGAGAGGTTTTATAACATTTGGGCCAGGTTTCTTGTTGTAATTTCAAAAACAAAAAACGATAAAAAAAAAAATATACCAGCAATCCAGCACGGTAACTTATGATAGTTTAAATCTCGCAAAAGGAATCGGTTTGCATGAAAAATATTTGATTTGTCATTGACCAAAAACATAGACCCAGCACCTTTAAAATTTGAATATGTTAAGATATAATATTTACAAAAGTTTTAGAGCTTCTAAAACTTAAAGTGAAAGATTGATTAATTAAACCTATTTGTGCCAGTTAACAGTTTGAATTACATATATTTTGAATGAGCAGACAAAGCTTGTTCGAGCCTGCGTTCAATCATCTTCCTAGCCAAGGCTTTTCTGTCCACTTCGCTCCACTTCTGCCAAGGTTTTTTGGCGAGCGGAGTAGACAGAAAACCCTTGGCTAGCGATAATGGCGTTCACTATCTCAAGAAGGGGAGTTTAAACTGTTTGAAAATAAACGAAAATGTTGGGGGAAAGTAGAATTATGAACTTTAAGTCATCTTTTTACATTCATGGGAACTGGAATGACAATAAAAAATGAATAAACTTCATACGCATATTTGAGAAAAAACATATAAATACATTACTGTATTAATCTTATATAGTCCATCTATATTACATTGAATAAAATACAGATATTTGCTGCATATTAATATGAATGTGACATAAAAAAAAATTCTCTACGTACTGTAGGCCTTGAGTGAAGGAAAAAGTAGGAAATTTTACACTTGGTGTATCAGTAGGTCTAAATTCCTGAATTTGTGTCGCATTAGTTGTCGTTGAATCATGCAGTAATAAACCGGCTCTTGTTGTTTGAGTACTTTTATCCTGTTGTAGTGATGCCATTTCAGCCATGGTATTCATAAAAGGCCATTTAGTAGTTTGTATATTGTCAGTCTTTAGTGTAAAGCATTCGGGATCTAAAATTGTTTTTTGCCAAAAATGTTGCAATACAAGCTTAAGTTTACTAATTCATAATTAGATAGTCGTAATAATTTGCAATGATTAGAGTATTCTATAGAATTAAACAATGCTCTAACCTAAACTCTAAAAAGGGGGAGGAATTACTAAATTGTAGGAACTTTTTTACCAATTCCATTGATTTTTTTCAATTAAAAAAGTTCACACCAGTACATTGAACAATGTAATTTTCAATTTTTCGATTTGAAATACTAATATCATAATGATGGATTTACAAGTTATGTTTTTAACGTGATAAATTTCTTTTTACTTAAAATTATCAAACAAGTAGATATTTTCATGTTATATTTGGTTTTTTTTTACATTTTTTTTATAGGAGAAAGGAATGTTTGGGTTTTAATTTAACTCTTTCAGCTTAGAGAAACAAAAATTTTTGTTATTTAGCTTTTAAGTGATAGATAACATTAATTGACTTACATTTCCAAATGTCAGTGGAATTATACACATGCGAGCATGATCTGCAGTAAGCATCTCCACTGCGCTGTAGTACTCCCCCATATATGTTGTATTCTACACAAACTTTTCCTGAAATCAATTCATATTTTGTAATAAAACTTTAATAAAGTTATGTTTATATCATAAGTTAAAGTACGATATTTCATTTTGATATGTGTTCTTTTTCATTTATTATTTTTACTGAAAAAGAAAGATACGTGTACACATTGAAACGTTTGGGTCAATTTTCGTGGATTACAGTACTAATTTTTATAGGTTCATGGGAACGTATTTCTTAGATTTACTGTATTAAGAATGAATTATTAGTATGAATAGATTATTAATTATGGTTAATCATTCGCAGGAGAGGGGTATCCACAAACGAAATCCACATCTTCTAATGGGTTTACAGTGTCAACACAATGCTTACCAAGTATAGGTATATTCGGGGTACAAAGACTAATCAGTTTTGTCTTTAATGCATCTCTAACACAGTGGTACTCATCATTCTTTTGACAGTTCAGTCGTGAAGCCTCTTTCCATTCTTCTTCAGATTTGGGGCAGGATTGCACGTTACGATAACATACACATTCCTGTGAAACAAATGCACATAACACTAAGTGTTGAATTGTGTATCTTATATCATTAATATGCTTTAGTCGTTAGCTTCTTTTTAAAATTACTTTGCAAATTATAGAGTATCAGTACGCATGTCTTACCATTAAGAGTTGGAGTAAAAAAAATCCAGTGATATAGGTCTGCCGTTTTACTGCAACTTTGTCATCAAAATAAAATGAAGAATTTAATTAGATTGCAAACACAGGTTCATGAATCCTACTTTCATATCATTAACTTGATTCGAAATTTACAGAATTAAAATTTATTCATGCTTTAAAAGTGGCTTCATATTTATAAATCCCTCAAAATACTGATTTTTAGTAAACATAACAAATACACATAGCTTCCGCAGCTTCTTTTTTCTCAACATTTGATAGGCCGATTGTGTAACGTTTTAGGTTATAATTATTATTATTTTTAACTATTAATTCAAAGAACACTTAAGTTTTCTACTTAAGAATCAGGCACGTAGCATCGGGGGTGGGGATTTTTTGCGCAGCAAAGATTCTTAAATTTACATACAAAATTTTGAATTAAGATGGAGTTGCCCCCCCCCCTTTTTATGGGATCATGTAAAAATTTGAATTGAAAATAAGGAAATGATCAGTGAAATTAAAGTTAAAAGTATACTACCCCCTCCTCCCATCACGGTTTAGAATTTTCAGGATTTTGGAAAGTAACATTTACCCTTTTTTTGGCTTGTCAAGATTTTTTTGGGATGAGTCTGCCCCCCCTTCTTTCAAAAACGACGCTACGTGCCTGAGAATCAAGTTATACTTTAAACACACAAATCGAAAAGTACTCATCGGTTAACCATAGTGTCATATATAAGTTTTTAAAACAAACTAGATGATAACCTGCGCAAGCGCGGGGATTAACACTTTAGACATTATTATGATGTAATGCTTAATATGTAGAACCATATTTTTTTCACTTTTGTATAGACTTTGTCTGCTTTTGTCCTTATCTTAATTTTCAAAATTGAAATTTAAAAAAAAAGCTTTTTTTATCATACTTATTTCAAATCAGTGAATAGATATTTAGTGTATATGTATATCTCTCTAAATTTGGTTCTTTTAGGTCAATTTTCAATATAATTTCTATTACTGTCCCAAATAATAATTTCAGATAAAAACAAATCTGGAGGGGGGAGGGGGCGGGTCCCCATTTAACTTCCCCGTTTTATGCATACATCATTTATCCATATTGACGTAGAATACAATAATCTGTTCATTAATGTTTACAAATTAATATCTAAGGTTTACAACCAATCTGTCATTGCTTGGAAATCTATGAAATTATAACACGCTAGTTTATGCATTATCATCCATTTGCATACATATTTTAAACCAAAGTTGTCAGATTAAAAGTACATGTACATGTATCTGCCCGATGGTTAACTCGCCCTTCACTTTCCACCATGATGTCAATTAGTCAACCCGTTTCTGGGCACCCTGCTTTAGAAAGGGTTTTTTCCCATTAATACTAAAGTCGCAATAATTGTTTTATTTTATTTATTAACTTTTTGTATTAACTGAAGTCCGATCCAAGGTATTTGCCCGCGATGCATGATGAACTCGTCTTACACTCTTCGTAAATTAGTCAAGCGAATGAGTATCAAAACTTAAATCGCCCATTAAAGAAACGAATTGACTCATTTTATTTTTTCAACATTTCTCAAATCTTAACTTCTATGTATTCTCTAAATAGGATCACAGTAAATATATTCACTCTTTACGTAATCATTCAATATTATTTCATTGCGATTATATTATATTATATTTTGATCGAGACTATCCCGGACTTGGATCCGCCGAAGCGTGTCCACCACCTTACTCTCATTTTTGCTATTTCGGGCTTGTTTATCGAAAATGAAAGTATTTTGATTAATTTCACAATAGTAACTTATCAGTCAAAATTCAGTTATACCTTACGGACATCATCACTCGTGTTTTAAAAAATACGAGTTACTTGCTTCCTTAAATTAATGGCATGTTCTCATTTTGCCTTAATTTGAAGCTGCCATTTCGCGGTTGTAAAGTCTGAGATGAATAAAAGCGCTACGGGAACTTCTGATTTCATTTTACTTGGAAATACTGGTAAAATAGGCAAAAAAAGTAATGTGATATGGGGATTTCTTAATGATACACCTTAAAAACAAAATTAACTTGTTAATTGACAAGATGGTTTCATAATCTTATGACATTTTCACAATCTTTTATGTAAATATTATTCTACAGGCAATGTATAATAACTACTGTGATTTATATATTATTAAAATATTTTAACTTAACACTAAGTCTTTTAATCTCGATCAATTTTACATCAAATTCAAAAACAATTTTGTATTAAGTTTAAGTTTTTTGTAGTATTGTAAAGTAATAATTCCTACTAGACTTTGACCCGTGCGCGCACGGGTTGACATTGCATATCGGACATTTACGAAATAGGTACATCGACACACCTTATTATTAACATTTACATAACAAAGCTATAAGCCTACAATAATGCTATTAATTTCACTACACTTTCCTTAGTGTGAATAATCTAACTGTGTCTCAGGAAAGGCCCTCACCACAGTTAGAATGCCTCCCTTATATCCGTAATGTAGCAGAAAATTGCAGAATCGCTCCGGAATTTGAGACTGCAAATACCTTTCAACTAAAAAATTTTAATCCACTGAATAGAAGAATTCAACACCTTTTCACCAACGTGCACGTATTTTCTTTGTAAAACTTGGTCCGTAGGACATTATATTCATTTTTACGATAAATGATTTTTAAGATTTCTTAAAATATTTTATGCATATTGATGATTTCTGTTAAGTTCGCGAGAGTTATCTTTCCTGCGGTATTGTAAAAGTTATTCAGCATCTTCATATATGGACACAAAATCAACGTCGCCGGAGGTAACCAATGAATTTATTCCGCGGTAAAATCTTGGGAGCGTCATTTTAATAGCGTGGGTTCTCACTTCTTTCAGGACGCCGATAGCTAAGCATTGAAAATTTTCAAAGCGATCTATAAAGCGGTAAGGTTTATATTTTTGTTTTATTTTACTGATGGAGCCCAATAAAGTACTTATATTGGGTCATTCTATTGTACGCCGCTTTCAACAATTCCTAGTAAGTAATGAGGATGTTAGGTACTGTGAGGATCTTGGTCTAAGAGCAAATCATAGGATATTTTATAGAGGAGTGGGAGGTCGCACTATTTCGGGCATTCTCCGCGAGGATGCGAGTTTCATTGAAAAAGTAAAACCTCGTAACATAATTCTAATTGTTGGGGGCAATGATGTTCGACGTGCGACGTCTTCCGAAGAATTGGCAGCAAATATTGAATCTCTTGTATCGGTACTGCACTATAGATTTTGAGTCGCTCAGATCCATGTGTGTAAATTGTTGCCACGATTTAAGCAATGTTTTGATTACAACAGTACTGTGGATGAAGTAAATATCCTTCTCAAATCTTCTCTGCACAGATTTGAATTCGCTTCATTCTGGGAGCATAATGACCTCTTCCCTTCGCCCAAGTTCAAGGCGTGTGACCATAAATTTCTTTTTGACGGCGTCCACCTCAATAAACAAGGCAACGTTCATCTCTATAGAAGTTTGCGTGGACTTATTTTGTCTAGAATGCGTTAAAGTTTCGGGCGATTATCTCTTGTAATTTCAAAGTAATCATATATATATCTATAACGTCATATATGTAGATCTACATACATATATATTTAGTATTATTTTATTTCTTGTAATAAGCAAGGAATGGAATCCAGTATTTGATATCCATCACATAGTTTTATCATAATTTACTTGTGTTTTCCTGTAAATTTTCAAATTTTTATTGCCTCACTGAGGCAGATCTCATTGCACTGGAATAAGCATAATTTACCACTGTTTTCATTATAATTTTCATATGTAATTTTTGCCTCTCTGAGGCGGATCCCATTGCACTGGAATCATCACAATTTATTGGTGTTTTCCAGAGATATTTCATATTTCTTTAGCCTCCCTGAGGCGGATCTCATTGCACTGGAATCATCACAATTTACTTGTGTTTTCCTGAGATTTTTCATATTTAATTTTTGCCTCCCTGAGGCGGATCTCATTGCACTGGAACTTGTGTTTTCCTGAGATTTTTCAATTTAAAAATTTTGCCTCCCTGAGGCGGATCTCATTGCATTGGAATAAACACAATTTACTTGTGTTTAACACAAATTTATTTGTGTTTTCCTTACAAATTTATTTATTTTTTTCCCCGAGGTTTATTTTATTACATTACAATTTATTTACAACAATTTTATATGCATGCGTTGATAGTGGATTTTATTTTTAAATCTACTTTTCATTTTTGCTTTCCTTAGGTTTGTCAGTTAATATTCAATAAACTACACAATAAAAAAAAAAATAATAAAAAAAAATAATAATAATAATAACTAGACACGATCTCGTTGCGAGCAACGAGGAGGTCTTCCGTCCGATTTTTAGAAGAGGAAATGACCTTGCCTTTTATCTTCATCAACGAAACATATCAGGAAATGCAGATGTGATCTTAAAGAGCGATGGATGAAGGATTATCCACCCTGTAGGATCCTTTATTTTAAGGACCAGTCCCATTTTATTTCATATTAAATAAGAGGTCTTTTGATTAAATAACAGGTCTTATAACCTGTAATAAAAAGAAACCGAAGAAAAAAAAGAGGGTCTTCCTTTGTAAACGGAAGACCCTAATAACAATAAGAATAGAAGGGTCTTCTGCTGAAGACGGAAGACCCTAATAATAAAAGACTGCTTTTGTCTAAATCTTAATTGAAGAGTGTTTTTCAACTTGTACTACAGTCCAACAACCCTTTTATGTTGATTATTTTAGTTAGAAAATTAAATAAAAAGGAGAGAAAGAAATAGAGAGAAAGAACAAATCATGGCTCCGGCGAGATTAGAACACACAGCCTTTGCAGGTGTCTCAAAACATGGCTGACGCAAAATAATTCCCGAATTTGTGTTTGAATTTGGGGCGTTTCCGCCCGGGAGAAGAGCTGAGTTTTTGTATGAGATGAAAAACAAAGTTTAAGATGTCTGACTATTTAGGTTTGGTAACAGTGTGAGGTCATTTGAAATATTGATGCGTGTTTGTGTCTGGAGGGGGTGAAAAGACCCGAGCTTGATTTTCGTCGTAAATAAATCGAAAATAGAATTTTGGGGTGTGGATCTCGGATTCGGTTAACAACAATTTAGGGAAGTCCTAAAACAATGACTGATGCATTTTACCCATGTATTTCAGTGTTGATAAATTTTTTTCGTGTCGTTTACTTTTATGTTTGACTGTTTTAATTTAGCAGGATTAAAATCTTTATAAACGTAGAAATAACGAAATCAGCAACACGTAAAAATTTGAAGACAGTAATTTCCACAGTTCTAACATTCTTAAGTAGTTCGTACACTATCGTAGATACAGACTAAACGGAAAACAAGAAATAAACATACAACAGAAATATTACGCGGCTGCTTACATCCCTT
The DNA here is from genome assembly GCF_963853765.1 of Magallana gigas. NCBI lineage: Eukaryota > Metazoa > Mollusca > Bivalvia > Ostreida > Ostreidae > Magallana > Magallana gigas. Next base: position 11,378,373 of record NC_088861.1, on the reverse strand, counting down.
GTACTCTGTAAATTTTAAGTCCCCGTACGGGCTATAATACTCGCCGTTTGATCTCAGAAATTTCTTCTTAATTGTTCAATCCGCTGCATAGTTGGCAGACAATAAGAATGGGGTCCGAGGTACATTTACATAAAATTTCATTAGGATTGAGTGAGGGGCTCGGGAGTTAGAATTTTTTTCTACAGTACATGTCAAGCACGCTAATCGAAACTCAAATGCCCAAAAATTCAGAACTCTCTTAAAAATGAACGAATAGGTCTGGTCATTAGTACAGTAATCTAGAATTGAACTAGGTTGAAAATTAAGGTTCAAGATGAAAGATCCAGTAAAATCAGGCCAGAAAAACTAAATAATTTTGTGAATAGGAAGGGGGGGGGGGGGTCGGTGCGTGTACTGTGTAAATTTCATTTCCACGTTTAGGCAATTTAAGCGCCGTTTAATCAGGAATTTCCTCTTAATTGTTCAATCCGCTGCATATTTGACAGACAATAAGAATGGGGTCCGAGGTTCATTTTCACGAATTTTCATTAGGATTGAGTGAAGGGCTTGGGAGTTAGAATTTTTTTCACAGTGCATGTCAAACACGACAATTGAAACTCAAATGCCAAAAACTTCATAACTCTGTTATTAATGAACGAATTAGTCTGGTAATTAGTACAGTAATCTAGAATGGTAATTAGTTAAAATTAAAGGCCCAAGATCAAAGATCAAGTAAAATCGGGCCAGAAAAACTACTAGTAAATGGGGGGGGGGGGGGGGGGTTCGGTCGGTGACTTCTATATTAAACGTAGAATATTAAATTCTAAATATCACATATTTCACAATTTCTAAATAAAATACATATGTTAGAACAGTGTATAAGCGTTGTTTGAAAGATGTAACTATTGATTTTTATTTTTTTTTTTACATTTATTCATTCTCATAAACGGGTGGTCAGTTTTTAAACCTTGCTGCAGTCACCCGTTTGTTTGTATAGTTACGTGTATAAACATTGGAAGTTTTTCATAATCCCAGACAGGCAACAGGTTTGTATCAGTATATAAATTATTTGAATCCATAGACATTATACTGTAACTTGATATAAAATATATATAATTTTTGGACGCCAATGTACATTTAGCTTCTATCCAATTTACTGCATGTTACCTGTACTAGTTCTTATTCAAAAGCTAAAACATTTGTACTTGAGAGAGAGAGACAGAGAGACAGAGAGACAGAGACAGAGAGATTACATTTTATAATGTTCAGGAAATCAATAGATAAGCAACCTATGTCAATAAAAGCATGTATACATGCATGTGTGTATCTATATATGGGATTAAATACTAAGCAGTCCTCCTTTTTAAGCCGAGTAGAATAACGTTGGTGCATTGCTAAATGTTGTGTGCATACAGTCATTGAGATGGCGGCATTTCTTTGATGCCGGCAAAGCGACCCAGTGAACTCTAATGCGGTCGAACTGCAGGGGCACTTCGGCGGCATGTCTTTGATGTCGGCGATACGACGAGCGTCGGAATTTAGAGAGCTGCTGACAGAAAAGAGTTCTATATTTGTACTGAAAAAGCCGCTATTTTTTTTTTATTTATGACAAAAATAAAACGGAAAACATTCAAATCCATCATTTTAAAGATAAAACCATTAATCAAAACACAAATAAGAAAAAAAAAAGATTCGGCACTCAGGGACTGAACCCGGGTCGCCTGGGCACAAGTCCATCACTCTAACGACTGAGCTACGCGGAACCTCGCTTCAGAACTTTGGGGTCCAAAATCTCAAGAATGCGTGAATCGATTTTAAAACGAATTTCACATTAGGAAGTTTTGAGAGCGTCTCTATCGAATGAAAAAATAAAAAACATTCAAATCAAAAATTTTTAAAAATTAAGGTTTTTCATTTCCTTCCGGTGACGACCGGAAATGACGGCGGACGTTCGGATATGCGAAGGGCACTGCGGCCGTTCACTCTCTACCTTCTCTGAAAATTTGAAAGTCCTATCTTGAATACTTTTTGAGAAAAACCGTGAACAAGCAAAAACATAAAATTTTTAATATCTCGGTACCGGAAGTGACGACGAAAAAAATCTCGTGTAATTTTCTTACAAATTTTGTCATGAACAAGATCTGAAAGTTTCATGAAAATCGGCTGAAGCGTTTTTGAGAAAACGTGACAGAAAAAAAAAATAATAATAATAACTAGACACGATCTCGTTGCGAGCAACGAGGAGGTCTTCCGTCCGCTGAAGACGGAAGACCCTAATAATAAAACACTGTTTTTGTCTAAATCTTAATTAAAGAGTGTTAAACTTTTTCAACTTGTTTTACAGTCAAACACCCTTTTATGTTGAATATTTTAGTTAGAAAATTAGACAAAAAGGAGAGAAAGAAATAGAGAGAAAGAACAAATCTTGGCTCTGGCGAGATTAGAACACACAGCCTTTGCAGGTGTCTTAAAACATTGCTGACGCGAAATAATTCCCATTTTAGTAAGAAAATTAGACAAAAAGGAGAGAGAGAAATAGAGAGAAAGAACAAATCTTGGCTCTGGCGAGATTAGAACACACAGCCTTTGCAGGTGTCTCAAAACATTGCTGACGCGAAATAATTCCCGAATTTGTCTTTGAATTTTGGGAGTTTCCGCCCGGGAGAGGAGTTGAGTTTTTGTATGAGATGAAAAACAACGTGTAAGATGTCTGACTATTCAGGTTTGGTAACAGTGCGAGGTCATTTGAAATATTGATGCGTGTTTGTGTCTGGAGGGGGGGGGGGGTGAAAAGACCTGAGCTTGATTTTTCGTCTTAAATAAATCGAAAATAGAATTTTTAGGTGTGGATCTCGGATTCGGTTAACAACAATTAGGGGAAGTCCTAAAACAATGACTGATGCATTTTACCCATGTATTTCAGTGTTGAGAACGTTTTTTCGTGTCGTTTACTATTATGCTTGACTGTTTTATTTCAGCAGGATTGATAACATCTTTATAAATGTAGAAATAACGAAATCAGTAACACAGTATTCGGTAAAAATTTGATGACAGTAATTTCCACAGTTCTAACATTCATAAGTAGTTCACACGCTATCGTAGATACAGATTAAACGGAAAACAAGAAATATACATGCAACAGAAATATTACGCGGCAGCTTACATGTACTGTGTAAATTTTAAGTCCCCGTACAGGCTATACTCGCCGTTTGATCTCAGGAATTTCTTCTTAATTGTTCAATCTGCTGCATATTTGGCAGACAATAAGAATAGGGTCCGAAGTACATTTACACAAAATTTCATTTGGATTGAGTAAGGGGCTCGGGAGTTAGAATTTTTTCTACAGTACATGTCAAGCACGCCAATCGAAACTCGAATTATTTGAATCCATAGACATTATCCCGTAACTTGATATAAAATATGTATAGTTTTTGGACGCCAATGTACATTTAGCTTCTTTCCAATTTACTCCACGTTACCTGTACTAGTTCTTATTCAAATGCTAAAACATTTGTACTTGAGAGAGAGAGAGAGAGAGAGAGAGAGAGAGAGAGAGAGAGAGAGAGAGAGAGAGAGAGAGAGAGAGAGAGAAAGAGAGAGATTACATAGCGTTTTATAATGTTCAGGAAATCAATATATAAGCAACCTTTGTCAATAAACGCATGTATACATGCATGTGTGTATCTATATATGGGATTAAATACTAAGCAGTCCTCCTTTTTAAGCCGAGTAGAATAACTTGGGTGCATTGCTAAATGTTGTGTGCATACAGTCATTGAGTTGGCGGCATTTCTTTGATGCCGGCAAAGCGACCAAGCGAACTCTAATGCGGGCGAACTGCACTTCGGCGGCATGTCTTTGATGTCGGCGATGCGACGAGCGTCGTAATATAGAGAGCTGCTGACAGAAAAGAGCTCTATATTTGTACTAAAAAAAAGCCGCTATCTTTTTTTATTTATGACAAAAATAAAACTGAAAATATTCAAATCCATCATTTTAAAGATAAACCCATTCATCAAAACACAAATGAGAGAGAATAAAGATTCGGCACTCAGGGACTGAACCCGGGTCGCCTGGGCACAAGTCCACCACTCTAACGACTGGGCTACGCGGACCCTCGCTTCAGAACTTTGGAGTCCAAAATCTCAAGAATGCGTGGATTGATTTTAATACGAATTTCATATTCTGAAGTTTTGAGAGCGTCTCTATCGAATGAAAAACTAAAAAAAATTCAAATCCAAAAAATTAAAAAATTAAGGTTTTTCATTTCCTTCCGGTGACGACCGGAAGTGACGGCGGACGTTCGGATATGCGAAGGGCACTGCGGCCGTTCACTCTCTACCTTCTCTGAAAATTTGAAAGTCCTCTCTTGAATACTTTTTGAGAAAAATTGTGAACAAGCAAAAACATAAAATCTTTAATATCTCGGTACCGGAAGTGACGACCAAAAAAATCTCGTGTAATTTTCTTACAAATTTTGTCATGAGTAAGATCTGAAAGTTTCACGAAAATCGGCTGAAGCGTTTTTGAGAAAACGTGACAGAAAAAAAAAATAATAATAATAACTAGACACGATCTCGTTGCGAGCAACGAGGAGGTCTTCCGTCCGATTTTTAGAAGAGGAAATGACCTTGCCTTTTATCTTCATCAACGAAACATATCAAGAAATGCAGATGTGATCTAAAAGAGCGATGGATGAAGGATTATAGACCCCGTTGGATTCCTAATTTGAAGGACCAGCCCCATTTTATATCATATTAAATAAGAGATATTTTGACCTAATAACAGGTCTAATGACCTGTAATAAAAAGAAACCAAAGAAAAAAAAGAGGGTCTTCCTTTGTAAACGGAAGACCCCAATAACAATAAGAATAGAAGGGTGTTCCGCTGAAGACGGAAGACCCTAATAATAAAAAACTGTTTTTATCTAAATCTTAATTGAAGAGTGTTTTTCGACTTGTACTACAGTCCAACAACCCTTTTATGTTGAATATTTTAGTTAGAAAAAGAAATAAAAAGGAGAGAAAGTAATAGAGAAAAAGAGCAAATCTTGGCTCCGGCGAGATTAGAACACACAACCTTTGCAGGTATCTCAAAACATGGCTGACGCGAAATAATTCCCGAATTTGTCTTTGAATTTGGGGCGTTTTCGCCCAGAAGAGGAGCTGAAATGAAAAACAACGTGTAAGATGTCTGACTATTCAGGTTTGGTAACAGTGCGGGGTCATTGGAAATATTGATGCGTGTTTGTGTCTGGAGGGGGTTGAAAAGACGCGAGCTTGATTTTCGTCTTAAATAAATCGAAAATAGAATTTTGAGGTGTGGATCTCGGATGCGGTTAACAACAAGAAGGGGAAGTCCTAAAACAATGACTGATGCATTTAACCCATGTATTTCAGTGTTGAGATTTTTTTTTCGTGTCGTTTTCTATTATGTTTGACTGTTTTATTTCAGCAGGATTGATAAAATCTTTATAAATGTAGAAATAACGAAATCAGTAACACGTAAATTTATTCGGTAAAAATTTGATGACAGTAATTTCCACAGTTCTAACATTCATAAGTAGTTCACACGCTATCGTAGATACAGACAAAATGGAAAACCAGAAATATACATGCAACAGAAATATAACGCGGCTGCTTACATCCCTTGTACTGTGTAAATTTTAAGTCTCCGTACAGGCTATACTCGCCGTTTGATCTCAGGAATTTCTTCTTAATTGTTCAATCCGCTGCATATTTGGCAGACAATAAGAATGGGGTCCAAGGTTTTTTTTCTACAGTCATGTCAAGCACGCCAATCGAAACTCAAATGCCCAAAAATTTATAACTCTCTTAAAAATGAACAAATATGTCTGTCATTAGTACAGTAATCTAGAATTGAATTAGGTTGAAAATAAAGGCTCAAGATGAAAGATCCAGTAAAATAAGGCCAGAAAAACTAAATGATTTTGTGATTAGGAAGGGGGGGGGGGGGGGTCGGTGCGTGTACAGTGTGTAAATTTAATTTCCACGTATAGGCAACAAGCGCCGTTTAATCTCAGGAATTTCGTCTTAATTGTTCAATCCGCTGCATATTTGACAGACAATAAGAATGGGGTAAGAGGTTCATTTTCACGAATTTGCATTAGGATTGAGTGGAGGGCTTGGGAGTCAAAATTTCTTTTTTACAGTACATGTACATGTCAAACACAACAACTAAAACTCAAATGCCAAAAGCTTCATAACTCTGTTAATAATGAACGAATTGGTCTGGTAATTAGTACAGTAATCTAGAATGGTAATTAGTTGAAATTAAAGGTCGAAGATCAAAGATCAAGTAAAATCGGGCCCTAAAAACTAAATGATTTTATGAATTTGGAGGGGGAGGGGGTCGGTCATTGACTTCTATATTAAACGTAGAAAATTAAATTCCAAATACTGTGGTTTCATCAATATTCGTTGAATACCATTTTTCGTGGATTTCGTTTTTAGTTGATCCACGAAATTAAATGTTCATTGAAGTTCAATTTTTATTATCATTTTGTATTGATAGGGTCATTGGCAACGAATTTACGTATCATTGAAACTGTGATTTTCACTTTATCCACGAAAATTGACGCCCTTGGATATTAATGAAACCACAGTATCACATCTTGCAATATGTGGTATTAAATAAAATACATATGTTAAAAACAATGTATAAGCGTTGTTTGAAAGATGTAACTATTGATTTTTTTTTACATCTGTTTATTTTTAGGCTCAAACACTCATAAACGGGTGGTCAGTTGCCAAATCTTGTCGCAGTCACCCGTTCGTTTGTATAGTTACGAGTATAAACTTCGGAGATTTTCTTAACCCCAGACAGGCAACAGATTTGTATCAGTATATAGACATGCACAAAAAAGGAAAAAGTACACCATCATTGATTAAAATGACTTTTTAGCGTTGATTTCCAATCAGTAAGAAGACAATCATTAAACAATGAATTTCAGAGAGAGAGAGAGAGAGAGAGAGAGAGAGAGAGAGAGAGAGAGAGAGAGAGAGAGACAGACAGATTTTCTAGTTTTTTGTAGTGTTTAGGGAATCAGTATATCAGCAACGTATGTCAATAAACGCATGCATACATGCAAGCGTGTATCTATATATGTGAACAAATACTAATCAGTCCTCCTTTTAAAGCCATGTAGAATAACGTTGGTGCATTGCTAAATGTTGTGTGCATACAGTCATTGAGATGGCGGCCTTTCTTTGATGCCGGCAAAGCGACCCAGTGAACTCTAATGCGGTCGTACTGCAGGGGCGCTTCGGCGGCATGTCTTTGATGGCGGCGATGCGAACTGCTGACAAAAACGAGCTCTATATGTGTATTAAAAAAGCTGTTATTATTTTTATTTATGATAAAAAAGAAACGGAAAACATTAAAAACCATCATTTTAAAGGTAAAATCGTTAAACAAAACAAAATTAGAGAAGAAAAAATAATCGGCACTCAGGGATGGAACCCGGGTCGCCTGGGCACAAGTCCAACACTCTAACGACTGAGCTACGCGGACTCTCGCTTCAGAACTTTTGAACTCAAAATCTCGGGGATGCCTGGATCGATTTTAACACGAATTTCATATTCTGAAGTGTTTTAAGCGTCTCTATCGAATAAAAACATAAATAAAATTCAAATCTAAAAATTTGAAAAATCAAGGTTTTTCATTTCCTTCCGGTGACGACCGGAAGTGACGGCAGACGTTTGGATATGCGAAGGGCACTGCGGCCGTTCACTCTCTACCTTCTCTGAAAATTTGAAGGTTCTATCGTAAATACTTTTTGAGAAAAATTGTGAACAAGCAAAAACGTAAAATCTTTAATATCTCGGTACCGGAAGTGACGATCAAAAAAAGCTAGTGTACTTTTCTTACAAATTTTGTCATGAATAAGATCTGAAAATTTCATGAAAATTGGCTGAAGCATTTTTGAGAAAACGTGACAGAAAAAAAAAAAGAATAAAAATAATAGTGAAAAAGAAACAAAGCAATAACAATAAGGTCTTCCGTTGGAAACGGAAGACCTTAATAATAATAGAGGAAAAGAAACAAAGCAAAAACAATAAGGTCTTCCGTTTCCAACGGAAGACCTTAATAATAATAGAGGAAAAGAAACAAAGCAAAAACAATAAGGTCTTCCGTTTCCAACGGAAGACCTTAATTAAGTATTCCGGAATTTTTATGTTTTATCATATATTTTCCGATCTATTCAGACCGGATGTTGACAATTGTTTACTTACCAATATCAGTGAATTTGTAATTTTAGTTATCGTCATCAAGAATAAGTATGCCACCAAAAAGAACAAGCCAAGCTCGCGCAAAACCACCAACAGTCTCAAAACAAAAGAAACGCAGGACATCAATGAACTTGGAAGTGGTTTCGCCAGCTTTATCCGTTTCGCCAGCTTTATCCGGGCAGGTCTATTCGCCGGAATGGCGATGTAATATACGTAGTGACATGTATAAAAAGGTCGATAACTTGTGTTGTGTATAAGCTATCGTCATTCGGTTTTCAGTTTTTTCATCTATGGATATAGGGCTATCGAAATATATAAAAATAATTTAGATAATTAAATGTTTAATATGCAAAACCTTTGCCGGAATGAGCTATGGTCGTAAAAAATAGGCGCCGGAATGAGGTAGTCGTCTTCATAAAACAGTTAATATCTCAAAAAGTTTTTAACATTTTTTCATTCGGACACGATTTTTTTAATTATTACGACCATATCTTTGAAATATGTAAAAATTAAATCTATATGTTTTGATTTGATATATAAAACCTTTGCCGGAATGAAATTTTTTCGTTGAAAAAGAATGCCGTTATCGTGCAGTCATTCCAACATAATCACCTGTATCGTTAATACCCTCGAATATTTTTTTATTCGGTAAAGATTTTTTTCATCCTGAGATATATACCTTTCAGAAAATATATAGTTTTGTATGATAAAGTAATATTAGATGCTCAAAACCTTTGCCGGAATTAGAATTTTTCACACAAAATTTACAAATCTTAATCGATTCACCCAAGTATCGCTCAGGTAAAGAAGCCATAATACAAAGAGGTGTGAACAACGCCTGTAATTTTAAAAACACAACGGGACTTTATTAAAACAACACATTCCAATAAAACAACACATATTTCTCAAATTTATTCACGACAATTTCTAAAAAAAATCGCAATTGTTACAGATAGGGAAAAAGCTGTTTCCAATGCTATTAGTAAGTTATGTGCGTGGTACATTAGAAAACTTAGAATCACTGTGTAAATCTGATTGTAAATCTACAATCAATGTCAATGTTAGCTCTGATATTTGTAATTCCAACGAAAATGTCGATGTCGGCTCTGATGAACATGTACCTTTTGTTTCAGAAAGTATAACCGCGGAAACCGTTCCCGAAATTAGCGAAAATAATTCAAAAGGTATTGATAATTCAAATTTATCACAGACGTGTTTGGCTAAATTGACAGTCGCTAATAATGGTGTAACTTTCGTCGAAAATCAGAAGGCTTTCATTGTTAACGGTAATAATAATAAAAAAATATGCAGTAACATTATTTCCTAAAGAATCATGTCAATGTCCAGCCACGGGTACCTGTTATCACATTTTGGCAGCGCGAATCACAATGGGGGACAATATTTCGGAAACAAAGAAAACAATTAATCTTAAGCAGTTGTCTAAGAATAGTTTGAAACGTAACGATAAAAAATCCGGTAGGAAAAAGCCGCGACCGAATGATTGCGACAAGGAAGTTATACCAGCTCCGGATTCCGCCGCCGCCGCGTTAGAACAAGAGGATGTTTGCGACGACATTCCCGTTAAAAAAATCAAATTAGAATGTAAAGAGGGTTCCGATAAGGGTATTCAAGACGAAAAATGGGTTTCTGGACTTAAAGTTTCGCACAAGGAAAATATTTTAGATCCAAAAGGGTGGTTATGTTCCGATATTGTGAATTATTCATTAGATATAATCAAAAAGCAGTTTGATCATATACATGGGTTACAGTTAACAAATCTTGCACCAATATTTGACGTACAAACTAAATCATGGAATTGCGATAAAAAATTTGAACATACTCAACCACCTTCAGTTCAGATACATCATACGGGTAGAAGTCATTGGGTAACATCTTTTCAAAATAACAGTAACGAAATTTGTATTTTAGATAGTCTTAGCAAGAGCAAGAACCAAACAGTAAACACTCCATCTCTTGAAATTCAACTTTCTCTTATTTATGGGCGTGATAACACTTCAATACCTATTAAGATTTTAGATGTCCAACAACAGGAAAATAGCTATGATTGTGGACTTTTTGCAATTGCTAATCTTGTAGAATTTTGTTTCGATCCTGCTCATTCATTCCAAATTAAAACCTCTTTCAAATCAGAATATATGAGAAATCATCTTGTTGAATGTTTAGAAAATGGTAAATTTACAAAATTTCCACAGAATTCATCACAAAGTTCTGACACTTCAAATTTAAAACATAAGATTTTAACAATTCAGTGCTGTTGTTCTTGTGGGTTTCCAGATTGGGTGGATGAAATGGTAGGTTGTGATTTTAAATTAGGGAAAAAACTTTGTAACGTTTGGAAACATTCAAAATGTGCTGATGTAAATAATGATTGTACAGATTGGCTTTGTAACGACCATTGTCGTGAATAAATTTGAGAAATATGTGTTGTTTTATTGGAATGTGTTGTTTTAATAAAGTCCCGTTGTGTTTTTAAAATTACAGGCGTTGTTCACACCTCTTTGTATTATGGCTTCTTTACCTGAGCGATACTTGGGTGAATCGATTAAGATTTGTAAATTTTGTGTGAAAAATTCTCATTCCGGCAAAGGTTTTGAGCATTTAATATTACTTTATCATACAAAACTATATATTTTCTGAAAGGTATATATCTCAGGATGAAAAAAATCTTTACCGAATAAAATAATATTCGAGGGTATTAACGATACAGGTGATTATGTTGGAATGACTGCACGATAACGGCATTCTTTTTCAACGAAAAAATTTCATTCCGGCAAAGGTTTCATATATCAAATCAAAACATATGGATTCAATTTTTACATGTTTCAAAGATATGGTCGTAATAATTAAAAAAATCGTGTCCGAATGAAAAAATGTTAAAAACTTTTTGAGATATTAACTGTTTTATGAAGACGACTACCTCATTCCGGCGCCTATTTTTTACGACCATAGCTCATTCCGGCAAAGGTTTTGCATATTAAACATTTAATTATCTAAATTATTTTTATATATTTCGATAGCCCTATATCCATAGATGAAAAAACTGAAAACCGAATGACGATAGCTTATACACAACACAAGTTATCGACCTTTTTATACATGTCACTACGTCTATTCCGTCGCCATTCCGGCGATTAGTCCTCACCGCTTTATCCCCCGATGTACTGGAAACCATCACAGCACAGGTGACCCAGCGGGTGACGGCCACAATTAGACACGAGTTGACAACGCTGATAAACAACATTAACAGCAACAGTGCTTCAAATTCTCAGGGGAGTATTAGTATAAATCCTCTAGGGGCATCTAACAACAATGATAATGACGGGTTGGTAAGAGAATCTAGACATCTGGACAACGCTATTCAACACTCAGTTGAAGCGGTAGTTGTGGATCACACTGAGAAAATCGCTGGTAAGTGTCCGACAGGTTTTGTAAGTACAGCAGTACCAATTGATGCAAGGGTATCGGATCAAACTAAATCAAAAATTTGGTCAAACCAGTATATAGAATTTGCAAGCCTTTTGTCGAAAGACAAACAAAAGAAAGGTAAGTTATCTATACAGGTCGAAGATGGTGACAGTCCAGGCAAGCTTACAATCCACCAGGTAGAGAACGATTCCCAAAGCGAGGTAACTCTCTCATCCATGCATGACTGGCTTACAGCATGGAATAGATTTGCTGCAATTTATTGTATTAAATACCCAGAACAACAAGCTAAATTAGCTAAACATTTAGAATCAGTCAGAGATATTGCAGACGCCAAGGGCAATTGGAAAGCTTACGACACCGATTTTAGGATGCTTGTTGCCCAAGGACAAGTTTCATGGGGTGATGTACACATGGAGTTATATGTTAATGCCAGACTGACGACAGCTCTATCTTCAAAACCTAACAAAAGTCATAAAGATATGTCATATAGCTCTATGCCAAGAGGTGTCTGTTTCCAGTACCATTCAGGTAAGAATTGGTCAGCAGGCTTTTCTTGTCGCTTCCAACACAGATGTTATAACTGCGGCGGGTCACACCCTTTTATTCAATGTACAAAGCAAGCCAAGCAGCCCTTTCGGATCATGCAGAGGTATCAAAACCAAACAGGTAGTACAAATACAGGGAAACAATATAACCAATCAAAATTATTTGGCACATCCAAGCAAGGGCCCAACACCAATCAAGGTAAATAGACTTGCTCATTGGTTATCAGGGTATGATGAAGATGAAACTAATTTTTTAGTTCAGGGTTTTTCAAAGGGTTTTTATTTAGGCTTTGTTGGAGAATGTCCTGGAATAGAGTCAAAAAATTTAAATTCGGCTCTTACAAGACCAGAAATTATTGATCAAAAAATACAAAAAGAAATTTCGGCTGGTAGAGTTCAAGGACCTTTTGAAAATAAACCATTTTCCAATTTACAGTGTTCACCACTGGGTTTGGTTGAAAAGAAAGAGCCAGGTGAATTTAGAATGATTCATCATTTGTCATACCCAGAAAATCAATCAATTAATGATGGCATACCATCTGATGAGTCATTTGTTCAATACTCATCTATTTCAGATGCTATTCATTTCATAAAAAAGTGTGGAAAAGGTGCTTTCTGTTGTAAAACTGACATTAAGTCAGCATTTAGAATGAATTATTAATATTCATCAATCTCAGTATCAGTTTCTTGGGTTCAAGTGGAAGAGTAAATATCACTTTGATACATGTTTGCAGTTTGGTCTAAGTTCATCTTGTAAAATATTTGAGCGATTCTCAACAGCCCTACAATGGATAGCACAAAATAAACTTGGTATACCATGTATATCACATGTTTTGGATGACTTTATCATTGTGGATATATCGCCAACTCAATGTGTATACAAGCTTAAATCTTTCTTGAATATGTGTTCAGATATTGAGGTTCCCATTTCACTTGAAAAAACATGTGGTCCTAACCAAGTTATAACTTACCTGGGTTATGAATTGGATTCAACAAAAATGGAATGCAGATTACCAAAGGAAAAAATTGTAAAGTGTGTCAACAAAATTCAGTTTGCGATGGAACAATCTAAATTAACATTAAAGCAGCTGCAGTCAATTATAGGTTTATTGAATTTTGCTTGTAATGTAGTGTTGCCAGGCAGGGCCTTTTTAAGGAGGCTAATAGACCTGACCATTGGAGTAAAAAAGCAGTATTATAGAATTAGGATGACGAAACAAGTTAAGGAGGATTGAAGTGCCTGGTATGATTTCTTGAGTAATTTTAATGGTTCTTCAATGTTTTTCCCAGATATATGGTTAAGTTCAACTGAACTAAGGTTATATACAGATGCATCTGGAGCTGTGGGGTATGCTGCGGTTTTTGGTAGTCAGTGGTTCAAAGGAGAATGGAATGACAGTTGGCGAAATCAGAACATAGCAGTTTTAGAATTATACCCAATAGTTTTGGCTGTTGATGTCTGGTCAAAATATATGGCTAATAAGTGCATTTTGTTTAACACAGACAATCTAGCACTCGTTCATGTCATTAATAAACAAACAGCAAAAGATAAGCACATCATGTTTCTTTTGCGAAAACTGGTTTTGATATGCTTGAAGTTTAATATTTATTTTAAAGCTCAGCATTTGACTTCAAAAGAAAATTTACTATGTGATTGTCTTTCTCGTTCAAAGGTAAATCAGTTTTTACAACTGGCACCCTGGGCCGACAGCAATCCAGTCAACATATCTCCACTACCGCCCTTTCCAAATTAGGAGGTGACATACAAAGACTATTAGATGGGAGCCTTACTAATTCTTCTTTAGCTTCGTACTCTCATGCTTGGACAGTTTTTAAAGATTTTGCCGAGAAATACGAGTTAATTATTGAGTTCCCAGTGAAGCAACACATATTGGTATATTATGTTGCCTACCTATTTTCAAAGGACTATGCTGCAACAACTATTTCATCATATCTCTCAGCTATTAGTTACATCCATAAGCTCAACAGTTTTGGGGATCCATGCTCGTCTTTTTTAATACAAAAATTGCTCTTATCAACACGCAAACTTAAACCTTAACAAGATGTTAGAATACCTATTACAAAAAATATTTTGCATCAAATTTGTGACTTTTTACCAGTTACAGTTTCCAATGCATTTGAAAAGGCATTGTTTAAAGCAATGTTTTTGTCGGCCTTTTATGGATTCTTGAGAGTTGGGGAAATAACATCATGTCAAAAGGTAATTAACAAAAATTTAATTCTGTTTAATCAAATTTCCAGGCAGCAAGATCATTTAATTATCAAATTTGTTACATATAAACATCACATTGGCAAACCATTTTTTCTCACTATTCACTCGGCAAGTAACAAAAAGTATTGTCCAGTTCAATGCCTAGAAGACTACATTAAGTTAAGAGGAGTACGAAATGGGCCACTTTTTTGTTATGTACCAAATATTCCAGTTTCCAGGGGTAAACTTTCGGCGGTATTAAAAAACTGTCTATCATTTGCAAAGTTGGATATGAGTCGCATTACTAGCCATTCTTTCCGGATAGGCATGGCGTCGCACTGTGCGGACATTGGCATGAGTGACAGCAAAATTAGACTGTTAGGTCGATGGAAATCAGATGCATTCAAAAGTTATATTAGACCAGTTAATCTAGTATAGAGAGAGCAAAGACTGACTGTGAACTTATGGATATATACTGTTATTCAGGAACATATGTATATTTCTTGATAACTTATAATGCGTTAAAATAATTTGAAATATAAGTTGTTATTTTCTTTCAAAGCTTTAAATGGGTTAGACATATGTATGTTCCTACCTATGATTACTATATATTACAAGTATTAGGTTACATTGTACATCTTTTTGGGTGGGGCATATGTATATCCTTACCCATGCATGAATAGTATTTGTATGTGTTTGCATGTTGATGGGACTAAAGTTTGTAAGGCATATGTATATCCTGGCAAATATTAGTCCATTTTAAAGGTATAGGAATGCACTTTGCCACTTAAAATTTTCTCCCTCCCTCCTTGGGGTCTGAACTTGATTTAATTAGAATTAATCAAGTACATGGCGCTTTCAGACCACAAGGATTATGTTTGTCATAAATTATCTAATCAATCACATCATTGATTACATCAGTAATGGGAGTTATGGATTATTTTAGTTGTAAAATATTATGGGTAAAGAATTAAATATTCATAATTTTATGAACTTATTAATTATTGTTCTATAATCATCTTGTCATTTTCCTGATTATTTCAAACCAAATTTGGTTAACAATAAAGTCACAAAAGTGGCAGAGTGCAACATACCTATTTGTTATGTGATGTTTTGCTGTACAAAGATGAAGGGCTCAGGTGGTTCAATTTTGAGCGGATAGAGGTTAATTATTTCATGAGTGAGAAATAATGCTATATGCAGTAATGGTCTATTTTGAAAATTATCAATTATGGATAAATGATTTTTAAGATTTCTTAAAATATTTTATGCATATTGATGATTTCTGTTAAGTTCGCGAGAGTTATCTTTCCTGCGGTATTGTAAAAGTTATTCAGCATCTTCATATATGGACACAAAATCAACGTCGCCGGAGGTAACCAATGAATTTATTCCGCGGTAAAATCTTGGGAGCGTCATTTTAATAGCGTGGGTTCTCACTTCTTTCAGGACGCCGATAGCTAAGCATTGAAAATTTTCAAAGCACATATTCTATCTTTACTTTCCTAACAAATATAATGTAACTTTTTTGCATGTAATCAAATATTTTTTGTCATCACAAAGACAAAAGTAAGTACTTAGTTGAAATATATATTTGTTATTTTATGCTTTCTCTCATAAGAAATCATTAATATATATGAACAGAATACTTTGTATATAGCAAAAGTCCAATGAAAATTCATCCACGTATTTGTATTATCATTTCTGAGTTTATTCATGCAGATGTAACATTGTGGAAACATAAATTAAAGATCCCGTTAGCGTGATGTATTGCGCAAGCGCAAGATTGTAAAATCCAAAAAATCCAGGTGATTTCCGGGATTTTTTGAGGAATTTTCGTTGATTAATAATTAGCGAAGCTTAACTGAGAAAAAATGAAAACAAATTGGTAAACTTCAAGTACCAATGATGTTTAAAATATATAAAACAGAAGACAGTATTTTTCCGATTTCTCAGTATTTAAGATCAAAATTTCGAGTCTATTATTTTAATATAGTAGAATAGATTTAGAGAAGGATTGCTGGAATTGAGTATTGAGACAATTGCAACAAACCAATTGATAATGTCTATACTAATCGACTAAAGTTACTTAATATTGAAGTATATTGAATTATATTGAAACATAATGTTGCTAAGTAAGTCTACATAAACATGATGTATCTATGAACATACAGGTACGTATAAATATGATATTTAATGTAACACAACAGGTGAACCTTTTACTTTCAACAAAAAATTTCTGGACAAAGTAAAAATCTGAATATGTATTTCAGAGTAATAAAAAATGGTCAGTTCTTTCAACTTTGCCGCAAATACAAAGATACGGGTTGTTTAATTTTCTTTGAAACAAATGAAGATTAAGACCACTACATTCTAGTCTTAGTGTGGAGTGAAGAGATTAGCCTGTTCTGGTACCTAAATAAACATAATTTGGAATTTAAATCCTCTTGGTATGTAAGTATGTCTTAAAGCAATGTAATGAAGGATTTGATTGCACATTTTTGGGTCAAACGTTCCGTTATCTTGAAAATAATAAAGTAAAGCTTAGTCCTTGAATTGATTTCCCGCAGTGGGTGTGTTGTTCTTGTGTTGTAGTTATGACCTTGAGTTTTTTGAGACTGGGTAATGGTATACGTGTAAGTAATTAGGAGCCATATTGAGAAATGTTTGTGAAGTTGAATATGACGATTATTTTCCCTACGTTTCGATTATGGTTCCCATCCCGTTTCTTTATATAGCAGATGTCTGGTTGCCAGTCTATTCCTTCCCGTAACATAATATAGTTTTTGCAAAGATTTCCTATTAAGAATATAAATTGGCGTCTACGCAGCATACCAAGGCGCGAATAGGCTTTTTTTTTACCGTTTCATCAAAATGAAATTCCAAGACAAATTACTACTAAAAATAACTCTAAGGTGTTTATGGGTTTCTACTTCTTTCATTTGAACATTATTGCATATCAGTTAGGGGTGAAAGGATATCTTGACTTTATTAGATATGGTTATCATATCATGTTGATAACCGACCTTAAAAAAAATTCCGATCGGGTTCGGTATTTCTATCACAAATTTCTCCATTAAATCAATTTAAGTAGTTCATTAGAATTGATTGATGGTCCATAAATATATGCATGTACATCGCAACGTATTACAGGGTTCCGACTTCTATACATGTACTTTTACACATGCGTATTTACTAAAATACTTTTCTACTTCCCCAGGTAATAATTGTAAATAATTATTCTGGTTATTAGTCCCCTACCGGTTTCACCGGAGGGGACTATAGCTTTCCTCTGCGTCCGTCCGTCCGTCTGTCTGTCCCACTTCAGTTTTCCACGCTTTTTTTCTTTATGCGTTTGAGGAATAATATGAAATTTGCTGAACAGCTTCAAAATGTCAAACTACGGATCAAGTTTACACTTTTGTAACGTCTGGTTGACATATTTTCGAGAAAATTAATTTTTCATATTCATTTTTTTTAATGGTCGGGTTCGTTATCGGGTTCGGTGTGTACTGAATAAACGAGGAAAGTATGTAAACAGTAATAATATCGTGATTTACTTGTACCATTCCTTTTATTTTTTCTAATAAACAAATAAGTTCAATCTGTAAAATAGTGTCAAGTATTGTGTTGTAAATTTAATCGATGCGGTTTTTTGTATTATTACAATCGGGTTCGCTATCGGGTTAGTCTGTTGTCGTGTTGATTCAGGGAACAGAAGACGGTAAGAAATGATATTCTGCATTACAGTGCATTTTTTTCACAAATTTCTACCAGCAAATACTTAATGGACTTGGCGAAATTACTGGAGATAAAATAAAGAGTAATATTTAACCTATTTTTTATTTAATTTCTATATCAACTATGAAGTTTGAATTTCCTCTGTTCATTTATTTCTGATTAAAGTATAATATCACGTATATAATAGTTTTGAAATAGATGTATGCGTCGAAGCTTTCATAGAATTATACAAACCGGTAGGGGACGTGTATTACTTATGCAATACTCTCAGAATGCCTGTTTTTTTAAACTTTAATCAATTAATACCTGGGTGAAGTAGAAATTAAAATGCTCCCCGATAGGTTCTATAATTTTCGTACTGTTGATGGTGGAACGATGGTTATTGGTGCGCCTGCAAAGGTCTCCTGTTTATCCTACGTTTATTTCTGACAAAAGTTGCAATAAATCAGATAAATACAGGTGTCAATACGGCGAATACATCAAAGAAACCCCAAACTGAATCGTGTGGCAACTGTATCGATTGCAGCTATACCTTTCAAAAGCCTTAAAAAGGCAATAATGTATGTCTATTTGAGTTTTATTCGAACTATGTGTGACTAGTTACCCAAGAAATTACTTGGTAGTCTTCACTCAGAGACAGTACAGCTGAAAATCATGTGTTTTTTACTTCAGATTTACCCATTGTATCGTTAGAAAATAAGAAATAACGCTGATTGTGACAGTTGACACTACGTACATAAAAATTTCTTTTATATACCTAATTAATGTTTACGTAATAATGAGCTGCCGGATTTAAAGGTTGTACAAACCGGATTAATCTTGCATCGTTTATTTGTACCACGTGTATTTTGATTGACAGTAATTGGTACGTGCTGAAAACTATACGGTAATCATGGAATACAAGGTAAAAGGGACTCTTTAAACGGAACAAACCGGATTAATCTTGCATCGTTTATTTGTACCACGTGTATTTTGATTGACAGTAATTGGTACGTGCTGAAAACTATACGGTAATCATGGAATACAAGGTAAAAGGGACTCTCTAAACGGAACACATCATCGTTTCCTCAGTAGTTTATAAATGGTTTTAATTCTAAGTATGTATTTTGCGTTTTCTTTTTTTTTTAAATTCTATCACAGTAGTTGCTGCAAACTAAATTCATTTTGTTAGTGAGGTCCCTTGAGGGATTACTTGACATATTTAATTATGTTTATTCATGTTAAATTAAACTGAAATTAGCAAACCATCTACAATATAATTTATATACATGTATCGATGATATAAATTCATGACACCAGACTTCACTGAGAAACCGCTTGTTCATGCTACATAACATGTTTTTATTTTTTTTTTATTCCCATGCGCTTGCGTGACTATGAAGTAGAGGGAATTATCAATGTTTATGATTGTGTTGGGCGAAATAAAAATTCTATCGTTTTCCGTTTTAAACGGATTCATTTACTTTTTAACACCGGTATTTTTTTTAAAGTTCATCTACACATATGAGATATATATGGAAATCGTGTAAAATGCTATATTTGGTAAATCATTGATTTGTGCGTTACAGTCTCTCTGTAAGCGCACACTTGCAGATTTTAGAAAGGACTGGGATAACGCTCAGGGACGGTTGCAGCAAAGGTAAAAGACTTTCTCGTTTTACGGTATAGTTGATAGTAGAACAGCAGTGATATGATATAAAAACATATACTTTAAACTTTAAGTGTTCAAGAGTTTCAATTTTTTTTCTTTTGACCTATACGATTAAAATTATATAGAGCTGTCAATTTTAACTATACCACATAATATTTTTCTTACAGCAAAACATTATATAAATTAAGAGAACAATCAAAACAATGTTATTGCAAAACCCAGTACCCAGGCATGCAGTAGAAAAAATACATGTATATGTTTACACAGCCAAAGACGAAAATAAAGCAGGTGTCTATACTTACTCATTTCTTTCTTTGATTTTGTTGTTCAAGAAAAGCCTTTGTTGACCTTCCAGTGTTTCCTATTGAAAAAAGCAAAACATATCCCATAAGTCATAGACAAACCCTTTACAACTCATCAAAGCTGACATGAATTTATAAAAGCATTTATTCGCCATATTAGTTTCGATCGCTCCTCTACTGCCACTGGGGTATATATACCGGTTGAGAAAGTTACGGTCGGTTGCTTTCCGATCGAGGCATTCACGTTGCACGGACTTCTAAATGCATGAACTCGAAATGTAGTAAAATGTAGTAATAAAGAAAAAAGAAAACAACAGTCAATGAAATGTAATATTTATTTATTCTTTGAAAGGATGTCCAAAGTATCCGTATTATTTTGCACAGACAGTGCTGCCTTACTTCGCATGCACATCGAACTCGTGTGTCGTTCATAAAGAGTGCATAACGCCTGCATCCTCTTGAAAACCCCGGCGACACTACATCCAACACAGTAGCTAAATGATAGTAAATCCAAGAAAGAAACAACGTTTCCATCCGTTCCTACAAAAACGCCCCGTTTCTAAAATCTATGCGATAATTGACATTGCTCGATGTGCCACAGTGTGTGTTTTGCGCATGAGCGATGTAATACACAGGAAAACGGTCTACAATTATCGAGGAATTTTCGAAGTATCTGCGCCTGGAGTTCAGTCTGTCTTGTTTCGTCGTTTATTGGATATATCTTGCCAGTGCAGTAGTTGCCATATTATTTTTGTTTAAAACGCGTTTTTACAAGTCTCTTCGTCCAAGGTAACGTGTTCGGGTGTATGAAATTCCTGAATGCGGTGAAGCATAAAGAGTGCTTTCGGTCTTATTACTAAAACCGATTTGGTTTGACTTTTCCGATCGCGTCGCGTTCAACTTTTTCAGCTACGTCATACATAAACAATACCCGCACCTTAACCACAGTTTTTTTTATTGGTGGATTCAGCTTACCGCTGATTGGCTGCTGGTTAACTAAGACTAAATTATGCACGGACAGAACAACAACATATCAGAGAATGAAAAATTCACATGGGTACTCGTGACTGTCGAAATTGGGCTATTTTTCGAAAGTGTACACTTGTGATAAAACAATACATACGGTACATAACATATATAGCTGTAGCTCTGTGTATAAATTTTGGGTTAGAAAATATAAAGCTACAGTGCATACAATACTTACATGTACAAAAAAAACTTTACGGCAATTTGCCGCGTATAAAACTAACACTATTTTTTAAAAATATTTACATCATACCATACCACATTTTGTGAAAATAATACATTTAAATATTTCTTCATTTAGTTTACTACTGTTAATAATTGTAGCTTTACCCGCCCCAAACTTTCTCCTATTAAACAACCTTTAACCGTACGCGGAAAGCGGATCAAGAACTGTATTTTTTATGTATGTAAACAAACCAGTGTTCATGTATGGAGCGGGTAATCGGGGGTTCAGAGACAGGTAAAATAAAGAAATCTGCAGTAAATGGTTTGTGGATATTTTAGTATATATATATTTACACCGAAAGTGATAGGGCAACAGAAGAGAAACGAATCGGACACTTGCCTAATGAAGACGCACATGTACAAACCTCCTTGCACTCTCCACTTCCGTCTCGTTCTTTCACATCATCGTTCAATACTTTTATTGACTGTCGATTGCCGATCGAAAGGTGTAGAAATCGAGGAATTCATACCTATCACTTTGACTAGTAGGTAATACATGTGCATTATACATTTACGGTATTTACATGAAATGAACGCTTAGCACATGCAACTTTTAAATATTATATTTTTTATAACGCCGTACTCTGGACCGTAGCTTGAGGCTATGGTTTAACGCCCGTTTACACAGAGAGAGAGAGAGAGAGAGAGAGTTAGTTTAGCACAGAATTTAAACATACGGGATAGTCGATTTTGAATGAATAATATTGGGGGGAAATAAACTGTTTGAGAAATCCTTCAGCTCTGGCATTGCATAAGCGTATACTGATAACTCGGCCTAAAAATAGGAGTTAACCAATCATATAGTTTTCACACCGGCGGCGTGTATAATTTATGCATGACGTAGCTGACAGAAATGATCGTGACGCTATAGGAAAAGTCAAACCAAATCGGTTTTGATAATATATAGGGGGTGTGTAGCGATGACCAGAACAATAGAAATCGACAACTAATATGGCGGTAGTCAGAGATAAAAGGGAAATAATGCGTATTTATGAATTCATGTCAGCTTTAAGGTAAGGTTTGCGGTTGCAGGGAGATCACTCACAGTTTTTCATTGTGACGTAACACCAACTACCCTTTATGTCAACTATGACGAAAAAATGTATTTGACATCATAATTGATTTCATTTTTTTTTATTTCGCGAGGTTTTGGACTTTCATTGAAAAAATAACGGGGCACATTCATTTTATCAATTTCCACAAAAACGAAGTTCGCATCGTATGGTTTTGAATAGTGTTTTAGAAACATGAGATTGCATACATACTGAGATACGTTTTTTCCTGAAATCGGTGGGCTTGTAAAGGTTTGAAATAAGATGTTTTCGTTTACATAATAGTAGACCAAAATTAAGACTTTTGTTGCATATAATTCTATTTTTAAATAGTTCATTAGAAATTTTAAAAATGAATCATATTATAAATAGTGACATCATCTTCGAACATTTTAAGCATAAACAACCCCCATAATAGTCACATAAATTATATAAAAAATACATATTTTCACGTAATTATTTACATTTTATCAGCATGAAAATTTGAAATCATGAACTTTGACTTTTTGTAGTTAAAAAACAGGACCGGCAAAATCATTTAAATTTCATGAGAAAAAAGACTTTAGTAAACAAGTGTTTAAAAATTCGTTACCATTCTTGAGATATATGGAAAGGAACGTTTTAGGGGCCGGTCCCTTATATCCTTTTAGAGGCAGTTTAACAAAATTTTGGAGGTTATATATTGCATATTGCTAAGAACATTATTTGGAACAACTCTTCTGTACTGCATTTCAAATGTATTTCCTTTCTGAGATATGGGTGATCAAAAATTTGGACTTTTGGTCCCTTTTTCTTGATATCAAATGAAAAAGAATAATAATAATAGGTAATAGGGTAAAGAAACCGAACGAAAACAATAAGGTCTTTCGTTGGAAACGGAAACGGAAGACCCTAAAAAGTAAAGCAGAAGAGATTTTTAGCAAATCGTTCAAAAATAACAGTTTAACAAATCTACAGGTTCATGTTCACTATCAAGTTCTAATCAATTGACTTATACAAGATTACTGTTGCACTTTTTGATCATCAAAGTTTCAAAGGTTTAATTTTTAACTGCATTTTGTCGGGTTTGAAAATCTTCCTGTATTTTAAAAAAGTCTACATGTCCAGTGGATTCAGTAATCAAAATATACTGTTTGGCAATTTTTATCTTAAGATATATCAAGTGTTAAAGCTATCAGAGAAAACAATAAACGATTCTTGTATTTTCTATCAGTCCAAACTAACGTACGTAACGAGGCCGAGTACAGAACGAGCACGCACGCTTTCACACAGTGTTTCATTTGTATTGTGACGTCATCTTTTTGCTTTGTTGACGCTATAGCGTGATAGTTTCAACTGCAGATACTTAGAGCGAAATTTGTTGAAAATAGCTCGTTTGATGCGTAAAATTGATATTTTGGAATAAACATAATTGTTATATTCAGTAATATTATTTTCATGCATTGTAACGAAGTATATCATTGGTTCTTTTGACATCACGTGTCAAAGTATAAAAATGCAGATTGACCTGTACTTTCTAAAAATAAGCTTTAAAAACTCAGATTGACCTGTACTTTCTAAAAATAAGCTTTAAAAACTCAGATTGACCTGTACTTTCTAAATATAGAAATAATTTTGTTTTAATCTTGCCAATTCTTCTTTGGAAATTAATATAACGAATGTAGCCCTTTCACTCGGTCAATCCATAGATATATCGACTTCACAGAAAAGCATATCAACCTCGCACTTCGTGCTCGGTCGATATGCTTTTCTGTGAAGTCGATATATCCATGGATCGACCTCATGAAAGGGCTATATTTGTATAGTATATTCTCACTATATAACTCTATATAGACAAATAGTCAATAACTGTAATATTAGCTCGTCCGAAAAATATTAACCGGTCAATATTTTTTTGATATTGACCGGCTAGGAATAATATCTAGAGAACATTTCAAATAATCGCCTCTGATTTGTTGATTCGTAAACGATGACGTAAATAACTCTTCGCGACTCCAAAACAAGGTGGCGTCATAATAGACAGTCAGTCAAGGCAAGTAAACAACGGACGGGCAATGCGACGGTTTGCTATCATAACGGATATAAGGATTTGCGAATTACTGTGAAGTAAAATCAGGTAGAACATCTGTATTTTAATTCTTTCGGTCGGCGGAATATCACCAGTGACCGTTTGATGCTGAGGATATTTTGGAAATGAACTTTGCACAAAATTGAATTCGTGAATTCTTTGTTGAGCTGAGAAAATTACGGCGATCCGTTTTCAATTACTTTCTTAAATTTTGGTTTGTTTCTTCAAATAACAAAACAAATGTTGACTGTGTTTTCGGGCAACATTGATTATATTAGCCCCCTTGGGACGAAAATATTGCCCTCTGCCTCGCGTCGGGCAATATTTCGTCCCTCGAGGTCTAATATAATCAATGTTGCCCTCAACCCCAGTCAATATTTGTATAATGTCTCGAAGTATAAACTATATTTGGGCTCGGGTCGAAAACGTGAAGAGGGTTTAGCAAGCCTAGCTCTCTGTCACGTTTTCTTAACCCATCTAAATATACCTTAATTCATATATTTCAAAACAGTAACCATGTATTTTATATTAATGACCCTTAATATGTGATGTTATATATTTATTTATTACTTAAATATGTCTGACTGTTTTAATAATACTATGAAGATCACCATTTTTGTCTTTGTCAAATAAAAAATAGCCATTATCTGACAAACTGGGAAATTGGGCATACAAAAACAACTTTGATAAGACCCCAGGAACAAACCAGGAGGTAAAAAGCCTTCTTTATTTGACCATTTGATGCTTTTAAGCAATAACTTTAATATGTAGAACAGAAAAAGAAATCCCTAGGGCCTGCAGAAGTTTAACAAAATGTAAAAAAAATTAACAAACTTTGATATGACCCCTTAAACAAACGGTGTGGTAAATGTCTTATTTTTTATCTTAAAATAATAATTATATCAGTAGAAATTCATGTGAAAAATTTCATTCAAAAATCTACGGCAGAACGAATTAGACCCGGCCTCGTTAATATAAAACACAGATATTGAGAGAGAGAGAGAGAGAGAGAGAGAGAGAGAGAGAGAGAGAGAATGGTTATAATAATGAAAGTGTTCTTAAGCTGTCAAAAATCATGTTTCGGCAGAGTATTCACTTTAGCTTTTAGATAAAGTTGCATGTTTGTCCTTTATTCAAATGGGTCATAGCCAAGAGAAGGTGTTAATTAGTACCTTTTAAAACAACTGATTGTTTTCATATTAAAATTATCCTGACTGCCGTTGGCACATACTTCAAAGTAAAGAATTAATTGAATACCCTCTTATACACTGCCGTCGGAAGCAAATAAAAAGTGGGGGGGGGGGGGGGGCTGCGAGAATGTTCTTTCCACTTTAAAAAATGTTGAATATGAGCTGATATTGCTATAATGATATTGACAAATTAAAAATGGGTTTTTATGGTTATTTTTAGTCTGCATTAGCCAACTAAATTCGACTATTCTGATACAAGAAATATATCGCTTTTGTTTTTACCCAAGTTTGAGAACGATGTGTTTATGTAGTTTAACCCACCAACATTCCCATCTAACCTCCAAATATGTTAAACTTTGTACTTCAAAAAGTCATGATATACTGTGCCAATATAAAAAAAAAACCATGGTTATGTTTACATCGTGTTCATCAAGGTTTTCAGTAATTATGCAGAACTTTGTATATGCCACCTAAATGTTTACATGTTAATACTAAGGAGGATAACTCTGCCAATGTTGTTTATTTTTGTATATTTTAACTAATAAGAGAGATCCCACAGTACCTGTTCAATAATTTATTTTATTATTATTTTATTAAGTTTAAGTATTAATATTGACTAAAATTGTCGGGGATATCCCTACTTTAATGTAGTTTATTTGTGAAAGGTTTTGATTCGTCATTCGTCAATGTCTATTTAGTTGTTTACGGTGAAAAATAAACAAGCTGAAGTTCATTTATAGAATAAAAATTTGAATTGAATCGTCTTTATTGGTAATCGTTAAGATTAATGGATTGGCGTTAAAAGTATGTATCCATGTCAGCTCTTCCAGCAAAGTAATTCATTTATAGAAAATTGGATAAAAAAATGTCATCAATTTACCCGCATAATTTCTAAAATCCAAAGAAAAGTTTACCAACAAACAATATTTCCATTGTTGCTCGTTTGAACATATATCTATTGTGATAATTGCAGGAAAAAAATAAAGGTGAGTGAGCAGATTGTCTATTTTTTTAAGTGTCCTACGGCTTATATAATTAACAAAGTTCAGAAGCTCATTGAGGTCTGTAGCAACCTCTAATGATAAACCGTCCACTAATGATATAATGTTGCATTAGTAGTTAGGATGTTGACCATTAATGATATAATTTTATCATTAACGAACAACCAAACCGTCTGCTAATGATATAATTTCAGATTAATATCATTAGCGGTCAAAAATCGTAACCTCTAATGATATGGCAAAAAATGTGAAATAAGTACTACCTTGACCACTAATGATATACACTTGCACACATTTTCAAGAGTGATACCTTTAATGATATAATATGATATAACATAAATATACCTGCGCTCTATACTTACCAAGGCAAAATATCAAGGAAAAATTAACGACATTTACATTTGCAAACAACGTCTGCTTAAGTGACGTCATAGATAGATCAACAGGTCATGGACAATGGTGACTATCGCTGAGTCTAATATGTTAGATAACCTCTGTACAATGTTGGAGAAAGATTTGATTTTGATACGATACTACATAAAAATTGGTTAAATTAAGGGGGGGGGCTATTTGATCATATATATATAGTCCTTTATTGTAATATACACCAGTCTGACATTGCCCCAGACATTTTGCCGTTTTACTTGAAATGAGTTGCATACAGACAAAATTCATACATACAATTTATGACTTATTTTGTTTACTTCAAAATCCAAATTGATCATCATTAAACAAAAATGAGTTGTGCTAGATATTTTTGGTAGAGAACATTTTTGAAGAAAAGCAATTTTACGATATTATAATATTATTTTAAAACTTTTGGGATTTCATTACATGTAACATAAAAAGGTCCAATTGATAAGACTATTTGCTAAAGTGGTCTGTAGTACAACTGGATCACTAATCTGTTGTTAAGTTGAAAATGTGGGTTTTTTATTTATAGATTAGAACAACAAAGAATATCAATTAAAGTTGGTTGAATTAAAACTACTTAAACAATAGTGATCATGTCCGTGTAACAAAGAAAATTGACCCGGGATAAAATTATATTATTAGTGGTCAACTTCCTGATCACTAATGCAACATTATATCATTAGTGGACAGTGCATATTAGAGGTTGCTACAGAGGTCAGTTCAGTAGAAAAATTAACGAATATTATTTATATTTGCTGCACACAATTACTTAAAATAAATCTCTTTAAAAATTCAGACCCTCTATGGGGACGTTCTGATCGTCTTTAATGATATTGTTTAACGTTCTTCATTCCTTCATTTGCTATATTCATAACGCCATTTTCACTATAAATACGTAACGTTGTTTATTTCTTAAATGTACTTGAGTGTTTTATTGGGTGCTGCGTTCGCCACCGAAGCGGTCGCACCGTAAAACATATCATTTGTCATTAAAAATGCATTTTCAAATACACAATTTACAGATATTTAATTAAATACTTACTTTCACCTGCTGGATAAATGCGTATTTAGATACAAAAAAAAATCATTATCAATACTAATTTCAATATCACACTCATATTCCATTAAGACATACCTTATGTCAGATAAGTCAATTAACCATACCATGTGACCGGTATATTTCGCTGCAGAAAAGCTGATCACGTGTCGTGAACAGCTATCACACCAATGATATACACTACGGCCAACGCGGTTTGCGTATTTACCGCGAGTCCTCGTGGTGTGAAATTGATCGCGGTTTAGCACAGGTAACTCAGGTAAAACCGCGCATCCTCGCGGTACAGCTTCTCACCTTGGCCACACCGTCGCGGTACTGTGAAACCAGTCCCAGGTGAAAACTATTCTTGTTTTTTTAACGCGAGTTACCTCCCCCAATTTCTTCTCATACGGGAAATTTATATGATTGAGAGAATTAATGAATATTATTTCATATTCCTTTATTTTATAAAAGGACTTGTTTGTTACAATTTATTATTATTCAATAAAAAGTGGGAGAAATAAAAGGAAGGTGTAATTATGCTAATACAGAATTTTGTATACTAATAGTATACAAGTCTATTTTGTATACTCGATGGCGTTACATTTAAATAAATCTTGGCACATTCATCGCTGACAATTCTTGGTTATCAATGAATTTGATTGATAATTATATACCCGGTAATAAACGCTTCACCAAAATATCTTATTTCGCCTCGAAAAAGGGATACTAATTAGCGTTTCATTTACAATCTTTCATATTTAATTCTTACCTTTAAAACATACCTTACACTTGGTCATTTCTCTTAAATACATTTAAAGAACTCATTTTATGAATAACGAAATACATGTAGACATAAAATGTTTTAAAGTGCACTCGCTTATCACCGCTGCGACCCGAGTTCTATCCCCGTGATCGACATTAGTTGAATAGATATGCTGGTTGCCCGCTTGGATACGTGGGTTTTCTCCGGGCACTCCGGCTTTCTCCCATATCGATGACCCACTCGCGCTAACATCCGTGCCAACGAAAGATATTAATATAAGTTGTATAACTTGTTTATCAAACGTTTTAAAATAAAAAAAGGTTCAATCAGTTTACGAGAATGCTTATGTTAAAATCGTGTCTATTTAAAAATTGACTTTCCTATACGATCTAGCAAAAGTATGATGTTCAGTGGGTCGCCCAATATTTATGTTTGTCATTCAAAACCCGGGATTTAAAAATATGAATGATCATTTATTCTGGGGTATCCATCACCTGTTAAAATTTCGCAGTGTCAGTTGACCAACAGAGGAAGGTGAATTGCGTAACATTACGTATACAGTATGTGTATATAGACTTTTGGTGGTTGCCGTCAGGGTGGGTGACCTGCAGCAATTAGTGTGACTTGGGGTCCGCTAAATAGAAGTATATAGTCCGTTCTTTTAAACAGAAAAATTTTCTTGATAGAATAATTTAATTTCAAACAAATGAAAATTTGTTTTTAAATTTAAGGAAATTATTCTGCGTATTCATAACACAGTGTTTACAAAATACATCCATAAAATTACCTTTCAATGTTATACTTTATACTCGTTTGAAATACAATTAACGAACAGACTATAATCAGGGTTAATCAGGAATAGAGAGAGTAATTGAGAACACAGCTAAAGTAAATTTTATATACGCATCTAGTATTTGTACTTTTTAAAATGGTAAAAATGTGATTGTTTGAATGAATCAAATGGGAATCATGTGAACAAAGATGTGTGTTTGTGTGCATAAGTAAAAAAAAAACTTCTTTACGCGATATGTGGTATATTATTTATTTCTTTAGCCATGTTAAAGTTAAGAAAGTTTTAATTTTCAATTTTCTTAGAACTTTATATATTTTGATTTGGGGGGGGGGGGGAAAGAGAGAGAGAGAGAGAGAGAGTTGTCTCAACAATCGATAAGATTTCTCACGGCACGCGGTCAGAGCACGGGTGCTGTCACAGACAGGAAGTGTTATGTAATAGTTATACACAGCCGTAAACACAGGGATAGATTTTCTATAAATTGGGCCGTGCTTGTGATTTTCTATATACCTGTCTGAATCAGGCAATATTTTATCTTCTTGCAGTAACTGGTAAAGATAGAAGGCGCGTATGATCAGGGACTTTTATGTATATACATGTACGTCCCTGGTATGATATTTCTTGAAACGCCCGTTACGGAAACATGTGCTATTATCTGCATTTCAATCAGAGTGCCGTTACGGCTACATGTACTACTTTAGCAGTTCACATAAAACATGTAAAATATTAGTTATTTGAAATGAGAGAGAGCACGGGTGCTGCCATGGTCAGGAAGTGTTATGTAATAGTTACACACCCATAAACACAGGGATGACTGATTGTCAATGTACCTGTCTGAATTATGCATTATTTTGCTGGAAGTGAGTCCCCGGTCCATATCCTCCACCCCCCAATATTACCAAATAAATCTACTCTCTTGATCTCTCAAAACCCTTGATCCATCGAAGTCAGACTGCAGTCCCGTTATTCGTAATCTGTTGTTCTTTTACACTGAATGAAATCGGCACAGGATTTTTATTTAGCGTAAATAATTGACCAGGTTCGTAGCATAGGCCCCCTCCCATTGGACCCCTGATGCTACGTGCCTACATGGGTATCACATATTGATAGCTTTGCGTCTGTTTGTTGTCACGAGTCCCAATGCATAAAAGGTATTAATTAACAAAGACATGCATATGAGTCCTAAATCTGACAATATCAATTGTTAGTGTGGTTAGTAATTTTCAGTGCTTTATATATTCAGAATACTGGTTTAGTATATATAATTATACTAGATCCGACACTTTAAAATGTCTAGTGTTGTTGATTTTATTGAACGATATATATACATCCTTTTACCCCCTCTTTTATCATTTCATTGTGTCACCCATCGAGTACTTTTTCCTCTGTTTTTTTTTTAATAATAACCCTATTATGTTTCAACAAACAGGACCGAAATCCACACGATCCAGAAGCGTGTTTAGTAGAGCGAGTGCTTGCCAAAAATTGTGTAGCAGTAAAGGGAATTTAAAAAACGGTCGAAATACATATTCATTATACAGTCATATTTGCCCCCCCCCCCCCCAAAAAAAAAACAAAACAACAACAACAAACAAACAAAAACAAAACAAAATCCTCAACCCCTGTCAAATGGGCAGTAAGTTTCACAATTTAAGACAAACACGAAATTATGTACATTATAACAGTTAATAGCCTACATGTACGTCTGTAAAAATAAGGAAGAAAATACTATACTATTTTAAATAATTTCACTGCGGTAATATCGGCTCTACCCAGGGGCCTGGTCCTTGACCCTGGTCAATATTTTCAAATATTTGGTAGAGGGCTTCAAGTACATCATAACAATAGATTCAGTTTATCTGTTCCTGCTGCAGAAATAGAAGATTTCGTCTATATAGTCTTATTTGCCTGCAATCTAGGGCCTGAAACCCCGACCCACTGATAATGAATTTCCCAATTTTGGTAGAAGGCTTAATGGGCATCATAACCATACATCTAGTTGGTTTTTTTTTTAAAAAAATTGTGGGAATAGAGAAGACTTTTGAATATTTGGCTCTTGTTGCATATTTGTTTGAGGCTGCTCACGATCGAAGCCTTGCGAGTGGTAAGATCATATTTTTTCATAATTTATAATCCTTTAGGATGCTTCAATGGTAGCAAAATGGTGGCAATTGACCTTATACTTACGTCAGTGTAATTAATCTCCTTGTTGTTTTCTTCTAGTGAAATCAGCTGATCCTATGCAATTTAAGAGATTTAAAAACAACTTCATGCTCTGCGAGTTCAAAGAACATGGACCATAGACACCTAGGCATTTTAAAACGAAGACTTAATTGCTCTGTTCCATTCATCAGAAGGTGCTTGTAATAGCCCAAGGTGTTGATGAAAGGGGGGAAATATAATATCTTTAAATAGGATCCTTTTATCAAAATTTACTTCGATCACATTACATAAAATTGAAATAAAATCTATGCTTGTAAGAATGGGGTGGTTACAATTCTCAAAACAGAGATTCAAATTAGAAAACCAATATAATTTTACATATTTTCTGCGTTTTCTTTTAGCGTAGTCAAAAGGCCAGATGCTTGAGAACATGAACCAACGACACACACCCCCCTCCCCTTTCATCTTCTGACTTTTTTTTGATCAAGTTATCCACTTATGATATATTTTATAACCTTATTTATATTCATTGAACACAATTACTTAAAACAAACATTTTTAAAAAATCAGATCCTCTATGGAGAGAGTCTGATTTTTTTTTAAAATTATCTTTTTTTACGTTCTTGTATTCATTTGTTAACCACCCTCATTTCTTAAACTACCATAACACAACTTATATATATATATATATATATATATATATATATATATATATATATATATATATATATATATATATATATATATATATATATATATATATATATATACTTGGGCGTATTTAATTGTCTGCTACGCTCGCCGCCCCAGCGGTCGCACCGTAAAACATATTATCTATCATGAAAAATGCATTTCCTAGAAGGTCATTCAAATACACAATTAACAAATCTTTCTATAAAAACTCAATCAACCTCTCGTCTGCTAAGGATAGATAGACAACATTATCAAAAAGAATTCCAAAATTTCAATATAACACTCATATTCCATAAAGACATATCTCAAATCAAAACACGTGATATGTACAATCTGCTGCAGAAATGATTTGCACACATGCAGTTGTTTTTTATTGATCGTAAATTATATACATAGCACCCACCACATCTTCGCGTCTGTTTGTTGACTGATCCCGATGCATAAAAAAGTAATTTATTAACACAGACATTTAACGTTACATATCTATGTGATCAACTGATAAAAGTGAGTCTACTGATATTTTCGGTGTATAGATTGCTCCAGAGTGATCAGCCACATTGCTAATATCTTTTTTAACACTGTGAAGCACAACTGTTTAAAATGTAGTTGTTGTTCTTTTTATAATTTCTTTAGTAGTGTTTATTGTAGTGCTAGATTGCCTTCGTTTTTACCAATGTAATTTATTTCTTGACAACATTATCAATACAGATTTCAAAATCACACTCATATTTGCAAGTCAACACTAGGTGTGCTTAAATCTGCAAAACTTAGTATATCAAGCCATTTTCAAGGAACAATCTGCATAAAATGGTATAGTCTGTTTCACTATTGATGTAATTACTAGGTCAGGCGCGGATCGAAAATTAATCCTCAGGAGAGATCTCTTTTATGCATGTTGTTGTTGCTGTTGCAGCAGACAAAAACTAATTTTTGTGTAGTCTCATTTATTTCTATATAGAACACATTTTATTCCCCAATTAATGAAGATAAAGTTTAAAATCTATGTATCTCGAGATTTTTTATTTGACTACAAGAACCTAGATACTGTGAAATAGACTATATACACGAGGTACGATTTTTACTGCGAAACTGAAAGGGTCAAATAAAACCACGTGATCTAAAATTTGAATGACAATAACATTCGCAGGGGTGAGAGGGATAGTTGTTCTTTTCTATCGTTTCTTAAAACACGTCATCAAATTCCATTTAACCCGCTATTAGAATTTCAATAGACATACACTTAAATTATACTTTAAAACTCGCTATTATTGTAAACTTTGATAAAATTAAAATGGAAATAAATAAAATCTATCATTTCAAATATAAAATCATCTACCTAACACAATTACAAATGTAAGGAAGAAAAAATATTTCGCACTCGGCGACTCAACCCGGGTCGCCTGGGCACAAGTCCAACACTCTAACGACTGAGCTACGCAGACTCCATCGTCGCAAACCACGGTTACCGACGATGCACAGACTCTCGAGCCAAAATTCTCGAAAATGCGTGGATCGATTTTAAAACAAATTTTATATTCGGGGGTTTTGAAAGCGTCTCTATCGAATAATAACAAAAATTTCAAGTTCAAAAAATTTAGGGTTTTCATATCCTTCCGGTGACGACCGGAAGTGACGGCAGACGATCGGATATGCGAAGGGCACTGCGGCCGTTCACTCTCTACAATCTCTGAAAATTTGAAAATCCTTTCTAAAATACTATTTGAGAAAAGTTGTGAACAAGCAAAAACTTAAAATCCTTAATATCTCGGTACCGGAAGTGACAACCAAAAAAAATCTCGTGTCATTTTCTTACAAATTTTGTCATAAATAAGATCTGAAAGTTTCATTAAAGTCGGCTGAAGCGTTTTTGAGAAAACGTTGGGGGAAAAAAATAGAGGAAAAGACATACCTTATGTCAGCAAAGCCTGTAAATCACGTGCACGTGATTGCGGCAGAAAAGGCGATCAGATTTTATGTAGGACATGTCCCAACATCGATCGACTTATGAATGAAACCGGCACATGATTTTTATTGAGCTTAATAATTGGCCAGGTACGTAGCATCGTTTTTGAAAGTGGGGTGGTGGCCAAACTCATCTAAAAAAAATTTGACAAGCAAAAAAAAAAAAATCTTTAAATTCATGAAAACCGTAATCCTTTCAATTCATTTTTTTTAAACGGTGATTCAAAACAGTTTAAAATAAAGCCTTTGTTTTTTTTATAATTTCTTTGTTCGTTGTAGTGTAGGATCTTGTTTTCTTTGTTGTTTTTTTTTATCTCATCTTGTCTCCAAAATTTGACAATAGCAATTGTTCGGTTACACGGTAACTTGTGTGTGTGTGTGTGTGTGTGTGTGTGTGTGTATATATATATATATATATATATATATATATATATATATATATATATATATATATATATATATATATATATATATATATATATATATATATATATATATATATATATATATATATATATATATATATATATATATAGACACACCGGACAAGTTAAAAAACTATTGCGGTGAAAAGTGTAAACTGATAACATGATTTATAGTCAAGCTTACATTGACTTTCGCCATACAAGAGGCCCATGGGCCATATCGCCCACCTCAGCAACACTAAGCATGATAAAATCAGCTTAATGGAGTCATAATAAAAATATGTGGACAATGTGGTATATATACATGTACATGTAGATCCTGTATAAATAAAAGTCCATCCCCCCTCAAATATTCTTGAGTTTATGATCCAGTCCCAGATGATTTTATAATCATATCACATGTTGAGCATTGCAGTTCTCAAAAAGATCCTAAACAATTGTTTATAAACGGGATATAAACATACATCACACTCTGAACCCCTTGTGAGGCCCAAGAATCGTCCAGTGGCTTAAGTCTTAACAATTTTAAAGAATCAGCAATATGTCAAAATGCTTGCATAAAAGAAAAACCATACATGATAACATTTCCATTTTTGTGAATAATTAAAATGTTTTCATTTGTACAACTACTCGTAGACCCCCCATGTAGCCCTACCCTACTCCTCTAAAATTTGACTTTAATGAATTTGAATCCACACTAAAATTTGCCTCCCCCCCCTCCCCCCTTGTTGTGACCCCATCCTACCCCCGGGGATCATGATTTAAACAAACTTGAATCTACACAACCCGATGTTGCTTGCACACAAGTATAAGCTTTCCTGATTGATTAGTTTCTAAAAAGAAAATTTTAACAGACTGTTCACAATTAAAACCACCTGAGGATGCTTCCATACAAGTTATAGATTTTCTGGCCGGTTGGTTTTTAAGAAGATCTTTTAAAGACCAACAAACTTTAAATAGTTCTTAATCATCTCCCATTGAAAGAGGGTGTGTCGCTTCATTCTAACAAACTTGAATCCCCTTTACCTAAGGATGCTTACTGCCAAGTTGTGGTTTTTGAGAAGATGTAACAAAATGTAAATTTGTCAACAGATGACAAACGTTACACAACA
This sequence comes from Magallana gigas, assembly GCF_963853765.1. NCBI lineage: Eukaryota > Metazoa > Mollusca > Bivalvia > Ostreida > Ostreidae > Magallana > Magallana gigas. The sequence goes on along the minus strand of NC_088861.1, from coordinate 11,342,318 downwards.
CAAGACTACGGATGAAGACTAATGGCATGGGTCACCCAAGTTACTCAAGTGACCTAAAAATGTACGGGTACATGATTGATACAATGAATAAATAAAATACAGAAAGTTATATCTGAATGTGTCTTCTAGCGGCTCATATGTACCGTTTCATTAATCAAAAAGTATCACATTCAAGTACTTTCAGCATTTATTTGCTCAAATGACAACATGTCATTACTGTCATTACTCATAGTTTTAAAAGTGATTGATTTCAGAGGATTTAACATTGCAACTGATATAAAGTAAAATGAATTTTCTTTCAAATCTACTTAATAAATATGAATTAAGTTGTTCAATGTACATGTACATACAAGACAAAAACCATGCCAAGGGAGAATACTCAAGATAGAAACTTTCATTTAACTTATCATTTACTGTAAGCTGCCTTGAATTTCATTCACAAACATTTGTGAACTTGGCAGAAATTTTAATAACATACATGAAGACGACAGAAATAAATCACACTTCGTAGTTCATTTCATTTTGACAGTAAATGTTTTGTTTTAGCATAAATAAAGAGAATATAATTCCCAAATTACACTAAGAACACTACATCATCCCATTAACTTCTTTCACTAACAAAATATCATTACATGTACTAGTATGATTCTATCCAATCGTATGGCAGTATTGAAAAGACAAATCCCTTCCTTCATAATAAAAACCATCCTTCAAGATGCTTTCCCATTGGACAGCGTTATAAACTGAATCCTCCTGGGCTGGCCTGAGGGGGTGCCTTTGGACCCGGCCTCAGGGACAGTTTTCACCCCCGTGGGTGTGGAAGAGTTTCCCTGCCTTGCCTCTGACTTCCTATTCCCTGAAGGGGTGGTCTCCATGCCAGATGGAGTCTTAGCACCTTTCGCATTAATAGAGTCCGTTTTGGCACTATTTTCAGAGTCTTTTTGGTTGTGTTCAGTAATGACAGGAGAGGTAGCATCATTGGTGGTCTCCAGGATCAGGTTAAGGTCCCCGCTACTTGTGTCCGTGTCCATGATAATAACTGGTTCCTCAGACTGAAACAGAAAAATTAGCATGAAAACATGAAAGTTCTTTGAACGATCCGTGAGCACAATTCTTTTTTCTTGAAGAAGTAGGACCTGAGCTTGTTCTATTTACCTTATTGCTGTCTTTCAGGCCAACAGCAGTTTACTGTCCCCCAATGTGCCTTTCAAGGGGGACAATACACTTTTGAATGTTTGGAGAATCAGTAAACAATAAATAAGCAATTTATTAAACTGAAGAAAAATGTATCAGTCAGTCATGCAGAGTAAGTTAGTAAACAATTTCAGGTTATCATACTTCCACTTTGTAGTAGCTATCTAAATAACACCACAAAAGTCCCAAGAATAAAATGTTGCTGGTGAATTATAGTTTTGTTGACTATTCACCATGAGGAAATAGCATGGAGCCTACATCACAATAAACATTATATAAATTTGCAGGTTAAATCATCATTAGTTTACTTGGACATTAATTTATACTTTTTATTCAACTAATTCAATCATCTGCTATCAAACTTTTTGAAAATTCAAAAAAATATAAACTATCAGACAGACTTCAAAGTTTGTTGAGAATGATAAGAAATATCCCACCTTTGAGCTTACTGAAGAAGCAGTAGGGCTGGATTTTTCTGCTGTCATTTTCTCTTCTTTGACTTCTGAGTTATCTGCTACTTTCACCTCTGTGTAGAGCTCCCCGAGTTCGTCCTCCCCGAACCTTATGAAAGTACAATATCCATCAGTGGAGCTGATCAACAGAGTTCTCCCATCTGGACTCCTTCAAATAAAAATCATAGTAATTTAAAATACAATTCATGGTACTTTCAATATATAGTTTTATATTGAAACATATGTTATTCAGCAATCCTCAACACACAGTGGCATATACTTTTAATAAAAGAAAGTTAAATTGTTGAGATCAAAATAATTTATATTGGTACATTTGTTTATTTATCAATGACACCATAGTGGGTAGATAAGTGGATAAAGCACCAGGATTACTCAGATATGGATTTACTTAATTACTGGTTATTTTAGCAATGAAATGCAATCGATTTTGACAATGTCATGCATATACTGAATTAAAGAACTTAATAGGGTATATATTACATGAACCTTTGAAGAACTTACATAAGTAAGTTAGTGCATGTTTTGAACTTACCAATCTATGCAAACTGTAAGTCACCGAGTTAAAAGACTAACATGCTAAATAGGGGGGTTGAGAACTTATTAAACAAAGTCATTACATATGGATCATAAGATGACTTAAAACTGTCCATGCTAAGTCTTTCCTTTGAATTAAGTATTTATCGTGCTACATCACCAAGATGAGAGTATAAATTGATGTGATCAACAACTTGCCAACTCTTTTATTCCCTTACCATGCAAGGTCACTGAGTTGGTGGTAGTGTATATTACTGATGTAGGCAAACGGAGATTGTTGCTGTGTGTCATACAGCAATACTGCATCTTCTGTACCCACAGCAAACACCATTCTGTAGGGCAGTCTGAAAACAAGGGACAGAACTTATGTCATATTATTTCAAGATCATTTCAAAATGGCTCCCATAAAAATACATGTAAAATACAAACTGTAAACAAACATTAGCACATTTAAAATTTACCACAATATTTTTTGTTGTCTTAGTGTTATTATGAATTGGCCCATTTGGAGATGGCTTGCATGTGTTTTAATTGTTTAATCATGTTAGAATGTATTTCAGAGTGGATAAGAAATATCACTAAAGGTACTAAAATATGATTGCCACTAAATTAAGAACTCTTCCAGGTAATAAATATTGTTCATTTGTACAGTTTCATAACAAAAACTTACGCAAATAATGACCTGCACTTTTCCCATTCCTTCTTGTTGTTATTTGAGTGATCTTAAATTGAATCAAGACTATTGATACACATTCACATGAAAACGCCACTGTCATACTAAATTGTTGAAAAGAGACAGACCTAGAGTCTAGTCATAATCTAACAATAACAAAAACAATTTGTTGAAAATGTTTTACATACAGAAATTACCGTATATGAAGTTTTGACTAATTGATATGAAAATAAAACTGAACAGAAAGTATGTAAGTAGGTTCACAATGACACAAACTATTTTGATGCAGCAGTTACAGATTGACATACCCAGCTGTTTCTGATTATTATTTCACTATATTTGCTGCAATAGAAATATACCTGGCGAGTCCTCAGTGCTACTCCTGAGTTTGAAATAACACGGACAACATCTCACACACACAGTTATTTTTTGAGGACTTGGCAGGTAGGCTGCTGGTCTGTAATTAAAAAAATAATTGATCCTAAACCTCAGGTAAACATTTGTTCAATGTCTCAATCTACCAAACAATTGTAAGTGACTCCATAAAGTCATTCTGCCTATGTACACAGAAAAATTTTTCAAGTCTCTCTTTCTTGCTTTAAATTGTTGAATACATTAATATGAACATGACTTTAAAATTGTTCAGCAAGCTTTTTTTACTATTTTCTGCTTAGCATTATTGAATACGCTGGACATTTCTTGTGAAAATATGTAACTACCAACTTGCTCAACAAACTCCAACTTTCAAATTTGCTATCCATCTTCAGAGGTTCAACTCATACAAAGAAAATATTCTAAAAAAAATCATCTCTTATTCCATCAACTGAACTGAGCTTTATCATTTTACAGCGATTGATAAACAAGTTCTACAATTTATATCTTTTGTTGGAACGGATGTTTGTGCAAGCTGGTAATTGATGCGGGAGGAAGCCAGAGTGCCAGAGAAAACCCATGTGTTCAAGCGGGCAACCACCATACCCTTTCACATACAACCACTGCTGATCATGGGGATCGAACTCGGGTCCCAGTGGTGAGAAGTGAGTGCATTGTCCACTGCACCACTTGGACACTTACTTATTCCATCAAAAACAGAATATAGAGACTTACTTGTTTAGACAATGCCTAGACATGAGATAAGTGGAGTTGATGATTTTATTCTCTCCTAGCTCCATACAGCCCGCTGGTACTATTAAAATCTCACCGTCCGGCGAGAAACACAAACGTCTGAAAAACGACCTCATTGTGTCGTCATGAAACATGCGGAAAGACTTTGGCTTCGTTTCGGGAGTGCCCTCTGTGTTTTTAGGAACAGGAAGAGACATCTTGGAAACATTGTATATACAGTTTTTACTGGAGACATTGAATATTCTACATGACCTGTAAAAGACAACAACAAAAAATAAAAATAAATTCATTCCACAATGTTTTTGTTAACTTTACGCTCATGAAGTTGTAAGAATATTTTGCTTAAAGACAAAATCATGTCATTTTAATTGACAGTGAGATTAAAACAGTTCCTTTTCAACATTAAAAATGATAATCAAATCTGCAATTTTGTGTCAAGATCTAAAAATGGAAGTAAGACTGCCTACAACACTCTCTGCGATTTGAGTGAATTTAGATGTGAAAAAATATGGGGGGGGGGGTGTTTCATTTGCAAAATTTGATTCACACCTGCATGTATGAAAGGCTATCAGGACCAGGCTAGAAGGTTAGGTATCCTAATCTCTTACCTGTCAGTGCTCATGGTGGCAACATATTCATTCTGGGGGTCCATGGCCACTCCCTGTACAAAACTTTTATGTTCATTGAACAGAGCAACCCTTTGTTCTAGAAAAAAAAATTGACAATATTTTTTTTATAAAACTTTTGATGTAAAGCATAAATACGGTACAAAAAATTTTCAAACTAATAAACCATGTCTTATTAAAGATGAATTTATATTCCTTAAGCAATTCTTTTTAATATTTAAAAGGTGAAATAAATATGAAGTAGCAGATAAATTGCCCATATAGGAGAAAATGTCATATCAATAAATATTTTTTATATCAAATCTCTTTATTTTTTTTATTTTAATTTTATACCCCAAAAAATGCAATTGTTGCTGAGCAAACCTGTGAGTGAATTGAAGATGTACATGTTACATGGAATTTTTTTTTTTTACAGATAAATCAATTTTTTTTTTTTTTTTTTGGCTTAAGCATGGCTATATCTGGTCAAATGCTGCCGCAAGGATTAATTTTATTGTCATATCAAATAGGTATATAAAGATTTATAAATTCCTCTTTAAAAATCTTGCAATAAAAAAGGAATACATCCCTGTTGCATTATTAATATCAAATTTCTGACCAGAAAACAAACAATCAATTCTGTTTGGGCCTAATAATCGCTACCTTTGACAACATCCCACACAATGGCAGTGTTGTCCATGGAGCCTGACACCAATTTCTTGCCATCTGAAGACCAACACAAGTCGTATATCTCAGCTAAGTGGCCTCTGCAATGAGTGAAAGAGAGATAACCCAATCATTTACCTAACTCAGAAACTGAAATTTAGATTAGCAATGATTATCTTTCCTGAATGCACTTTTACAACCGAAAATAAATGTTCTCATTGTTCAGGAGCTCAAAGGTCAAGATCTGAATTTTCATTCTGTTCTTGAATTAAGAATTGTTAATCTTTGATACTAACATACAAATATTTATGAACTTGAAAACTGCTTTGATGATTTCAATCACAGTATCTTTATGGAACCAGTAAACTCATTGACCATTATGACACTTTTGAAAATGTAAGCATTTCAAAACCGGGTTGGAAATCCGATAGGAGCTGGTTGCTACTATTATTTTATTGCTTTGAGTCTTGCCTGAAAATTTTGCAAGCCACCCAGTTTTCTTTATTATCCTCATCTTCATCTTGAAAGAGATTTCCTGGATTTACAGAGGCGTCGCTTAATTTCCATATAATGACTACTTCATCTAAAAATACATTCACATTTAAATTCAAATCTATTTTAACATTATGAAAATATTCAATATCAAGAGGTAACAATACTATAAGAATAAAATTTTTAAGGAAATGACGAGTTGATCTTTCAGCATTTCCTCATTTGCTGAGATATAACAAAGCAAGATTCTGATTCTTGAATTTTTGAGATAAGAACTTGAAAAAATATTCTTACAATAAGTATGGGTATTATTTAAAGATCGTGTTTAATTAATTATTACTTCTTTATTTCAGTAAGAGTGATATTTATACATTACCATCTCCTGCTGTTGCTAAATATTCTCCTACAAAAAAGAGATAAAGCAAGAAATAAAAAGAATCAAAACACAGGACATAAAGATCCTTTCTAATAGCTGTGAGTTAACTTTTATGTCACATTATTTCTTACTAATTAATTTTCTAAACACTCGAATACATTTTGGATTCATTTAAAATCTTAAAGAAAATATCTTATCTTTAGCCAGAGAAAATGATATCTATCAAAACAAACCATCAGGAGAAAATCTGCAGACATTGACAGACTTGGAGTGTCGTTTCAAGTTGGAGAGAAACTCCACACAACATTTTCCGTCTGGTTCTACGCTCACTTTCCAAATCTACGAAGGAACAAATAAATTTTATACTATGGCTTCTTAAAATTTGTTATGACAACAAAAGGTAATTATATACCAAATATAGATTTGGATATTTATGAGCTCAAAGTTTTTCATAATCTGATCATATTTATTGCATGTATAACATAAACAACTTTTTCCAATGGCCCTATATGCATTTAAAATGGCTGGTATAGCATAAGAAAAAAAAGTAAATCATTATTACTAATTCATTTTTTTATCAAAATCAAAGAAGTTGATTAATAATTTTTGTTTTGGAAAAACTGTAAGGCAAATTGAATTTACATGTTCTTAAAGAAATAACTGAACAAAAGTCACTAAAAAATAGATTTCGTAAAAAGACTAATGAAATTGACAACATTAAAATTAGAAATACAAGAGGCCCATGGGCCACATCGCTCTCCTGAGGAACAATAGGTATGATAAAATCAGCTTAATGGAGTTATAATACAAACAATCTGGACAATGTACAATAATATATGTAGATCCTGTATAAATAAAATCCATTTTTCCCCCTGGATATTCTTATGCTTATATTCATTAGTCCCTTTTCTAACAGGATGATTTTATAGTCATATCACATGTTGAGTATTGCAGTCCTCAAAAAGATCCCTTACAATTGTTTATATATGGGATATTAAGCTACATCAAACTCTGAACCTTCTTGTGAGGCCAAAGAATTGTCCTGGAGCCAAAGTCTTAACAATTATAAAGAATCATCTGGCTGATTAGTTTCTGAGAAGAAGATTTTAAAAGATTTACTCTATATATCCCTATGTAAAACTTTAACACTCCCCCACCCCCAATGTGGGCTCACCCTACCCCCAGGGATCATGTTTTCACAACTTTGAATCTACACTACCTGAGGATACTTCCACACAAGTTTCAGCTTTCCTGGCTCATTAGGTTCTGAGAAAAAGATTTTTAAAGATTTACTCTATATATTCCTATATAAAACTTTGACCCCCCATTGTGCCCCACCCTACCCCCAGGGATCATGATTTTCACAACTTTGAATCTGCATTACCTGAGGATGCTTCCACATAAGTTTCAGCTTTCCTGGCTCATTAGGTTCTGAGAAGAAGATTTTTAAAGATTTACTCTATATATTCCTATGTAAAACTTCGACCCCCCATTGTGCCCCACCCTACCCCCAGGGATCATGATTTTCACAACTTTGAATCTGCATTACCTGAGGATGCTTCCACATAAGTTTCAGCTTTCCTGGCTCATTAGGTTCTGAGAAGAAGATTTTTAAAGATTTACTCTATATATTCCTATGTAAAACTTCGACCCCCCCATTGTGGCCCCACCCTACCCCCAGGGATCATGATTTTCACAACTTTGAATCTGCATTACCTGAGGATGCTTCCACATAAGTTTCAGCTTTCCTGGCTCATTAGGTTCTGAGAAGAAGATTTTTAAAGATTTACTCTATATATTCCTATGTAAAACTTCGACCACCCCATTGTGGCCCCACCCTACCCCCGGGGGTCATGATTTTCACAACTTTGAATCTACAGTACCTGAGGATACTTCCACACAAGTTTCAGCTTTCCTGGCTGATTAGTTTCTGAGAAGAAGATTTTTAAAGATTTACGCTATATATTCCTATGTAAAACTTCGACCCCCCCATTGTGCCCCACCCTACCCCCAGGGATCATGATTTTCACAACTTTGAATTTACACTGCCTTAGGATGCTTCCACACGAGTTTCAGCTTCCCTGGCTGATTAGTTTCTGAGAAGAAGATTTTCAAAGATTTACTCTATATATTCCTATGTAAAATTTCAACCCCCCCATTGTGGCCCCACCCTACCGCTGGGGGTCATGATTTTCACAACTTTGAATCTACACTACCTGAGGATGCTTCCACACAAGTTTCAGCTTTCCTAGCTGATAAGTTTCTGAGAAGAAGAATTTTAAAGATTTACTCTATATATTCCTATGTAAAACTTCGACCCCCATTGTGGCCCCACCCTACCCCCGGGGATCATGATTTTCACAACTTTGAATCTACACTACCTGAGGATGCTTCCACACAAGTTTCAGCTTTCCTGGCTCATTAGTTTCTGAGAAGAAGAATTTTAAAGATTTACTCTATATATTCCTATGTAAAACTTCGACCCCCCATTGTGGCCCCACCCTACCCCCGGGGGTCATGAATTTCACAACTTTGAATCTACACTACCTGAGGATGCTTCAACACAAGTTTCAGCTTTCCTGGTTTTCTGGTTCTTGAGAAGAAGATTTTTGAAAATTTCTAAAAAAAATTCATTAATTTCTAATTATCTCCCCTTGAAAATGAGTGTGGCCCTTAATTTTCACAACTTTGAATCCCCCTTGCCTAAGGATGATTTGTGCCAAGTTTGGTTGAAATTGGCCCAGTAGTTCTTGAGAAGATGTTGAAAATGTGAAAAGTTTACGGACAGACGGACAGACGGACAGACGGACGACAGACAAAATGTGATCAGAATAGCTCACTTGAGCTTTCAGCTCAGGTGAGCTAAAAAGCAGAGGCAAAGTTTTTTTTTATATTTCTGGTTGTGGAGACTGCAGATACAAGTCTTTGAATATGCCTAACAATCATTCACATTATAAATATGATTTTAAAATGCTGCATTTCAGTTGCAAATGAAATTTTAAAAATTAGTCTTAAACCATTAATGATGTATTCATTTTTTTCAAAAAATTATTGAAAATATTTAATTCTAAGGCTCTCGTCTGATCAACCAGAATTTCCTCTGTTTATGAATTCAACACCTAGTCTACTGTTATCTCAGTTGACCAGGAAAAAAGAACTAATAATACTATATAATATATTTGTGGTAATGAGCTTTATACTCAGTTAATCTATAGTGGCTGTCATATTTATATTTTCTATTTACATGAAAATAAAATCTTCTTATACATTCCAAATTAATCTTATATTTAAGAAAGCTTTAATTCTGTAACAGTTGTCACTATTCACAATTGCTCCACCTGTAAAATACATTTTATTAATGTATAGAAAATCATATGCTAGGAAAGGGGAAAACTGAAAAGCTCATTAAAAAAAAAAAACCAACCTACCTACCCTATTTTAAAATCTGATGAAATAGAAAACACACATATTTTTTTTTTTCCTAAGCAGTGTCCGAGAACCTTACAGGAGTGCGACCAGTTCTCGCCGAGTACTATTTCTCGCCAGTACATTGTGACGTCAGTTTCCGTATATAATTTTATGTGTTGATAAAATGAGAAATGGTACTCGGTGAGAACTGGTCGCAGCCAGTAATATAACAATAAAATTGAATAAATATTGTTCTTTATAGTTCATATTTTAAAAATAAGGGTCCATAAAAATCAGTCTAACAATTTTGATGTTGATTGGCCTGCCAATTCATCGTAAAAATTGTTAGACTGCTATCACAGCTTAAAATGAAAATTATGTTCACTCCAAATGCAATACAGTCATGCAAACTAATTATTATAAACAAAACATTGAAAAACAAAAGCAATTTCTTTTATTTCATTTTATGCTTGTCAAAATGTAGCATCAACATGATATAAACGTCTGTAGAACATCTAACCCCGATTCTAATCTTTCATTGCAAAAACAAATCGTAGTAACATTGTTCTCCGATATCAATACCATTCATATTTACCAAGGTCGTGGTTGCACTTGTTTGATTCGATCGGTAAACTTTACAATTAAATTACGCAACAATTATTCCAATAATCGATGACAAATTAAATAGCTTTAAGTATAATAAAAAAAAAATCTTGAAAACGCGGTGTAAAAACAAATGGCATGGTGATTATGCTGATAGTCTACTGTAGAGCTGAATTCGGAACTACGATTTACCACTATTTCATAAAACATTCTTTATATCATTCTTTGTTAAAAACGTTACCTTTAAAGTTAAACCGGCGAAACACAAACTTTTCTTTTATCAAAATTAACGTCTGAAATCTTCTTCTGCAAAATGGCGGTTAGTTAGTACAAACACAAAGAGCTTCCGTTTCGTAATTCCGAATAACGAGCCCGATCTTATATAAATGAACACACGATCAGAACACGCTTACTACACATAGTTTGAACCCTTCTAAGGCTCCCAGTATTAGACTGAGGGTCACCATTTTTACAATTTAGAATCTGCCTTATATATAGCAGTTGTCATATAAATATTGGTAATATTGGTGCAGCAGTTCTTGAGAAGAAGATTTTAAAAGATACCCCCCCTTTTTTCAAAGTTTCACGATTATTTCTCGTTTAAAAAGGGACTGCCATTTGATTTTTACAATTTATAATCTCCTTAATATAATAATGCTTTCTGCCAAATTTCGTTAAAATTGGATGAGTGGTTTTGGAGAAGAAGTTGAAAATGTGAAAAGTTTACAGACGGACGGACAGACAGACAGACGGACGGACGGACGACGGACAACGGGTGATCAGAAAAGCTCACTTGAACCTTCGGTTCAGGTGAGCTAAAAAACCAAGACAAGGGGGGCAGGGGTGTCTGACCCACATTGAGGATTTCCCTTATTTTAACTTGTGTATATGTATATTGGAGCTGAAACAAGGGAGAGGACTTCATGCTGAATATTTCATACTCTAGCGTATTTGTCGACTCCAGCGGTGACAATTCTCTGTATGCTGTGTGTTCCAGGTTGGAAATCTGCACTGTACACTGGGTCTCGCTCGTGCCAGGATATCTCTGGAGTCGTTACCTTCATTTTTCCTGTCAACAAGAGAAAAAGTTGTTGAGCTTGTTTTCATGAATGTGGGAGTTAACTAATTTTTTTTTCTTCAAAATTTTCAATGATTTGTTTTCTAGCATTCAGTCAGTCACAATTTTTCACCATTTGACAAAATTCACAAAAAACTAATATTGATTTTAGTCTATTGTTTCCCTTTCAAAACATGTATTTTAATTTCTATATACTGAAATGTTTTCTGTCAGCATTGATCTCCTTCAAACAAAGAAAACTTTTTTTCACACAAAAAACAATATTTTTGGACTAAACTAAGAATTGCCTGTTAACTCAAGCATGGGAAGTTTCCATCACACTGTCAAAGCAAGATATTAAGCTATCAACCCACAGGAATTGCTTACTCATGAAGAGAATAATATGCAAGAGAATTACTGATGATTTGCTATATTGTTCAAGTTTATCAATAGATAATCTGGCATTTAATCACCTTTCTATGAATTCTATCAAGAGAAATGATTTATCTTTGCTTTTCTTTTATAAAAAAATATTTTTTTTATTATTTAAAAAAACAGAAACTTTGAACAATACTCAATCAGACTTTTTCATCAGGGGATTTTATGATTCTATTCAATGGACCAGTTGAATTTTTTTTTTCAAAAGTGGACCAATTAAAAAGAGAGCTGGTGGGAAATTACAACCAAAGCAAAAATAACATTAAGAAAAGCAAGTCCAATCACTGAAAAATGGGACCCTTCATATGATAAAAGTTTCTAGGGGAAAAATAAAATCGGAAGCCATGGACTTGGATCTAACGAATTTATATAGATAAATCTATAAATTTTGATACATGTGAGTTCAAGGATTCCCTTTTAAACAAGAATACAGGCTTTGAGGTAGAAAAAAATTTCTGATGCATTAATTATTGTGCATACAGGTAAATCACTAAAAAGCCTTCATTAAAAGCCTGGCATAAATTGGCCAGAAAATTTTATTGGGATCAAAAGAGAAATATCATAAAATGACACATCACAGGTAGGGATGGGACGATCCACCGATGCACCACAGTATTTATTTTGACGATACCATTAATACAACGATACCTAAGCGAACTTTTTTTAATTTTCAAAAATTATCCGAGCTTCATATATCGGCTATTTTTAGTCTGCGCGCCTAATATGAAAGTACAAAGATGGCGGAAAACCTCGTAAAGTTGTCAAAACTGTTCGGAAGCTAAATCTGGAGTGTGGACAATGTTTATGAGAAAGTAGTGTATATATGAGACTTAAGTAATTTGTAAATTGTGCAACGCTCATTTTAAATGTATCCAAATAACTTTGGACATGCGGTAATACATCGACAGATTGAATAAATTTTTAACCCTTATTCATGTTTTCATTGAGTTGCAATGTATTGTGATATGTATCGTATCGCATCTCATGTATCGTGATATGTACCGAATCGGCAAAGTACAGAATCGTCCCAGCCCTAATCACAGGTTTATTGTGGATAGGTCTTATTTCATAATCTCTATACCTTGCTGACCCTAACTATTTCTTTTTTCTAGCTTTTTAACTTTTTGTGGATCTCTAATCAACTGCATGTTTCTGTTTGAAAACCATCTACCTCTTAGCAAGTGAAACTATTAGAGCACTTGTTCAATAAGGCAAGTAAACATTTAAATCAATATATTAAAATAAAAAGACAAAAATCATAGCCAAAGTTATTTTTTTTCATAAAAAACTCACTTTCTTTAAAAAAAAAAAAAATGACAATTGTTTTTCATTGTTTAATTTGTTTATACCTTCAGAAGTCATGTAAATTATCACTAATAAAAGTATGCTAAAACCTTTGGGCATGCAAGCAGAGCTTTAGCATGAAGTAAGTGTCTATTTTTCAGACTTGCATATTATTTTGTACTTTTAGCCATATTCAAGATATTGGAAGCCATATGCAATTAATATGGAATTGTGGGTATGATTCTGACAACAGAAAATTCGGTCAGGGACTTATACATGTACATACTAATGCAATAGGCAACAGCCGCAACTTCTACATTTGCCATGTTTATTTCGAAAACTAAGTTAACGGTTTCACTCGAGCCTTGACAAGTTTTTAAAACTAAATCCCAGTAATATATGTTGTTTTTTATTAGATTTGTTATTTCTCTTGTCAAAACGGGTAGGTTTTTCATAAACTTTCAATCATCATTTGTTGAAATCTAATTTAGATATAAAGAAAATAAATATAGATTTTAACTTATCTCAGATATGGGGCAAAAATGGGTCCTGTGGTTTTAAGAACTCCATCGTAGCTATGATCAGATCAGGGGTTTAAAGTAAAAATAAAATTCTAGCATAATTTTTAAGGGTTTATCATCTTTATATCTGGTAACATCATAGTTATATGAAGTTAAAATTGACCTACGAAATCAGGTACCACATGATTTTTGGTGAGGCTTGCGAGAGTTGCCTATCCCATTTAAATACTATTGTAACGGGATGGGAGAAATAATGACGGACCAGACCAGGTTTCGAACCTGGGCCCCCTGAATCTCTAGACAGGTGCTCTACCGAGCTATCTGGCGCCGGTATTCGAACCGGTCTGATCGTCATTCCTCCCCCTTTAAATGATCTTCGCCCTCAAAGATCACCCCAAGCTCTTCCCCTAGCAGGAATTAACCTGTCAGTTCCATGGGTTGGTCACGGCACCAAATGTAACGGGATGGGAGAAATAATGACAGACCAGACCGGGTTTCGAACCCGGGCCCCCTGAATCTCTAGTCAGGTGCTCTACCAACTGAGCTATCTGGCGCCGGTATTCGAACCGGTCTGACCGTCACACTATTTATGTCCCTGATTAAGTAGGTAAAAACAAGCAGTGGCTTAAATTTTCTTTCTCCCAGACAGTATTATTAGATTTGTAGTGTTTGCCAGTGCTTTGCGCCTACAAGATAAGTCTTTGGGAAAGACTGATTGATTGTACAATTAGAAAATCATTAAATTTATGGAACATAATTAAGCCTGTGATAGGGTATTATCAAATTATCACATCAATATTTAAATGCACGAATCATTTCTTATGCGGAAAAAAATATGGTGGACCTGAAAAAATCAGAGGTTTCAGTTAAAGCTGCTTGGTCCGATTTTATATCAAATTTTATGCACGCTTTTAAACGATGGCTATGCTTAGTATATGTATAATAATAGACATTGCAGTAGTTTTACCCGTCAATTATGTCAAATTTCAATGAAGAAAAATACGTACAAAATTTGCTAACAAAACAAACGACATTAAAAGGTACCGCGTTATTTCGCCTCATGTTAAATTTCACCCCTGACGACGAGACGGGTATGGTTGTATTACGACTTTGACATCACTTTAAATAAAGGTCGAAATGATCAGACAATTACAAATAAACATGTGTATGTTTTGTTCGCTAATATTTCCAAAGTCTGCTTTCTTTACAATCGATGCATAGCATGCGGGTTGAATAACCCCAATCATTCGGGGGACGAAACCAAGCGGTTTCCTTTTCTAAACATTCCCGTGATGCATTTTGGTTTGTTTTTTCGTTTGCCCAAAGAGAAATTATTTTTATTTACTTTGAATATTTCTAACTTTGAAAGGAGACTGATTCTGCTGGTGTAAATAGGAGAAAGTCCATAACTTTCTAAGATGAATGATTTGTATGGAAAAAATTTTGATACTGTAATTACAAAAAAATCGGACCAAGCAGCTTTAACCGCATCATTGAGGAATAGATCTTTGTTGTTTCATCTTCAGGGCAAATGATTAAGAGAAATATCACTTATCAGTACACTAATCAAACACCCACCCATGTTTAACATTGATAAAAGAGTATAAAGTAAGTTATATGTGCCGTGATGAGCAATGATCTCAAAAAGTGTGAGCATTTGTTGATTAACAAAAATATCTAATTTTTTACATTGTCTTCGGAATAGAGCAATCAGCTGATTAATTTGTAAGCAGTGCGACACCTATAGCAATATTAACCAATAGCCAACAATAACTTTTCCTTCGTAAGATTTAAACTGAAAACAATTTTGAGGTAACAGAGGCATAGTGTCGATTTTTTTGTGAATTAGATTATCTACATACCTGGAACTGTTGTGTTTACTATACAATGTAGCTAATTTGGCGGCAAAATTTTTACTTGTTCGGGGTTAACCAGACGCTTGAAAAGATAAATACAGAACCTACCGATGTTCAGTTGAAAAAATTCCGAGAAAATATTTGGATCATTTTGTTGTACACAAGATCGAATTATCGTTAAAAGAAAAAATAACACAAAATAAAATACCCAGACATTTGTCATCCATAAACTTTTTTATATCTCATTTTATCTAAGTTGCAAAGTTTCCCCAGAAATAGTTGAATTCTATAACGTTATAGAAGGGGGGGGGGGGGATTCATCCAAAAAAAAAATCTTGACCCGGGGGTGGGGGGGGGGGCAGAGCAGAGCGTACCAACATCAATTTCCCTTTTAATTTCCATCCTTTCGATTAAATATTTTACATGCTCCCGAAAAGTAGGGGGACTCTATCTTAAATTATTTTTTATCTGCAAATTATAAAAAAAAATTGGCTGTGAAAAAAGTGGCCCCCCTCCCCCCCGATGCCACGTGCCTGATATATGACGTGGCCCAAGGGCCAGTCAAGTTCTTGAAGTGCATGTGACAAAGTTAATTTGGGATTCATTGCATGTACATAGATATAATATTAGATAGAATTCTTTTAAAATTCTTTGATCAAGTCAAGGCTCAATTCAAACAACTCATAAAGACTAAGTTGAGTAATTAAGAAAAAATCACATACCCATAAAATTGTCATATATCTCATTAAACATGTACTTTAGAATTTTTTTTTATAATAGTTTTTTTTTTAATCTGTGCACTCCACGATTTCACACTAACGTGCACTGATAAACATGTATATCTGATCTGAGGGTTTGCTTCATTGATTTTCATAGTTTAGGAGCTCGAGAAAAGTTTATACTCAGTTCCCCTTTTAAAAAACCATGGAGCAAACAGGTAAAATGCATTGCATGTACTAGTATAGCGTTAGCATCTACATCTACCTTATTTCAAGACGGAGAAATATTTTTTAAAGCAGCTTTCGAGTTTGCAGTTAAGTGGGAAATGAGCACACAATTTAATCTTTCCGATCGAGTGTGCATCGATCAAGCCCAGTGATTTACCAAATTAACAAGTGCTTGAATGAATAATACGAAAATGAAGGGAGAGTTACCAGAACTCCTGGCGATGTCTACTAGTATTTTAATTGTAATTATTCTACAATATTCGGCCGTGGCAGCAGGAAATTTGTATTTTTTGAGCGAAAGACTGGACGGCAAAATCAAAACACCACCCGATTCCAACACCCAAGTAGCGGTGTCCTTATTGCAGTGTTCAGCACTCGCGAGCCAACAGAATCTTCCCGGGATATCGTACAACACTGTATCCCAAGCATGTTATATGTATCTTACCTGTCTACAGGTGAGTGATGGAAGCCTCATCCAGGAAAACGGGTGGAGACATTACTGCACTGACTCCGTTCCAGAGGGTATGATTATATCTTAATTAAAACTGATAAATAATATGAATGTGCTTAACATATGACGTTGAATATCACGATAACCGATTTTTTAGATAATCTTAAGAATGGAATCGTGCATTTACTCCATTTATGTTTAAGAAGAAAGAATAATGGACCCACAACATTGTTTGCAATTTAAAATTAAAACACAAACGAAAAGTGCATCAATTAAAGCATAATAACTTGACAGGGTAGTCAAAACTGGCTCATATAGATTCAATCTTAAAACTTACTACAGATTAATTCAGCTTATATTAAACCTTCCTGTAACACTGTTAGAATCACTTCGGATTTATTAATTATGCCATTGACCAGGAAGAAGGAGGAGAAAACATAATGCATTTTCCAATACAGTTAAGCCTTGTTAAGTGTCTCTATATCTTATTACTTATGTTCTGAATTTCCGTAAAAAAACCACCGATAATTAAATATATAAATAATGTATCATATTTAGCGACAAACTTCACTAAGTAGTCGACAAATCATACATGTATGCATACAGTGTACATTAAGACTTAGTATTGACCAACAGAATCCGTGAATCAGTCACTCAAAATGTTTTTAATTGCTTTTGCTCAATGAATACATATCATACTACCTTTTTTAAAAATCTTTTAAACTAAATTTTACCCCAGTCTGGGTAAACTGGCAAGAAAATAAATTTTGGAATTTCTCTTTAGGAGAAAATGTACCTTACAGTGCTCATACATGAATGTATATAGTAATAGTACATCGCGGAATATTTGTCTTCTATAAATTTGTGACATATTTTTAACTCATCATATACAAAAAATAATACTTTAAAATAGTACTAATTAGTATACTGTACGTAATACCGTAACATTTCCATTAATATAAGACGACCAATCGCATGATCCACAATACCATGCAGCAGTTTTCCCCCCACACAATTAATGTCTAAATTTGGCGGAAGAAAATTAAAAGTGTTACTTGGCATTCATAGATTGTCTGCATGCGGTGACCATCACAGCATTGTATATGACAGGTATAGTCTTTCCACACACGAATCAGATTTGGTACTCTAATTTCATCCATATCAGTTGTAAAAGTGGCTATATAGGGGGTATTTTACAATAGAGCTATTGTTATTTGAACAATGTTAGAAAGATATAGTGTTATATATACCATTACAAGATGACATAGTTCGATTATGTTACACTTCCTGGTATTTAACATTCAACAAGGGGGGGGGGGGGGAGTAAATCCGATACCACTGGGATGGGGGGGGGCTACAATGAGCAATGAGGGAAGAGTTAACGGTGATAAATCACTGGGTACTAGAATTTAAAATACTAGAAAGGGATTTGCATCATGCAATTAAGAAAGTGTCATATGCAATTTAACTCTTGTATAAAGTATACGTTGTTTATCCATATGTTGCTGTTTAATTTTTTTTAATTAGCTTTCAGTCCAATGGCATGTCATTACAAACTTCTATCGGGAACAATGGGATGGATAGAAGCCAAGGTAAAGCTATGCTTGTGACAAATTATCAGTTGTCTATTATAGTTGCACCTTTGAACCTTGTCTCTCCACCAGAAAAGTTAGATTGCAGCAAGCTGAAATTTTATACATACAACAATTATACTGTTAATATATCAATATACGTTCAAGGCATTTAAGATATAAGATATCCGCTACACTCTGTGAGTTGAAACTCATAATACCCTTAATTATTCCTTTAAAAGTAAAAAGTAAAACCCCAAAGAATTATCCATGAGCTGTATACTTCTAAAATAATATATTTTTTATATCATAGGCAGAATGCATTCGAAACAGTGGGTACTTACTTGAGATTCACAGCGAAGAGGAAGCGAACTTCGTGGAGACAAATATATTCGGTGTGAGAGAGAGAGAGAGAGAGAGAGAGAGAGAGAGAGAGAGAGAGAGAGAGAGGTGATATTGACCATTCGAACAATGATTTTTAAATAAAACCCAACTGATAACAAGCTAAAGTTAACAGGCAAATAAACAGTTTTCCTTCTGGGAAAAGTTATTTGTTTTATAATCATCATTTTTATATTTCCGATATAGTAAACATTTATACCAATATCTCCTTCATTTGGAAGTAAAATTAACTCCATTAAGAAGAGTGTATGGTCAACAAATTAACCACCAGATCTGTCTTCAACTTTGACATGATAATTTTGGCCATAAAATAACATTTAATAAAAAAAAATCCAATAGTTTAGCTTTACAATTTTATCATTTTCCTATTATTATCTTTGTACAGAACTCTTCTTCTTAGGGAGATTAAAATGCTCTGGAAATAGCCATGACCATCGAGCCTTCTTAAACCCAAGATAGTTGAAACTAAACGTGAGGCTATTAAAAGAAAATATAGTATAATGATAACCACTGTAAAATAAACATTATTATGACAAATAATTTCTTTTTTGTCTTAAAAGATACAGGATCCTGCACCGGCTCTATTTATTGGTTAGGCGGATTGAAAAACAGCTCAAAGGTCACGTGGGTTACCAGCAAATCAGATGTTCCTGTCCTACCAGAACAAGGCTACTCAAAGTGGTCCACGCATGAGCCGACTCTTGATGTCACAGGTTTCGACTGCATGCTTTGGGTGTTCACTGGATGGAAGGTCTATACATGTAACGAACCCAAGTGTACGATTTGCAAAGCTGATGACTGTATCTACTAGACTTACTAACCTTGTTATTATAAACTTAAAACAATGTTTGATGTATTAATTATGGACGGAAATTCGACTAAGAATTTTTTTTTATTTATAATGTTTCAAAGTATTTAGATATTACAAATGCGACATCAAGATTGAATCCAAAATACTATTTTTACCTGATATTCTATTAATCATTTTTTTTTGCGTGCGATCTTTTAAAGGAGCATGATCAAGATTTAAGCTAAAAAATTTCAAACTTTATTTATCCTCATATATTAATTGCGAAAAGACTTATTTTACCCAAATTTAAGATACTAATTAATAGAGTGTTAAAGTAAATATTTTAAAGTTTTCTATTCATTATTGTAGAATGATAAGAATGTATATCGATTGTTCTTGATTAACTTTATTTTATACACGTTATATATTAGCTTATTACTACCATCAGCAACTGCAAACTTCGCATATTTTCCATCGCGCATTTTCCCGTTACACACAACTTCCCGCTCTATTGACAGATATCAACATAGCCAATGTTTAATATAACTGAAGATGTTTTAAAGTAACAGTTTCGAGATTGATAAAATTGTTATAATCTATTTTATATTATAGATACAAATCAGCCAATATATAAAAAAAAAAATCCCCAATTCGATATTTTTAGGAAAACCATTTTGAAAACAGACGATATAATTTTTTCATCTTAAGTATAGAGGAATATTACACGTCACATATGGAAGAAGTTTATATTTATTCAATGGTTTTAATGATTTCCTTTGAAATACATGTACAAAAACACCAATTATTCTCTGCCATTTGGCAGTTTAACACTTTTCTTTACTGATTACTAAACATAATATCAAATTGTACTGAGGTATAAAATAATTTACGACATGTATCAAACAGCCGAATTTCCCCAAAGTATATATTTTGTATATATATAGGAACGTCTTTGATTTGGTCACAAAAAGGCATTAAAACCATTAAGTCTCAATGAACTGCTATTATTTTGTGGAAGAGTTACTGCACTATATAGAAGCCATATTCAAATTCTGAACTGAGTCTCACCTTCACCAACAGTTTTGTACTGAACTAAGTGTGTAACCTTTATAGGGATTATACTCAAGCAACAAAATGTTCAACGAAAACGATTACTGAGTTCGATGCTTGAAATAATAGTACAAGAACCAAATGACACTATTCTGCACCCAAAGACTTTATCAATTATACAAAATCTACGTCACATTATTAAAGTCAATAAATCCCACATGACATGGATCTATCAAGTAATTATGTAATATCTCATGGCTTAAATCGAATGAAGCAGATTTTATGTGAAAAATTACGGGTCGGAATAAAATCATATAGATTCTCAAATTATCATTGAGGGCCACATGTTAGATTTATTTATTTGCTTCAAAATAATCATCAAAGAGTATTGCTCAACGAAGAAACACCTATATTTTGCATATTAACTCCAAATCTAAAATTTTGATCGATATTTAATCCGAACTTAATGGAAATATAAGAAATATCCAAATAAACTACAATTTGAGTAGGCATATGGTATTTTGTAACTTTTTCAATGATAATAATGATGATGATGCCGGGAACAAAGTTTAATAAACTGAACTGTCCTATCTCCAAATACACATTTTGTCGAAATGTACTCTTTACTTAATTTCACAAACATTATACCATATCTTTTATAGAAACATGTTTCCAAAATCTTAGTGTTTAATTGCCTTTTTGACAAGCATGATTTAGTAAAGTTGTTTTCCTTTTCAAGTGCATGCATATTCACAATATCTAAATCTAGAATGTTATAAAAGAGAAAGCGATATCAAATTCAAACAGCGGAGAATTCAAGTAAGCCTTGATTTTCGTTTTATCGATCAAAAATGAAAAATGGATTGAAATAAAGAAAAAGCTATGAACTTTATATCTACAGAAAATTCGGGTATTTCGCTCGACAACAAAATATCAATCTCATACCCAAACACTAAGTATAGCTTTTTTGATAGAAAGGTAGTCATTTCCATACTGCAGAATAAGACGGCTTCTGACCAGCATGATTTGCCAGGGTTCTCGTACATAATCATTTCCCAATTATGAGTGCATGATGTAAAAACCTCTTCTACAAGATAACCTTAGTAAAAGTTTTTTACGAGCTCTTTGTACACAAACTATCATTATTTTTTTAATGTTTAAAACACAACTACACGTACAAACGAAAGTCAGAAAAACAATACCAACAATATTGTATCAATGCAAAGATGAGTAGCAATGTATTGATATGATTAACACATGTGTAATTGCTATGTTTGGATTCGTTGTATATCATAAGCATAAAGCAGGCTGTAATTTGTTAAGGTTTTTGACATCCATCAAATGTTCGCACAATCACTTGATAAAAACAAACAGACGTGAACAGTACATATGTTTCCGACCAAAACAAAAATAACATCAAAAATGTTATATTAATAACACCATAAAAAATAAAAGTAAATAAAACTTAATCTGCCAATCAAGTTTAGGCACTTTCTGAAGTTTTCATAATGTACTTGTAATCTAGCCAGAAGTTTATGATTATAACATTAAAGTTAACGTTACAAGGCATCACATTCGACAGGACTAGTACTTTTACAGAATACAAATAAGAAAATGAGTATTCAATAAAAAATTTCAATACAAACCTAGTGAAGGACCAAGATATGTCAATAATTTATCATCATAGAAATCATTAGTTAATCTTTTAATTACTAATTAACTAGTTTATGAGTTCAAGTGGAAAGTAATTTATTGTAATGTCATAATATTTCACACTTCTGATTTTAATCATTTTTTAAAAGAGTTTTAAGAGAGTGAAAAGTTGTTTAAATTTAATTTTTCTTACTCAGTACAATAAAATCTAGATACAAAAAAAATCCCACGTGAATTCTCATGAAATATTTATTTGAACTCCACAACAGATAAAAGTTTTATACTTTATACTGCAAATGGAAGATAGTCCAAAATGTAAAAAGAAAGAGGGAATATTACAAAGATACGACAAATACCGTTAATCAATAAAAAAGATTCTTTCGAGAATTGTGGTGAATTTCTTACGATATCTCAAAAATCTGAAAAATAAAACTTTATAGAACCACTGATATTCAACATGCTATTGATATGTAAAATTCTATTGTTTTAAAAATATTTTCAATCAAAGAATATACTTATTGCTATCATTGATAAGATTTATTTCAGTGGGCTTAAACATTTGCTAAAAATAAATTAACTACCGTTGCATTTTATATTATATGACATAAACTGGCAGTATGACCTAGCCAGATTTATAAACAGTCATGTTCTAAAACATATTTTAAATTAAAGGAATATCTAAACATTGCATGAAAAAAAGAACAATTATTGCTTTTGTTAAACAATGAAACGTTTAGGTTTGTCGCAGATGCACCTTAATCATCAATGGCCCCGTATCCTATGCTAACTTACTTCATATTTATTCTCACTTTCAGCAAGTTAATATATGGATGTTAATTAATATTACCTTTACCTTTTAATATTACCTTTCATTTAATGCATTAACACAGTTCTGACGTGTATAAGAATGTAGAAACTCTATAGCTTTAAGAAATAAATAGGAAATCAGAATAGTGAGGTTTACTAAAAGTACCTTTTATCGAAAAAATGTATACATTCATTAAATATGCAATCTTTGTCGCCAAATCAATGTGTTATTTGCATAAAAACACGATATATACTTACTATTTTGTCGAATCTATAGACAACTTAAGCCACATTACTTTCATACATTAATAAGGATCAATTGTCTTCATGGTCTGATTAGTAAAACGAAAATAAATTTCACAATACGTTAATGTGGTCATTATGAGTTAAATATTTGACATCTTCATACATGTAACTTTATTCATAAGGATTTCTGACCTATGTATTGTGATGCAGATTTTCAGCAGATCTGCATTTGAGAAAGCAGTCTAAAATCTGCATCTCTTATGAGAAAAAATTACATTTTCATGGTCAAAGATGTGGCTTTCTGAATTTAGATTAGTTCAATGATATTAGCATTTTAAAATTTTTCATTTACTTCAATACAAGTTACGTTCAAATGAGTAAAAGACTAAAACCATTTGATTTTTAATTCTTACAAATTTAAAGTTCCTATAACTTTTATCATCTTTCTTTTAAAAGACATGACATTACACTGGTTGAATAACAAAATAAAGCTATTTTTTCATATAACGAAAGTGCATAATAAGTAAATGTTCGGTATTTTATTACTTAGTAAATATAAAGTACATGAAAATAAAAGTTGTAACACTCTATAGAACTTCAATTTTGACATATTAGAGAAGAAGACATTTACTTGAGCTTTGTACCTAAGGTATGCAAATTGTGTGCAGACATACATTTTTGGTGGAAAAAAAAGAACAAAACGAAGAAAAGAGGAAGTGAAGAGATATTAATATGGTCATAGTGCATTTTTGCCGTGGGATTTATGTAGGTTAACTGCCTGTCTGAAATGCACTCCAGAGGGACATACTAGTATTTAAAATTTAAAAAATCCTAAAGAATGCATATTCTATTCAAAATTTACTTTTGGCTTAAGAAGTATTATTTTCTCATATTTCAAGCTCTCATTTAAAACGCAGGAAAATACATGTTATTGCACAAACGTGTAGGTAAGGCTAGCGGGGTTTGATGCTACTCGGAAGTCATGGGAGTGACCAACCAATCAAATGTTACCACATTATCGAAACATAGATTCTCATATTGGATTACGGATTAGCCGTCAGAGAACACAACTGCATGTTTTGAATTGTTTACACACTTGACAACCCAATTTTCACATTTCACAAAGCCAATGACTGTCTTTAAAGTTAACATTTAAGTCAAAATTTTTATACGATTTTAGAAATTTTTACTTTACACAGATACATGTAAAATTCAATATTTACTTTTTGTAAATTCATTCTTTATTAACTTAGATCTAATAAGTATAATTATTACATCTCCCTTTGGTATGTTATTAGCTATCCTTGAGCCACAAGATGTATATTTGTTGCAGTGAAGGGTTTTCACATCCAATATGTTAATGGTATTTGCATATCGCGATCTATCCATGTCTCCGTATCCGATTCGCCCTCCAACCCCAGGAAAAGGCACGGGCAAATAAATAAAACAACACTGTTTATCACTGATATATTCATTTATTTAGATAACTAATAATAATAAAAAATAAAAGTTTATCAATATTAACATGATTTTTTGTTTAATATACAATTTTGTTTCCAGAATGTTTCCAAATCTATCTTATAGAGATTAAATTTTCGATATATAAAAAGTAAATGTTGAAATATCGTAAATTAAATGTCAAAGAAAATGAAAAAAGACACTTGCACGATAAAAAAAGGCTTTAAAAACAACAATGCAGTTGTAAAAAGTATAAGTCATACTATAAATAATTTAAAATTGTAATATATCTATTGCACATGTCAAAGTGAAAAGAAATAAGATAACGTCCTTGGCCAACAGCAGCAGTAAATGACGGATGAAGCTAGTGTTAATAAACGGTGCCGTTAGTCTAAATAAACGTTTAAATTTTCTTTTTATTTACCTTATACCTTGGTGTTAATTCCCGAAATTCTGAATACATGTACAATATGAGCTTATAAATCATCTTTTTGAGTAGGATGACTTCGATGATGTAACTACATTTCATAAGTCTGGTTCTTTCCATGTTTCTAATACTGTATTGCATAACAAAGACCTTAGAAAAAACAAAATGTTCTTTACTCGGTTGTATTTGGTAAACAAAATATGCATTGATACTATTTAAACTTTAATGCTTCATTTCTAAATAAAGGGCTTGAATCATGCTATCAAACTAACAAATAGTAGGCAGTTTGATAGTTAAAAAAATCGTCAAGAGCAATAACAGGATTTTAAAATAAAATATAGATTATATTATATTATCATATTATTTTGTTAAAATTGTTATTATTTTGTATATATTGCTAGTATCAACAATAATTATCTTGTAAAACAATTTTTGGTACATAATACAGTCAGGATATCCAGTGTAATATTTCATCAAATATTGTAATGTATGCTATGATTTCATTAGAGGAATCAATACAAGTAACTGTATTTTGCAATTCGATTAAATAGAAAACTAAATATATAGTTTTAAAATATAATGATTCGTCAAATTCTTTTGCCTACGTAAGAACAACGTTTGGAATCTACTCCAAACGAGCAAAAGTTGCACAACTTTCCCTGGGAGCCCATGAAGTCAGCCACTTTCCCGTTTTCGTCTTTCCGTACGGGTATTTCACACAAACAACATTTTCCCATGAGCTTACTTTGACCAAAAGAGTGTCTAATGCAAAGATAGGCGTCGCCTGAAAAACGTCCTTTGACGACATGAGTACCACAAATAACACAGGCGTCTTTATTAAGCGGGAAATGTTTGGTTGTGAAACCCCTATATGAACAGGAGCATCCCCTGCACAAAATGACTGGCATAGTGACTTGCAAAACTGGATCTGCTATTTGTATACAGCGGGCAAACTATAATAATTAGAAAGCTAATATTAAACATATCGATTCATATGTTTCAAATGTTGAGATTGGTTACAAAATTTGATATGCTTTCTAAAATTGGACCAACAGAGAAACAGCATGCACAGATTTGAATATACAACATTACTACATCAAACGTCATGAGAGATTGCTATGGGTACAAGTTTTACTTGGAACATGTTTTTAATTCATACACCGATTTTTACAAACGTCAACAGAGGGTACATACTAGGTGAAATTCATCGAGTATCAACGCAAATATTAGATGAAAATGCATGTACTATATTAAGCATAATATCAAACTTACAACAAAAAATCAAAAAGCAATCTCTGAAATATGTGGGTTTTCATTTTTTGTAATAATAATTGCTAACATTGACTTGGCATACTGGATGATTTATTTAATATGTACTCTAAATTAAAATTGCAAATCAAATTTATTCATTTTTGGCCAGCACATGCAGTACATTGAATGAAATTGCATACAAATTACCACACTAACCTTTAAGAATTGGCTTCTCATAAAATCAGGTAGAGCTGAAGCACTTTCAGAATGTCTCATGAAATCAACCAACCTGTATTATAACAAAGGATACTCAAAATAACCTCTGATCAGTACAAATTCTGTCTAGTTTACACCATAATTCTATTTTTTCCAATACAAATATTAAATCAATTCCACATCCAAGTCTTATATATGTATTGATTCTAAGATTCGTACTTGTCAGGTAATCCAGCTCTTTGGCAATGGTAAGGCACCCTCGTTCGTTTAAGTGTTTCATTTTTACACCAGTTCATTAGATAATCGACAATAATGGTATGGTACATGATCTGAGTCTTTTTCTCTTTAAGATATAGCATCTCGGCATTCTATATAAAAGAAACCAATACAATCAGTACTTTTTCAAAGATGTCTGGGGAGGTGGGTTTTTTAATTACACTTAGCAAATGGTATAATTTGTATAAATGTAGTTTGCTAAAAACTAAAATTTGTTCAGAAGGAATGCATAAAACACACTCAAATGAGATATACCACCTTAACTTTAAAAATAGTGGGTCAAAATAAGTCAAAAGTCCAAACCCTCGAAACACGTTGAAATCATTTTGACATTAAATCACCTCATAAAAGGCTCCATGTATGAATCTGATGTCTCGAATAGCTCCAGCAAAGTAGATGAAAGGTTTGAGAGCCCTCCGAATTTTAGACCAATACAGGTCAGGAAGAGGCTCTTGCTCATTGATATCGCCCAAAATCTGCTGCATCTCTATTTCAGGTAATCCATTTGTTAGAACCAAGATACAAAGGGCCTGAAACCCGTCAGTAAAAATATATCATAAAATTAATCTTATTAGCAATATGTAAAATGAGGTGTTGTTAAAAAAAACAAGTATGTTTCACCTTTTCCATTTGCCCAGTGTCATCGTTAAGAACAAGATCCTTCACAATAAACTCCAACAAGCCATTTACAGAATCAGAGAGTGTTTTGATGTGTTGATCTAGAGTTCTAAAATCCCCGAAAGTTCGAAGTTGTTCTGCTAAAAGCGTGAGCCACAGTGGATTCAATGAGTTGGGTTTGGATAAAATGAGCTCCATTTGGGCCTTGTCGAGTTTCTAAGGTAAAAATTCAAATTAAAAATGTACTATTGCTCAGATATGTGTAACCCGGATAAAAGAGTTTTTTTTTAAAAAAAATTGACAAGCCTCGTTATTACGTTAGCTTTTAGAAAGAGTTTTGTTTCACACTTTGTTTTCGTCGCCAAATAATATTTGGCATGTCATGAATGCACGAACAAACAGTTACTGTTAGCCTTATAAAACGATAGTTTTTTTAATTTTGAATTTTAAGGCAAGAATATTATTCTTACTTTATTATAAAGCATAAGGTATTGAGATAGTATTTCTTTGGCGACAGACAATTTTAACGAGGGAATCTCCAGGAAGAAGCAGGCATGCTCCTTTGCCCGGTGAAGAGTTGGAAGATGCGCACTAGATGTAGCCACCACAGCTCGAACACTACCAGGTAAACGAGGCGGTAACCATTTCAATTGCTCATATGAATCCCGATTGCTTAACTTCAAAAACAAGCAGGAGTAATGGTTAAAGACACTGTATACAGGTTCATTTTCGTCCCGTGTAATTTTCGCCCTTCTACACTTGCAAACATGCAGTTTTGCCCCGTCTTGAATTTGCCCAGGCACAGTTGTGTTTAAAGCGAAATAAAATGAGACATTGGAGATCCGAATTCACCCAATCTTAAATTCGTCCGATAAAATCAAGGACGAATAGGGTTAAAATAAAACAAGGGCGAATATTACCCCTGAATACAGTATTCCAAATACATAAATGTGACTAAGCAGTTTCTGTCTTTCAGATTCTTGCAGCTAACATACTCAACAATTCTGGGTTTTTTAGTGAGATATCATGTGGTCAATATTAGTTGTATGAATAATTTGTAAGTAACATTTTTGAGTTTAAAGATGTCAATATGCAGTAGCAAAAAATAAAATCAATGAATATATATCATGATTATCCGTCTTAAAAGTACCATACATGTCACCTAGATATATATTATAATCGTACCTCGTCCATTCCATCTAAAACAAGCAGCATTTGATTTTTGTTCTGTCGCAGTTTTTCAAATTCCTCTCTCATAATCTTCATGTAAAAGTTTTTTAGGTCGAACGTCTCCTTTGGCACATCTTTTTTATATAAATAATAAAAACTTGCAATAAAGAAAAAGAAAAAAATGAAAGAATCCTAAAACTATTGTTTTTACAGTAAATAATGTAGGAAAAAATAGTACTGACCTATTTTTTCACCTTTGATAAATTCTGTCATCCGACGAAGCAAATTGTCTGTTTGCTGACTCGTCTCCGAGATTCCAACAAAATGGTAAAAGACATTCAATCCCTCCTTTAGACAAAGAAAGCTTCGCGTGAAAAATCAGGTGAATTTAACGTGAAATTCGCGTGAAGCGAAACTCAGGTAAATTCCAAATGAATGAGGAAAGTCAATGCAATGAACAAAAACTTGTAAAACCCCGCAACTTAACTTGTTAAAAACATAAAATTCAGTCTCTATCATAAGAGAGTGGGTTAGTTTAATTCCTTTTTACTAACAAAAATAGAAATATGTCCATAGAATACGAATGTCGCACCTATTGGTACACTTGCGCCACAATAATTTCAGGAAAAAAATTATATACCACTTCTAGTTGCTAAAACGAAAAGACTAAAAAACTGAAAGACAAAATTGGCACAAATTATCATTTATTAGCCATTCTTTTTTGTTCCCATTAATTGACGTAGTCTCTAATATCGGAAGCAGGTTTGTTGAGGTACTTATTGTCATCCCTGCATATACTGTCACTAACGACTTAATACATAATTAAAACTCACATATCGTCAATGACTACTCAGACCAAAAGGGAAATAAGGAAATGCCGTATATACTCTAATATAAGTCTCATTGTGGTTTCCTATTCCTTCATTATTCTTCGTGCAAATTCATTTATAACATCCCTAAAAGTGGGTATACCATATCGTTAATCATAACAATATTTCGTAAATCCCACTTCTTGAAAGGTAAGATAGAGATAGTTTTTATTATTCAACATAGCATGATTATGACTAACATAGATAATGCAAGTACGTGTAATATATGTTTCATGGTTACTAAAGTAACTCAAGTGACTGTCATTTATATTTCGGTTCCGTGTTGTAAAATTTAACTGAAAGATAACAAACATTTATTTTGTAAATCTTAATTTTAAAACTGTTCAACTGGAATTTTTCTGTGGGATGATAGTTTAGCAAAATCATCTATAAAGCAAATTTTCATTTTGGAACCAAAGGTGCATGTAAATGTTTGCATCCATAAAAAAGATATACGGTATAATTAAATAATTAATCAATAACTCTTGTTCAAAAGCATAACTATCGTGAACAAAATAAACAAGTTTTGAAGCATGTCATAACTGATACGTTTTTAAATGTGTTTTAGTGAACACTGCATTATGAACTGCAATGCTGAGCCAAAAAATATACAAATGCTTTGATTCGCAGTAGCTAGTGAAGTATCAGTTTCGATAGTGATGTAACAAGTAACTTAACATTTACAAACTACTCATGTTTGGATTTTTTTTCATTAATTGTTATCAATGAACTATTGTTATCGGAGAGGGATCATACACTCATGTATTTATCCACTGTTTGTATAAAAACTACTTTAAGCTTGTTTCCACAATATCAAATTTACAAATTTTCTAGTTGAAGTTACCATGGCAAAGTGCCATCACTTGTAGAATCACTGCTACTCGCCTTAAATCAATACATGCTTAAATCAATGCTAATGAGGAAACTAAACGAGCACAATATTCCAAAAAATCCTTATGTAGTTTAAACAATTGCGGAAGGATAAACTTTATGTTTGTGAGACATGAGATAAACTATCGAGTGCCAGGAAAAACCAACTTTAATTGAAAATATTGAAATGTAATCGACAAAGTAGTTACATTGTAGAATTGTCATCCCGACTCTAGTTTCCCTCAATGTATTTTAACTTTAATGACTTATAATGACATACAGGGGCAAAAAAAATCTTACAATTTTTATTGATGCTACAAAAATATCAAGCGTGCACTTGACAAATAATAAAAAATTAATAAAAAAAAAAATAAAAGCATATCTTCCCATTTGATATTTAAAAATTAGTTATGAATTAAATGTATAATAATTAATTTGGTGCTAATTTGCAATCTAGTACTGTGGAATCATTAAAATTCATGGGGACAAACATTGGGGGACTATCAACCCTTTAATGGTTCATGAGGGTGTTATTTTTTGGACTCAATGGAGCTAATATATAACAACTCCAAACTTTAATGAATCCTTAGTACATTTGATATTCTTCTTCTTTTATTATTTTTTTTAATCAAATATACTAAGTGCTTTATAAGTACTCTTTATGCTACGTTTTTTAGCCAGGAAGAGACCAATCAAAATGTGTACAAAACTCTGCAGCCTCACGCGTTGTGGTGTCATCGGCGGTTGCTTTTTGTTGCTGGTAGACTTAATACTGGACTGGGCCTTCTATATCGTAATTCTCGATACAACTCAAGAAGGCATCAACAAGGCAGATAATTTGAAAAAGGCAATTTTAGTGTTTGCGATCGTCGGCATCTTAATTTTGGTGTTAATATTCTTAGCAAGCATTGCGAAATTTCTCGTTAACAGAGAAGGCACTCTCTTGCATGAAAAGGCTGCCGAAATTCTTATAATTCTGTCAGCGGTTGGGACTTGGATAGAGGACCTGCCACAAACACTGATGGCTTTGATCGTTGCATTAAAAGCCAAGGATCCTTTCACCTTCATACAATACGCGAAAGCCTGGTTTGCTATATGCAAGGCTGTATTGCTTATTACAGTCTTATTTGTAAGGATGCGGCCATGTTGTGAAGACAAACCGGGGAAATGGAAGAGAGTTTTATTCATTTCAGAAATCATCGGACACGCTGCAGTCATCGTTGTCAGTTTGTTTCTGTTAGTTCAACTCTACTCTGACAAACTCTCTTAAAAGGAGAGGGTGGGGAAAGAAGGAGAGGGAGGATTATATAACATTAAAGGCCACCAGCCACAAACCATTATTACCGACCACAATGAACAAACAAAAAGAAAACGTTTAACTTATGCACTCATTCATTTTTAAAATCAACGTTAAATTTATTTCAGTTACAGCTTATTTTTCAAACATGATCACAAACACTTATTTTTTACCAGTGTTCAATGTTTTGAGAACTAATCTATATTTTTACCCCTTTTTTAAATGAAATTTGTAATTTTTAACTATTATGAATTCATATGAAGCTGTGCCTTTTATATATACTATTATATTTATATAAACAACTGGGAAAAAAACTTTTACACGGTTTTTTTTTATACAGCAGTGTACACACTTCCTTATAAACTGTATGCATGCATTTAGACACTTTGTAAACTGGAAACGGTGATATTTATATATATATATATTTATATTTATTATATTATAATAGTTAATGAATACCTGTAAAGCCTTCTTCACAAACTTTGCCATTACTGAGGTTTTCCCCTGGCCTGCAGCTCCCGTCAGGCACAACAATAGGTTATCGTCCTCATCATTTTGCCAGAATTCTGGATCCCCTGTGATATTAATATTTAATTTGAACACATTCAATGCAACAAGAATACTGTGTTCATTTTGAAATTCATATTTTTACTTTCTTTCAGAGGCAGTTAACCTTCATTGATTTTTTTTCCCCAGGAAAAAACGTCCATGTTAAAAAACCTTAAAATTTTAGCAAGTACGTAGTACCTAATTGGGGCTGAAGCACGTGTATGAAAATTATTAATATGTGTACTACAATAGGTTCTTACCTTTAGATTACTAGTAAATACTATCTAATAAAAGTGGTTTTTGTATTTTTATTACATAAAAAGAAAGGGTGATTTTATTGCACTGCACTAATACTTACGAACAAATGCAGACTTTTCTCCTATAAAGAGAATGTACATGAAAATATAATTCGAAGAAAAATCAACTATGTAATTTATTGCATTCATATTATAGTTACTATATAAAACACAGAATTATAAAAGGTAGAATGATCAATAGCATGTTATTTGAAGCCAAAAAAGAACAAAACTATTTCATTTATATACTTGATATTACTTACCCTCTATTTTCAAGTCAACAGGATCTATTCCTTTAGCGTATGCCAAGAACATATTTATTAATTCCTCCTGTCCAATAACAAGATAGGTTTTCCTTTCCAGAAAATTCCTCTGTTCTAGGCTTTCTGAAAACAACACATTAATATGCTTCAACTTAGTACTGAAACAATAAAAGTCAAATGTATTCTATTAATATCAGTAAAAAGAAAACATTAAATTATGAATATAGAAATCATACAATTTCTTCAAAAGATCTAAAAAAAATCTTAGTAGTAATTATTTTGTCAAAATATCTTATTTTAGATATGAATTATGAATTTTCCTATTTCTTTTATAAACTTAAGGCTTCGCAATCTATAAAAATACAACCATTATTCATGACTGTCACAATTTCTGGTTTGTTCTTCTTCCTTCATGGCTTAATTCAATATACAGTACCTATGTCCACTTCTGTATCTTTTCCTTTTTCCTCTGGATAAAACTCTGATATTCTTGCTTTAAAAAATGTCAATACTTTCTCAGCAAAGGTGTCCAGACCTTCCAGGATGACCTACAATGGAAAATTTATTAATCTCACGATGTAATATTAATTATATTCATGCTGTGCCTTATTAAACATTTCAGCGGCGAATTTTGAAAATCCTAAGCTTTTTCTTTATATTTTTAAGAATATATGAGGCCTTTATCATAATATCCTACCCTTTTCCTTCCAGCTTTTTCAGATAGACCACTGTATTTACAATCATATTCAAACAGCTGGTTTGGAAATTTCAATTTTATCTTTTTCTTCAACTCCTAAGAAAAGACAAAAAGCTACATAAATTTAAAGCATGTTGCAATTGTATTTAATTAAAGGTTTTATTAAAATATCTTAAAAAGAAATTTTCTCTGGTGTTGTTCATGATATTTATATATTTACATTTTCCACTGTCTTTGCCTGTGATAACACTACGAATCGATTTTGTACTATATAACCCATAATACAAATGACGCCAAATCGAGGCTCCAGCGGGGTTTGCTTATTAATATTTAAATATGTAATCGTACGATGGCTTAAAATTATATAAATATAAGTAATAAGGAATCATTCTTTGAATATATATTATGAGATGATAATTTCAGTCGGGGTGTGATCAAATCTATCATAAAGCCCTTCGGACTTTATTTGATTTGATCACACCCCGACCGAAATTATCACCTCATAATACTCAAAGAATGATTCCTTATTCCTTATTTAAAGACATGTACCTACCTTCAAATGGCACATTTTTAGAACTTCTTTATCTACAAATCTGTCTTGAAAATCTTCTGGGATTTCTTTAATAGCTTCAGAGTTCCTCAGAAGAAACAGTGCATTTGGATTACCAAATCTATAAGAAAATGTCACTTAACATACAATAGTTCAAACAGATGCATACATATCTATTAAGTTGATTTTAAAGTTAACATATTCTAAAAACTGCTATTAATAAAATTTAACGAACATGTATCTTAATTACTAATATGTCAATTTCAATTTTTCCTATTCCAAGCCAGGAGCCTTCTACCAATTACAAATGCTCATTCACTGAACACTGATGTCATGGTGATTTTTGCCTGTTTATCATTACAGTCGTTTCAAAAGCAAGATATAACTTCATCTTGACTAATTAATTTAACAAGTTTTATGCCTTATAAGAGAGAGAGAGAGAGAGAGAGAGCATTTGGGACTGTATATATCAAAAGTTCTAAGGAATGATATTACTTTTTTTTTATATCATTCGTAAGAACTTCCATTCAAAAATGCTGGGTGAATATATATTTTTGCAAGATACTTTTACCTGTAAGCACCATGAAGGATTTCCATAAATGTGATTGATGAGTTCAACACCCAGGAATACTCATCCTTTAAATCACTCCCTAGATCTTGATCCTCTGGAATCCATCCATATCTGTAGAAATCAAATCATAATTTGATCATAATTGATAGATAATTTTGGAAGATTTTGTAATAAAGTTTATTGATAATTTGAATTCGGTGTAACTTTCCATAATTATACATGCATGTACATATCAGATAAAGTACAGTGACTTGAATATCATGTCAGTCTGTTTCAAAAGTATTTAATGTACAGAGTGGTGTTGCAGATTAAATTTATATATACATGTGTAGCTTCCACGGCCCTATAAATCGTAGATGGAAGATCGCATGATAATTAATAATCTTGACATCTAACTGACTTATAAATAGTTCACTTTTTTTGGCAATATTGAAGGAAATGTCTGAAACAAGACAGTCATCAAATTTTTTTTTTTCAAATGATTTTATTTTATTTCAATTTTCCTAGTAAATCGAATTGATTACAAATGATTGAATGCACCCTTCACCCATATCTTAGCTAGGTTAATTTGGAGCTCATATAATTTGAAATCATAATTTAGTATAAAAAAATGTTAGTGGGCTTTCAAAAAAGATAATGCTTTGTATATGTAATAATCATGTGTTACATCACAGAAAGGAATATGACATTCATGTATCTAAGAAAGCTAATAACAATATGTGTACCAAAAGTAGGAATGCAAATGTGCATGTTAATAGAAGGAATACATAAAATCAATGAAAATTCAATCCCCACATCATGCGTGGATCCAGAATTTTTTTTTTGGGGGGGGGGGGGGGGTGGAGGGGGAGATGGGGGGGAGGGGGTCCGACGATTATTTGGTTATTTAAGTTTTCCAAAGGGGGTGTCTGAGGCATATTTTTGGTAAATTTATTACATGCATGTAAATCTAAAGAAAATTAGTATACTGAATTGAAATGAAACTTGCACAACTACTATTTGATTGTGTCATGGAGTCATATGCATTGTAAAAAGTTACTGATGGTTAGCTACAACCCGTAACTGCAAGAAAAAGGAATTAATTATAAGCCCAGTAACAATGCTAAATTTCCTCCATGTAATATGTTTTGCAGACATTATGCATAAATTTTTTATATGAATATGAAGACCCTAAAGTATGATTAGCCGGTAGTTAAATTTTCACCAACACAAGTTACATGTTCCACCACAGAATCAAATTCAAGATAATTAACAACTTTTCAATGCCATACCTTTGAGTCTGATCCAATTTTTCTGGACAATATTTTAGTTGCTGTGTATACCATATAGAAGAGAGAAAGAAAGAGAGGAGAGAAGATTGAATGATGGTCCACAGCTACGAATATAATTATAAAAATTATCACTTCTATAAATTGCATAGACCCAAAATATGCATTTAGCTAATTGCATGGTGGTTTGAAACTTTGTATATAAATCTAAATTGTTACCTTTCTCCCAATAAATTGATGAAAAATGGACAGCCATTGGTCTCTGTGTGGCATCTGTCCAGTTCCTCCATGCAGCACCGAATGGTCTCCTCCGAGTTGGTGTCCTTTGGAACACCCCACCTCAGGTCACAGTCGATGAGGTGAATTTTCCTCTCCTCACACCATTCTCTCAATTCGGGAAACACCTATTCATGATTTAGAGACATTAAACACTTATTTTTCAAAGAGTTTGTAAATACCCAGTATATCTTACTGGGGTTTTTTTCATCATTATCTTTAAAAAAAATCCTCTTAAAAATAATTTTTAATAAAAAGTAAAAACTGTAACGACAGCAAAATCTGAAAAGAGTTTGAAAACCTGAAGTACCTCTTGTTTAAATATTTGATTTTAAAAAATTGATTAATCTCCTAAAATTTGATTTTAGAAAAATTTTGAATGTTTGAAAAATGATTTTAAAGATGTTTGCCTACCTTTTTTACTAAAATTTCTCTTTCACAGAAGAAATCTGTAAATGTTGATGATACAAACACTCTCACTATTCTCCATGCTCCGTTATTTTCAGAAGACTTGTCAGAATCTACAGGGTGAGGCTTGATGTTTTGACACTGTTTTTCTACATGCTCCCAACAAGCATTTACTATTGCCTCAGCTTTCTCTTTTTCCTGTAAATACCAATAACGAGATTTGTAATATAATTACATTATACATAAAATATAATAGCATTGTACATGCCAGGCACATACGTAGCATTGTATTTGAGTGTCAGGTGGAGATGGGGAGGGGGGTGTGGGCAGACTCATCCAAAAACTCTTGACAAGCAAAACAAAACAAAAAATAAAACAAAACAAAAATCCTAATCTGTGTGTGAATGAATGTTTATTGTATAATCTTCATGCTGCCCCTTGATGGCCCCTAATTGGTCAATAAGGAATTAAATTGAATTGTACTTATAACTTCAATTTCCAATTTTACTGTTAATTTCCTTCCTTTCACTTCAGTGTTGCATACATGCTCACAAAATAGGAAGGGGGGGGGGCAATTCCATTTCAATTCACTTTTAACATTGTCAATTTAAGCAAAATGTTTGCTGCGAGAAAAAGGGGGCAGCCCCCCCCCCCCCCCCCCCCCCCCCGATACTACGTGCCTGCATGCACCGATTCTACGTGCCTATGTGCATCAAAAATATCTTTTAACCATAAATCTTTGTTTATTCGTATTAGCATCAACAAATTTTTAGAAAGATAATTTTTCAAATCATACAAATGAACACCGATGTAAAAGAGAGTGTCGACCGTATTTAAGAATTCGATGCTTTAACTATCATGTAAGATGGAAATGACATCTTGACATGTTCTGCATGCTATCGATTACACATAGATATCTTACTTAAGTATAACAACTTACACGCTTGTGTTGACTTTCTGCTGTCCTATATCTCCGATACATACCTTACCTGTGGGGAGGAAGTTATTTGTTTACATATTTTCTAAGGTAAGCGATGTCATCTTAGCGCTTGAAACTCGGCGTCAAATGTCCCCATCATTAAACGCAAAGCTGATATCAAATCTAGCCATGTCTAAATGCTAGACGCTGGTTCATTTTATGCTCAGCACTACTGATTTCCGGTTCGGTTCATTATTTGACAAGAGTTTACTGTTGGGTCACATTAAAAGTTCACATCATTCATTTTTTTCCTCTGAAATTATACTTTTCCACTTTTATAAATTCATATTAAACATTTTGTATCATTGTTTTTAATTAAAATAAAATACAATGTAGCATCAAGGTTATTGATAGATTCAATTTATTTATTAATTGATTGATTTATTTATTGATTGAAAAATATTACAAAGGAAAATGTTCATGTCACTGACATTTAGAATACCAAAATTAAGAAAATTAAAGTTTTTATCAAGGTCATATTTATTGACAAAAAAATATTACAAAGGAAAATGTTTATGTCACTGACACACTTAGAATACCAAAATTAAGTAAATTAAAGATGAGTTAGAAAAGTTTTATATTTAGCACTGATGTCACACTCATTTGCATATTTCAGTAGTATTCTTTTGGCAAACAGAACATCCCCTTTGGATGAGTCCAACGAATTCCAGGTCTTCTCACATTCTGATGGATTGAATTTAGCTGATTTTTCAGAAAAAGAAAACCACAACTCTTTGAATTCATTTTCACATTCATCACAACTTTCACACAAAATTTTCAATGCAAACCCAATTGAGGACCATGATTTATAAGTATCTGAAATTTCAACATCATATAGATCTAACAGATTTCCCAAATCTATTATCAGCTTATTCACGGTTATATCACAAAATTTTTGTTGTCTCCTTGATTTGCCATAATAACTTTTGACATAAGGCTGAAAATGACTGGAAGCCTTGGATTTAGATGCATTAAGGACACTTAGTTCTTCCTCTCCACTTTCTTCAATAGACAGAATTTCATTTTTCAGATCACCTGATGCCTCAACACAATATTCACTAGGTTCCTTATGCCGAATAGAAAACTTTGATACCCAATGAAACACTTCACTCTCTGAATTCATATTCAGCGTGAATGGCATCAGTTTTTCTCCATACTTCCAAACATATTCCACAGTATATGGATAGAGATCACAATGCTTTTGGGATCCCAGCATAAACCATGGATTCTTCCCAATTTGGTCGACCAAGATTTTGAACTTTCCTTCCCCTGGTGTCATGTTTTCTACAACTTCGGCTATGGGTATATGGAACAGCGAATTGTGTAGATTGGATGGGAACACCACATCATGAAAAATTGCATGCAGACCTTCTTTAGTCTCACTGTCCACCATGTAATTCTTCTTTCTCTGCATAACATAAGCAGTCAGTAGCCCCTGAGTTTTAAGTGACGTTGGATCAGCCAAATATTTTAGACTCTCTTCAGCGTAAAGACTCATTATTTGCTCTATCAACTTCTCTGTGACAACATCAACAGATGAATCCATTTTCTCAACATCCACATCAACCCTCAGAGGAGAATAGACTGTAGGAAGTTCCAATAGCGTCATATACTGATGATCGATAATACCTCTGGTGTATTTCTGAAGAAATATCTCATTGTCCACTCTCGGTACATGGAATTTACGAGGCGGGTTCATAGACACATGAGTGATCGGACAATCGTCTGATTTATTCGTAACCCCGTACCTATCTGATATCACCTTTCTGCGAGCAAAAGTATTCATAATGATGTTTTTATCTGTCTGCCATCGGTCACTCAGAGATGGTCTACCACTGGTGTAAAACCTGGAATATGTTGTCCTCAATATTTTGTGAGCTGTCTGTGTGACTTTTTCCAGCATCTTTAAAAATGGTATTGGAATCACAAGTTTCTGTAAAAGTAATTTTTTTAAATACACTTGTAATTGAAGAATAATATTGAGAAAACAAAAAAATGTACATCAATTGATTTTGAGCAGAAACCCTGATTCATGAACTCTCTTGAATTTTACCTTTCCTGTCTATTGTTCAACTCAGAATAGAAAATTGATGATAAAAGAGACCATGGGCACATAATCTTTTACTTCAGTCAGAATTTCAGGTATTCATTAAATACTTATTCATTATAAATAGCACCGGGTAGATAAGCAACAAAAAAGGGAAACAAATCTATATTGCATTTCAAATTGCCTTTATTCAATATACATGTATATGTATATCATTTTCAAACTTTAATGTTTTGTACAAATTCTGGTGTTCCATATCCGGACTACAAGCTAGAATGGTAAATAAATTAATATTGACATCTTCAGAGGAATTACAGTCAACTTGTAAAGAAACCGACTCGTACCCAAACAGACTTGTAATCAAATAATCTGAGTAAAAAAAACTTGAATTATAATATTATGCATGCCTTCAGAAGTTCAGAGAGGGAGAAGATTTTATAGATTTGTCAATATAGCTAAGATTGCATGTACAATGTTAGCAGAAATTTTCTATCAAATGTTGATATAAGAACCTCGATCTTTGCCAAACTTATAGGAGATGACTTATTAATAATATTATCAAAAATCTACATTCATTTATCTCATAATTTCTTAATTATTGTTATTATATCAAAACCTAACCTAAACAGCTTATCTTTTATATTTATAATCCAAGTATCATTGTCTACCACCGAACAAATGGATTATGGGTCTGTTTAGGTACGAGTCAGTTTGAGTACGACTTCACTTGATTCCTCCAAAGCATTAAATAAATTATGCTTACAGTTATGCTGGAAGAATTTGAGACCAAGCCATTTAATTATAAGACAGGTCACCAACACAATGAGGGTACTTGGCAACAGTAACAAGTAGTATATCAACCCCTCCTCCTCAAACACTGAATCGTCCATACCTGAAATGTATTACATCAGTACATGTACAGGGGATACGTAGAATACAATACATTTATGTATTCAAGAGAAAAAAAATACCCCCCTCCCTCCCCCCCCCCCAAAAAAAAATACCTTTAAATCAGAGACTCAGACATAAATAATGTTATTTATGTCTCTGCTTTATATAAAAGAAGAAAGTTATCTCTATAGAATGAAATAGATATTGAATTCACATGTAAACTTTTTCCATTTTTGCGGTTAAAAGTTGAAAATGTTAATTTCAGATAGTTTTAAACAAAATGCTAACGTTGAGCTTATTTACAACAAATAAAAATAAGAAATTACCAGTCAGTAAGAATCTCTAATTCTGTACGTGTTTATGCAGACAAAGTTACTGAAATTTTGAAGCTTGCTAAATCAACATCATGTAAACATCAACCCAGTTTGCCAATAAATTTAACCGGATATCATTTTGGCGTCCTAAAATCAAAATTGTATCAAAGTTAAAAACTATTCCGGAAAATCAAGTTATCTCTCTTTGAACAATGTTACTTGTGTGTTATAAGTTCATATAGAGAGACAAATTCTTAGTTTTAACTTGTAGTGAAATCAAATCTTTCATTTTAAATTTTTTTTTATTATACTGTACAGTATATATATTTTTTTAGATGCGTCTTACCATGAATTATTCCCGACCGGGAATGAGCACAGGGGCTTGGTTGTTGGATGGTGAATTTCCTAATTATTTGTTCCCGAAGAAAAAAAATGATTAAAATTGGTAATCTTATGTGTGTTTCTGTGTATTGCAGTAAATAAATTCACTGACCCCCCCGTTTCAGTCATGTTAAAAAAGTGTATTCAATGTACATTTTTAATCTAGAGAGGGGTCGGGTGACCCCCCCCCCTGCAAAATTCAAATTTCTTTAAATTACATTATATAAAATTACCAAAACAATTTCTTTGGAAACCCCCCCCCCCCCCCCCCCCCCGTCTGGACTAATAATGGATTGACGGATTTGGCATCGGAAAATAGAGGGGGAAGGGGGGGGGGGCTTAGAGTCTTCGAGGAACGGATCAAATATCAATAAACATATGGCATAAAACCTGATCTTGTTTCAACGCCTATGTAATGTACATGCATTATTACTTGTGACTGTGTCAATCGGTTTGAGATAACATGCATCGCATATTTTAAATGGGTTTTTAGCTCTAATTTGTAACATCAGACAAGAGCATAATCTCAAGTTGTTCTAGGAAAAATATGGTATTACTATTTTATGCCGTATAACTGTTCAGTCATATAGCTATACGTTTCGAGTTTACAGTTTCAGAATCCTATATATATATATATATATATGTAGGAGGGAGTCCTGGGATGGAAGGGGGGGGGGGTATGAAATTAATTCTAAGAATAATCTATGTACTTTTTGAAATTCCCTTCATACTAGTTACACTTTTCGGATCAAATATCCCTGTCCAGAGTACTGATTTTCGAGTAAAACACCCTGGAAAACAAGTTTCAGTTTTGAAACACCAAAAAAGGAAACGGAACATCCCGCTCAAGTTCTAAAATATTCATACATTTGTAATAAGTAACCAGGGACACATCATCAGCTACCCCGGGGTAATATCGGATGAACTAAGTCCAACTCAAAGTTGATATCACACGATAACCGGGGATCGAGTTGAAAATGAGACGGATTAAGGACAAACATCCCTAAACAAATTTAGAAAATTTGATAGGAAAAAACTGCCTTAAATTGATATTTAAAATTAATATTCTGGTAAAATGCAAAGTTTATATTTTCCACGAATTCTTGGGGAAATCATACTACAGTATATTTCCACGAATTCAAACTTTGGACGATAATGTAAGAAGAAAATATACTAAAAAAAACTTTTTTTTCATTTACGAATACTAACTAGATTTTATCTATGAGACGAGATATCACTTTTTTATGATTTAAAATTCCACATTGTTTCAAGTATTGTTTTTATATTTCAAATATAGTTCAGTTGAAATAAATACATCCGGAAATCAAAAGACAGAACAGCTTCACCCATGCAGGGAAAAAAAATAAAGGAAAGACCAAACTTTGAAACTACATGTACATGTACACAATGTGAGGGATGACTTCATGTGCGGACCTAGAAAATTTTTCATTGGTGGGGGGGGGGGGTAAGTTTGACAGGGGGGGGGGGAGGGGTCCGATGCATATTTTGCTGTAAATTTACTATGTAACTTTAAGAAATTTGAATTTTCCAGGAGGAATGTCTTGATCCTCTCTAATTTCGCTCTACAGATTCCCGCAACTTAACATGCATGGTGAACTGCATGCATGTACATGTAACAAACGGTAGGTGATGCAGATTAAACAATAGATGAAAGGGGAGGGGGGGGGGTGTTCAGTTGCTCATCATGACATTCATTTCTTCTGTTCGGTCGCTACACTTCATTTTACCGATGAGACTGATTTATTATGAAAACTTGCGAGTTGTATGAAGAATTAAATAAAAAAATGTTTTTTGTAGTTTTTTGACATTTTTTTTTAAAAGAGCAAAATAATTGTACATGTAATCACGATATGTGACTCTTTGGAATTTTTAACTGCAATACGGGTCTATAGCGTCAGTCATGCTATACTACTACAATGTACATGTATAAGCGCATTTTTGATGCTTTTAAATTTTAATGATGATATTTGGATGTAATTAAAAATATGATATTTGGCTTAAAATTCCTATAAGACATGTAGACGACATTTTAAACCTTGGTGTCTTGGGTCAAGAAGATTGAATGAATAAAACTGATATAGTCATTTATACATATCAGATTTATTAAAGTTCTATAGCATGCACTTTTGAATGATGAAAGATGCACTGTTCTAAAGCTATAG
This sequence comes from Magallana gigas, assembly GCF_963853765.1. Lineage (NCBI taxonomy): Eukaryota > Metazoa > Mollusca > Bivalvia > Ostreida > Ostreidae > Magallana > Magallana gigas. Next base: position 11,298,971 of record NC_088861.1, on the reverse strand, counting down.
ATTTTAAAGAAGTCAACATAACCTTTAAACCTTTTTGCAACCAAAAAACCCAAAACTAGTTAAAGTGCGCATGTAAATCATGCCCAAACAGTCGGTGTATACAGAATGGCTCATCATTTCATAAATGACATGCTGTCTTATGTAATACTTATGTAATGCAATACAGAAAAATGCAGTCAGTTTCATATCATATACAGATTTGGTTTCAGCACAGGCCACAGAGTTGACGGAATATGATAAAAGTAAGAGGAATTTTTTCACAACAGTTTCAGCTTTGTTAACCTTGTTGAGAGAATCAAAATATTTTCAAAATGAGCATAAAACATTTTTTATATCTTTAGAAGAAAAGAAAGATAATCTTGTAATTTTGTTCTTGACTAAGTGTGGTTGTTCTAAACTACTCTTATTTTATATAACCATTTTAACAAGAGCTTGGACTTTGAGTAGTTGTGTCAAACAGCAATGTGAAGTATGCCTGTCTATTTCAAAGAAATCAACACGATTTCGATAAGAATATGCAATCGGTGCATATTTCACTTGAATCCAGCTCATTTTCAACGAGTTTTGACGCAAGAAATGATAGCTACGTCCTACGGAAGGTCCAATGCCTTCTTAAAATGGTTCTAATAATCGACCATCTTGTTTTTTAAAAAAATTAATTGAATGTACATTTAAAGATTCGCTTTAAATGCAGCTTGTCAATAATTTAGAATGAAATCTTTGTATACCAGATACACTGTACGTATATTTATGTTTAATCTTCGAACAGTCAGAATCATTGATTTGATTTGGCCACAAAAAATGTACCCGAAGTCACGTGAACTTAACAACTCAGAATATGAAATAAATATGAATCTGAAACATAGAATACTTTGTGCATTAAAAATATGCTTGTTGTGCCCCCTCCATGCACGTATTATATCTTTTATATTGCCCCCTTTCACGTATTATATTTTTATATGTTGCCCCCTGTACATATATTATTTTATATGTTGCCCCCCCCCCCTGTACGTATTCTATTTTATATGTTGGTCCTCCTCCAGTATTCTTTTTAGTTGTTGGTCCACATGTTCTTTTTTATACGTTATGCATTGAGGATGCAGAGCACCACTGTGTGTAGAGATGTCACTGGTTTTTATAAAACTGTAAGGGTTTCTCCATCTGTACACTAAAGCATCCAAATCCATGCCCTTCAGTGGGATTCGAACCCGTAACCTACACACTGAACAGAGCTCTACTGGGAAAGGGAAAGGGTATAATCTCCCCTCAACCACAGCACTATGTTGGAGAGGAAGTGATAGACTGCTGTCGAAAAGATGTCGATGATGGGACGGCATAACTATTTAAAAAAAGTCTAGCAAAATATCCCTTAATTCTTATTCTGGATACTAAATTTTAAAAAAATTTAATAATCAGATGTATATCAAAAAACATATCCGAACTAATTTGTTTTATACCCCATTAAAAAAGTCATGAAATGATGCGAGAGCATTAAGGGGTCTTTAAAGAAATCAGCTTTCCTCAGACAGAAAAATCGTCTTGCTTTTATCACCCAACCTTCATCGTCATCATCAATTCAAACAAGTCTCCACTAATTTACATAGTCGTACAATGGAAAATATATCGACCCTGGACACTTTTTCTTGATATGTTGCGATGTGGCAAGACTTTCTTCATCAAGAATTATATTGGTGGAATAAGACAGGCAGCGGACGATTTATCATTTGATCAAGTTCTTTTAAGATTCCCCAAGTCCAATATCGATAATGTTCCATAATGCAAATATTTAATTAAGACACAAAAGCCCCCGCGTACGGCGCTGATTTATCCGGATTGCCTGCTGTCACGAAACCTCTACATGAATTTTGCATTCTCCTTTCAGGTGAAAAAAAATCTTACATCGTCGAAAAACCTGTTTTTTGTCTTCGCAGGGAAAAAATCACACCAACGAAAGAAGATGGAACAAAAGTATGGCGCTAATTGCTTGTTGGTTTTTCTTTGGGTCTCTTCGGATGAAATTGTGGTAAAAGTTGTGTAATTATAGGTGTTTTTGAAATCTTATTCGCATGCAACATTGGTTAGTTTTAAAAAAATATATATAATCTCTCAGTGAATGTATAAAGAGCAACAAATGCAATAAATACATGTATTTGTTGTAGATGTTTATAACTTCAGAAGACTGGATAGTCATGGCTATTTATAGACTGTTTTGATCTCATTGAGAAGAATAGTTCTATGTAAATATATGTAGGAAAAAATATCAAAATTCAAAGTGATACATTAAAAAAAAATCTTTACTAAATTAAATACTAAATGATAATTGACGACCAAAACTATATTATTCAAAATTCTTTGGAAGATCTGATGCGTAATTTGTTAAAATAAATGTGCTAGGAAGCATCTGATTTTTCTGACAAAATATTCATCTGAGTGTCAAGGAAATCTTACTTAAAGCAAAGAAAAAACTGCCGATGAAGCAAAATGGTTTTTTCCCCACAAAACTGAACCAGCAATACACACACAATAATAACAGTTTTAAAGACAAAACTTTAGATATTCAATACAGAAATTTATTTATTCGCACACATTTTTACACTCCTTCGTAGAATACAGAATTTTCTGACAATATCTTACAATGCATTCTAAATAAAAGCAAATCGTTTCCAAAACGACATATAGTTACAAACTGTATTACATAGAATAAAGAGAAGTCTCCGATACAAGTTGAGCGTTCCTTGGCTGGCAAACATTTTATATTTCTGTCTTTGAAAGAGTTTGGAAAAAGGGTATTGACTAGACAACCTTAATGATAGTTCGATGGATCAAAAACTATCCAATAATGTTGTCACGAAGAGTAAAAGCGGCAAGGGACCCTGGATTGTCTTGCTCAAGAATGTGATCGTAGAAAAATAAGTTTTTTTGATTATTCAATGCTTGCATGCATGTACATGTAGCTATTGTATAATCGCTCTATAAACCTTACAACCACCAGTTGCATTCATAACTGCATAAACACAACAACTCTAATCAAAATTTAGAAAAACTTTATAAAAATGACATTAAATAACAAATATAAGTAATACACTTTATTCTCACCAAAAGCATCGTTTACTGCTTAAATAACTTAACAGAGAGAAAACTAGCATGTCCAACACCAGACTTGGACATTTGTCGTGTTTTTCATATTCTTTTTTTTTTGTCATGTTGTAAATTTTGATTTTACCGGTTGTCAGTAAATATAAAATTTACAACATGACAACATGTTGTAAATTTTGAATTTACTGCCACCCGGTAAATTCAAAATTCACATGACATTTTCGATAAAATCACATGTTATTCATGTAAATATCACAATGGGATGCTCAGAAGCGAATTTCAAATGGCCAGCAAGAATATCAATTTTGATTTTTAAAAGATACGGATGACATAGACCCCCGGTCGTGCACTGAATCCAGTACTTGCTGTGACGTGTTAAACGCCGCAGGTGACGAATCGAGAATGTTGAATCTCTGGCCACGGCCGTGACAAATGACAGTGTCTTGTAGAGCTAGAAAGACCGGAAATTGTGTACTAATGCACCTTTAGAAACCCGCGAAGACTCTTTTGAGATAATGGGCGGATTTAGCCTTCATTAACACCTGAAAATCAATCAGTGGCCGTCAGAGAAAAATTGATTTACTTTGTTGATTTAACCTTTGTTTTCTTACTTCTACCTTTGTGTTCGGTCTTTAAAAATCTACAGATTTGTGAGTTCAAAAACATCTGGTGAATTACCTTAATTTACAGTGCACTGTGCTTGAATTGTAGAAAAATTATTAAAAAGTAATATCCACCTTTTTTCCACAGTACTTGTTTGTTTAATTGCCATGGTATAACTGTAGCAAAGGTGCGATGATTTTTTTTAGATTAAAAATAATTTTACTTAAACTACTAAAGAACAACTTCAAACTCCATCAGATCACAGTAACACAGCAACGGCACCTCTTCCTAATACAAGCTGTTACTACTGATTTTGATTTTGCAACTTTACCAACTAAATATTGCTAACTGTACTATAACTGTCACTTATATGTCACTAATCTTCTATAACAACATGTATAGGTATACTACTATATAATATCCCCTCTCTCTCTCTCTCTCTCTCTCTCTCTCTCTCTCTCTCTCTCTCTCTCTCTCTCTTTAAAAGATGGTGGACAGACTCTTTGTTGACTGGAAATACCGGTATATCTGTTGCAACATATGAAAGTTCTATTATCGCTGGAAGTTCATTTAATCAGATTTTATCATGCAATTCTGAATTTCTATATCTACGAAAGAGGGAAAATGTGTGTAACACTTGTTGCATTTCTAAACAAATCGGGTTTCATAAAGAGAATCTGATAGCATAGTTGTTGGATTAATTCTGATTCTGAGAAGCGTTAACCCACATGAGATTACATTTTAATGATCTGACTCAATTCGTATCTCTAGGTGTGAATCGACATAGTGGCGACAAATAGGTTCATAATTGTCACATATCGCCACGGTATTGTATTTCAACCGTATTTTAAACATCTATACCAAAATACTCAAATGCATTTTCTATGGACTATATTTATGTTTCATTAAATTTTCAACATCTTGACTGTGATCCCTCAAATTACATCTAGGAAAAAATATTAATATTAATATGAAGTTGTATTATATCATTATCAATACTAGTATTAGAATTGCGATAATTAATCATTAAACTTTGAACTGTATGTATCAAAGTACTAGATCACTCCTTATGACTTTGGGCAAAAAAGGTACCAGTAAAACACATGCATGTATATTTCATATGTTCATTGAAGTTTTTTCAAACTTATCAATTATATTGCATTTACTCATGAATTGATGCTACAAAATCATCAATGGTATGGGGCACCTTGAGATATTAATGTGGATAAAAACAAAACATCTATTTAAACTATAACCACCGTTTTGTAATTTTCAAATTATTTAACTTTGACCAGAACTTACATTTAAAAATGCATAGAAAGGAGAAATTAAAACTTAAAAAATACGAACTCGTGACATGCAGATCAATAGCAGACGCCTTACACTATTGCGTTGGAAGACTACATGTATTAATATGCATGAAATTATGTTGATCGAATTTCATTGTTCATTTCGAAAGAAAGTACGACAAATTGGAGGTATCCCATACGTCCTTTAAAAAAGAAAAATATATCAACAGAGCATAAATGGGGGAAAAAATAAACAAAAACAAAATCGAAGAATTTTTTGCATTTATTCTAAACGCTCATTTTTTTTTTATAAAGATGATAACACATTTCTTAATTTTTTTGAATTTATATTTTTAATATTAATACAAATACTCACCTTTGATTTGTTACCTATACATGTATTAAGTGTAACAATTCACTAACGATATATTTTGCATGATCTTGATGACTCGATGATAAAAAAAAACCCCAGATTTATTTTTAATTTTTAGCATGTGATTTGCTAGTAGGATCTAGGATTCAAGATCTAGGAATCGAATATTTCAAAATGACAAATTCTTCATAAACCTTTTAAAAACGATTGAATTTGTAGAATATTACGCCTATATAGATAAAAACCATTTAAATATCTAAGACCCCTCCAAGTCTTCCAAATGAAAAAAGTGAATATAAAGAAATGATAAAGTACTGAATTTCAATCTAAAACAATGAATCTTAAAGAAATTAAAATCAATTTTCAACTGTTTGATTTAGTCAAGATTAAGAGTTATGAATGTGGCTTTTTAAAGGGACATGGTCACGATTTTGGTCTAATTTTATTTTTCTGTTTTTACTATTTGTAATGCTGAAGGAATACATACCTAATGATCAAATGAAATTTGGGTGCCAGTCGTTGAGTTTTAAGCAAAATACAGGGCTTACAATTCTTCGTCATGTAAACAAGGCTCGTGCCCTATTTTTGTTTACATAGGTTCAATATACCAGTAAAAAATCTTTTAAAAGCTGATTTGTCTATCTAATTATTCATTTTAAGCATAAATAAACAGTTCCTAACGATTAACACATTCATTTTAGGTCTAAAACTGGAATTTTCACTTCAATATTCAAAATGTAAAAAAAGTTTTGTTTACCTAGCGAAGAATTGTAAGCTCTGTAACTTGCTTATGACTCATCAAATGACATTCAAATATTGGTTGCCTATTTAAAATGCCTCACTGAAGTATTGTAGGCATTAAAATCGAAAAAATAATTTTTGACAAAAATCGTGACCATGCCCCTTTAAAAACTACTTTAATATACATGTATATCATCTAAATATTGAAAAACGAAATAATTTTTTTTTTTAAAGCACAGAATAATGTAATTCTCATATTTTCAAATATTTTGCTCATTTCATGATATAAGAATGCTTATAAATTATAATAAAATTGAATACAGTACAGATTGGCAAAAGCTACATTATTAGTAAGTTATTGTTAATCTTTATAAAATGGAACATTAAAAAAACTATATGCATTCTTATACATGTATATTACAGAGGGAAAATTATATTAATGTGAAGTGTAAATTTAAAATCATAAGTTTTGGAATATTTTTTTATAGATGATTTGATTCACATTCGTGCTTTTGTAAAAATTCAGGTTTTTCTTATCAGATTTATATTTATATGATATCTAACATTTATGCATACATTATAGGTTGAATAATCACGTGATCAGCAGTAAAGTCGGCCATTGGATAACTAAAAAGTGTAATGCACTACAATTATTTTCTTCTGAAGATCATTTTTTGTCACAAAATTTAATTGAATGAAAACAAATGATAAAGAACAAAACGGACAATTTAAAAAAATATATAGCCAAATATAACTTGACGAATGTAAATATATATTTTCGATTATTCAATTTCTATTATGAAACGGCACGTGCGAATTTTATTACGCTGCATGGCTTCAAATCGTTGAAAATTCTCAAACCGTAATTCCTGATGACCACATGCACAGTAATCCAGACTACACTAAAATCCACAGACCCTCATGTTCAGCCAAATATCTACTACTGAGCATGTTAAAAATCCATTTCAAATTTTTGTCATCGAATTTCATATCCATACATACAAGATCTTCGAAATTCCAAGACCAAACACTGTTGAAATTTCAGGGGTTTCATTATTAATATATCCATTTTACAAATGAAGAATTTTCACTTTCATACTTTTTAAGGAAAAAGTATTCCAAGTGTCCCAAGAAAGACCCACTTGAAGGAAACAATTTTGACACTGAGGTGTACACAATGATATAAAGTTAAACTCGTGTAAATATTGTTCAATTTCGAATGATGGCGTAACAAGCTCTCAGTATTTTAACAGAATAACCACATTTATTGTTTCTTCCTTGAAATCGTCCCCAAGAATAAACGCTTCGTGACAGAGGTTGCAGTTTTTATTCCGCCATTTTGCATGATACATGCAAATTTTGGTTGGTTCCGTGTGTTTTCACATTTGATGAAAAACATAGATTAATTAGAGTATCTATAAGAAACAGGCCTCAATCATATGACAATTGCGTGTGGTTTTACAAGGACCGATCAACGGCGTAATATTTTAATACACTATGATATTGTGTGCTAGGACAAGGCTTGTGGCCCAGAAGTCACTTTGTGGAAGTCGTAAACTTCGCGTTTCTCACGAAACCCAGTTTCGTGATTTGGGACGTGGTTTTATTTGTTAATATGGCGCCATTTGGTTATCGACAGGTTTTCTTTTTGGTTTAAAGGTTCATCCGAGAAAAATTGTCGATTAATTTTGGTTGTGTTGTCTCGGACAAACAGATTTGGTTTACTATTTCAAAGTTTTGAGTTTTATTCTTTAATTTTGAATGAACTCTTTGATACTATGTGGATTTTTTTTTTGGATTTTGTTATATTATTTTGTACTGAAAGCTGGAGACAGATTACCCCATGAGAGACGGAAGCAGATGTAATTACGTGAAATATACAAGTTTTCCAATTAGTTTTGATCTTTATTTTATTTTGTTCATCACGAAGGAGAGACTTTCCTGTAAAATGATGTTTTTGACAGTTCAAACGACAGATAACAGGCTAAACTATAATTTATAGCGTTTAGGGAGTTACAGCACAAACACAATTACATTTCTGATGATGCCGACAAACAGATACTCATCTATTCATATGCTTATGACAAAAAATCCAATTTGATGTCAATACAGTATCGTAAACATGATTATTTTTATTTTAAAAAAAAAAAATTTTTTAGAGCGCAGAAAAACATCCCAAACCAAATTGCTTCAAAATAAAAAAAACTGCAGTCATGCCGATAAAATTTGTCCGGATTCGAAAAGCAAGCACTTAGGTGACCGCGAATACAGATTCCGCTCGGTGGATTTCATGCAATGGCTACGTTCATGACAGAACCCATTTCCTCCAGTCTGTTGTAACCCTGTAACCAGGAGCAATCCCTCATTATACAAAAGACCCGCTGTAGAACAAAAAGAGCCCCTTTTTCTGTAATATTCCCAATATGAATTTTTAAAAAAGTGAAATTTTTCTCCAAGACAGAGCACTTTTTCAAAAAAGTCAAAATTAAAATGAAATATTTCAAAAAACGAAAGGGAATTACGAACTGCCAAGAGAGAAGCTGTTGATACAATGGAGGTCATATGTCAGCGAAATTGCACCAATCAAACTTGTCAAATTCATGGTTAAGTTGCATCACCTGAGCGTTTAATGCATTGTTATTTGTAGCGATACCACCCAAACATTGCAGCTCATTTCCAAAAGAGCTTTCTAGTGAGTCTAGTGATCGTTATCACAAGACATTCTAGATGGCGCAACGGAGTTCAGCAGTAAAATTATACACATGTTTTGTTTGTTCGCAAAATGTCATAATAGTCGCACAATGTCATGAATTCTTCTTGGATAAAACACTTAATATAAAGTTTCCTTTTTTTGTCAATCTTATTTATAAAGCAATTAGATAAGTGTTAATTTAATGAAAATATATAGTTATTTCTTTGGTTTCATTTTTTAAAAACAAATAGAATGATGATTTAAACAGTTATTTCAACTTGAAAATTTTGATTATATAATTGATGAGGTACATGTAAATACTAAGTATTCAGTTGGACAAGTTACTAATATGACATAAAACTTCCATTCCTTTTAAAATTCAAACCAAAATGTTAATGAGAACGAGCAAAACACAATTATAGTGTTCTTCTATACATTGTATATAATATTCTATATCTTTTTTTTCCATATGTACACGCATATGAATTCAATATGGTAAATGAGCACCCAAGAGTTGTTTCAAGCTGTGATGTAACAGACCGTTGAAATAACCTCTGGCTATACAGAGGGAAAATAGAAGAAAGGGTCAACAATATCAGATTAACCGCGCTATAATTGTTTTCCTACAGCCATGTTTCTGACAATATTCTTCCACAAGGCATGCAACTGCATTATTTTACATTCAATTAAGTTATGCTAGTAGTTATTTTGTTGGCCCAGGTCCTATCTAAATGCAGCGCTCGATAGCTCAAGACGAATATCAGAATGTCACGGAATATGTCTGGATTTTAGGTTTTTTTGTGAATGTATTTTTTTGAATACTAGATTCCCCATAACCCTTTTTTGGTAATCCCTTTGCAGAAACTTCTTCCAGGATTGATGCGTCTTCGGTTTAAATTAAGTGTACCCAAGATGGACAAATAATGGTTTCTTTTCCTCTCGAAGAAAAAATGCAATCATTTCTACGAGATGAAAGATACAGCAATCATATTGGCGTTCTTTTGAATGCTATTTCTGTAATAACTCTATTCAATTTTAATTTAAGAGTGCCCAGTTTCCCATTTTTGCTCTCGTCCCTCGAGTGAAAGAAAATTGATACAGAGTTACCAGTTATTATACACATATTAAGCCTTGCGTGCCAATTGGAACAAAATTTATTCATCCGTGGCAACTTTGGGACTACATTCGCGTGTGAAGATGCAGACGATCAGCTATGGCGGACGACAGATGCCCTGTTTTCTATTGGCCTCGACAAAGTCATTCGTCTGTCAATTTATTTCTGTCATTCTCTCTGACTTTTTCCAGCTTTCCATCGGAACAAAAATGAAAACGCTAAATGCAGTGTTACGCTTAACACCTTTTTATTTCCCAACTTCTTCCGTTCGGAGGAGTTATTTTCTTTATCTCCGTTTACACCATTCTTCTTTAGTCACAAAACGAAAAAAAAGAAACCTTTTTTTGTTTCAGCAGCTAGACTTTGAAGACCATTGATTACCTTAATACCATTTCTGCACTAATTCACCTTTTATTATTTAAACAAATAATTTGTTAAAATTATTTTGCAGTTCATTTATCCACTGTTATGTGTCAATAACGTTTAAACCATAGAAAGACCAGGCGATTCACGGATGTCACTTTTCTATTGTGGGTTTCTAAACATTTCCTGACCTTATAAACAACGTCACCTGCCAAGAATGCAGAAATCGCGATAATGATCGATTGATATTTTTTGGAAAGGTTATAATTACTTTTAGTAGATCTTATCGTTGATTAACGGATTAAATCAATTTACATAAAGACCGGAGTTTAAAAAAGCAACTAGACTGAAGATAAAAATCATATTTTAGATATAATGTTTGATATTAAGGCAAAAATTAAATTTGATACAAGAAACAAAATTATCCATGCCAAATGCATGTATTTCTAAACAATTTTCAAAATAATTTCAAATTTCATAACCAGAAACTGATTACATTTGCTGAGAGTTAAACTGATCAAAAAGACTCTCCATGTGGATCTATAATCGATAATCGATAATCAAGGTAATCCAAAGCCATTTTGTTGATATTTTGTTCAGATTTTATTCAGATACAATTTCATGTCATTTTGTTTTATATATATATATATCTTATACGTTAGTTAACAAAAGTGACAACAATATTTGATCATATATATTCACATTTTATAAATTTTACGAATTTAAATAGTGATCATTACCTTCAACAAAGGACATATATAATATCATACAATCAATTAAACATCAAAAAGACAATTAAATAAGGTTTCATATATTCCAGTGACTTATACACATGTAATGCATTACGATACACATTATTTCATGAATAAGGTGTCAAACATTCCAGTGGTTTACACATTTGATGCGCATTCCAATACATGAACATTATTTTTTTTTTAAATTAAACCTTTTCTACCAATTGTCTCATTACTTCATGCAATGAAATTAAAAAAAACAGGACAGTGCATTTTTCTTTCTTTTGGCATTTCAATCGTTTTACCGTATATTAAAAATGAAAATGTCAAAAAACGGGTTGACATTTCTTATTTTATCACGACCGTTCTCTTCCGAAACTCCAAGCTTTTGTCCCAATTTTTTCCTTCAGATCTCAAATTTCACATGTCCTTTAACTTTAAATGATTAAATTACAGGTGATTATTACAATTTACTTTAAATAATTTTTTTGCATTAATCTACATCACATTTAACCATATTTTGTTATAAATATATCATTATAAAACAGAGCGTATTTTGAAACATGATGAATAAATAAAAAATAGACGTGAGATTTTGGTTATATTTCTGTCATTTTATGAATATTTTAAAAAATGGATTATTGAATAAGCTGACTCGGAACATGTGATAAAAAAGCGTAACTACTTTTTAACGTGATGAATTTACCCGTTATATTTTACAACTACTATATAGTACTTCGTAAGTGGTGCAAAAAAAGAAGATAATTATCAAAACATCTGTTGAAGTCGGCAATTTCCTCTCCATTAAATATAAATGAACACATCAATTTATCATATAATAAAAGTAGGTATGTTGCAGAAAAATTATCGATAAATCAATAATCACGTTATTGTGACTTTAGAGAGGTGAGACAAATTGTCAGATATTAGTCCGCGCTTTTGGTGACATGAATACATGTCGTCCTGAATAGACCAGTCTTTTGGGTCGCCATATGCAGCATGGGATGATGGGTATTGATACCAAGGTGATGTCTTCACAACGGGGACTGGTATTCCGCCGGTCATGGGCTGTTTGTCGTATATTCTGTTAAAACAAACAAAAAGATTGCATTAAAACAAATCGTATTTGTTAACACATGTACATAGGTCCAAAATTAAGATCAGTAAACATATTGTTACTGTAGTTTCATAAATATTTGTGGATATAGATTTTTATTGAATAAAGTTAAATTTCTCGCGGCTTCGGGGATATACAAAGTCGTGGAAAATGTTCATATTGATATTATATGTCATTTTCTACTTTTATATTCGGATGAACATTTGATTTTTTCGATTGGGTCATCAGCAAAACCCACGAAAAATTGATGCTCAAACGAATATTTATGAAACCACAGTATATAAAAGTTAAAATTTAGAATTCATGTTTTACAAACACGAACCTAGAAGGTGTTCGGTTGGAAATTGCAGAATGAATGACTGAAGCGGGCGTGGCGCCTGTGACAGGGCTACTCGTAGAGAGCAGCGAGCTTTCGTTCTTGTTGACACAGTTGAGTTTCGGACTCTCCCCGGGGTCAGACCTCGGTGTAGAGATAGGGCTGGGATGGATGTTCTGACTCGGCTTCGTGCAATGCCACGACGCCGTATTGTTTATCACGTTCACCCGCGCTGAATTGTTGTTATTGTTGTTGTTATATATATTCACAGGGGAACCTCCCCCCATATGGTCCGAGTTCCTGGAAGATTGCATTGACCTTGGACTAGCAGCGTTTTTGATCACTGAACTGTGATGGAGTGGCATCGTTGAAGACATTCCCTGATTCGCCCCAATATCAGACGGAGAACATATCACTTTGGTTTCCTTGAATAAACTAGACGTCGGCGGCAGGCAGGGATTATGTCCCACAATCCCGTCCACTCCATTATACATGGCGGACGACCTCAAATCTACCGGTTCTATAGACCCGTTAAGTCTCGTAGGAAGTCTATCGTTGCCATACTCGTATGCATATTTTCTATAATCGTTGTCGTATCGCCCGACGTCTTCTCCGTAATGGGCTTTCTTGGCTATGTCTAAGTCGTAGGAATTGAATCCGTATTTTGTCACATCGTAACCGAACTTGGCTGGCTGAGCCATCAAGTCTGAATAGCCATTGCCGGGATACGCCAGCGTATGTTGGTATTGTCTGTGAGGGTCTAAATAGTATCCATTAGTGTAGGCGTGCTTCTCACTGTCTGCCAGACGATAACTCTCCGTCCCAGGGTACACTGATCCATGGAAACTGGCATAACCTCGATAAATGTCGGGCTCGATTGCAGAGGGATACGGGTATAAAAGGTCGGGTTTGAAATCCGCAACATCGTATCCATTATATTGTGGATATCCCGCATAACCATTTAGCACAGGTTCCCGGGAACATTTTCGCTTTCGACCCGGGCTTTGAACATAGTTTTCTCGAACACAGGTTTTTTGTTTCTTGTTTTTCACATTCTTCATTTTGGACACGATTTCATCGTTTGGAAAGTCGAATCCTGAACAAATGTCAAGGTCAAGCAATGGATAAGGAAGCTTAAACTCATTCCCTCTCTTATGGAACAAATCAGCACCTTCATCGTCCCTAAAACAAAAATGTATTGCTTTGAAACTTCTCGTCCATTAATGATTAATTATTCAATATTTATCCATAAACCGACTCAACACATCTTTTCCCAGCTTTACAACTAGATACACTCAAGTCAACTTTTAAGCGTAAACACAACTTTCTTACTTATTCTATAACTGCTCTGTCTATAACAAATCCACATAATTTTTTTTAGAATTCTAGCGAACTTTAAAAACTATATTCGATATTTTTTAAGCACCACAGGCTTATCAATATACCCCAACCATTTTTTTTCAATTATTTTAGTATCACGTTGTATAGATATTAAACACACTTACGTCAGTTGCCTGTGGGTGCATATCACAAAATCAGGCTTGCTGTTCTTGTATATGACTTTACAGCTCGACTGCAGCCACAGCCACCGGAAGTCCTTCGTGCACCAGCGATAGGCAATCAGACCGGAACTTCCGGTTTTAATCACTTTAAACAAAAAGAAAAAAAATAACATTTATTTTTCATTTTTAGAAAAAAAAACCGTTAACAGTACTGAAAATGAAAATCAGTCTACATGATAAATAGAATGTAATTTGTTTCGATTTATTTTGGGATGTAATTGAGTCAAGCAACAAAATTTATTTATGTGGTCATTTATTATACATTTATTAATGATTAGTTTGGTCTCTGTTGTAATATGAATATTAAATATGATAATTATCAAAATATTCATAGACATATCAAATTGTAGTCATAATCATTGAAATACAATATGTAACTAAAAAAAGTCAGGGGAAATACTAATAACCCGAGAGTCAATTTTGTTTTATTCGAGGATTGAATTTTCCTTCCTCGTCGAAAAATGTGTGACATTGCGGATCATAGTTACTATACATATTGATGTTTGGCGACAGCATGAGCTCTTCTGTCCTACTCGGAAGACACTAATGCCCGAAAAACAAAGGCCGGGAGCCACAGAGAGGAACTGTCATTAGCTGCCAGGGTGATTTTAAATAGTAATCGAGAGCAAAGGATTACGTTAAATTACCAAATTTTAAAAAGGTTAAATTTCAATTTGAGTGTTAATAAAAATGTTTGGGATATGATGGGTTTTTTTCTGCTTATGCGAATAAGAATAGCTTATGCGAATAACAATAGTTTATGGGATACAAATATGGGAATGCGTGTTGTACAATTGTATGGGTTTTGAAACAATTTGTGTGCAGTTTCCTAATAAAATTATTTATTAACAAAACATTATGAATCACTTAAGTTTTACCAGAGACTTAATTTAAAGTTTTGTTTTGGGTTTTTATTTAATTTTATTTATTTGCTTGCAAAGATATTTTTTTTATAAAGTTATGATGATCATATCAATTATTGATACTACATATATATATATATTCATTTTTGGAATATAGTTTTACATACTTGATGCAGTATTAATATATATATAATGCTGATATCAAATTATGGATGTTTAATTAATTGTTGCATGTATGCTTACATTCTTGATGAGCTGATGAAAAGTAGTTCAAATCATCGGGATGAATAAGATCATATCCCGATTTGGTCGCCAGTTCCCTGTCTGCAAATCCAAACATCGCTTTTCCCCTGGAAAGAAACATTGCATATTAAAATAAATGTATTGATGCTTTATTGTATTATGAAAAAAAAACCCGACCATGAATATCATACATTCATGTATCATGTACATGTATTTACAAAAATTACCATCAATTTGTTTTAATATCATAATACAAGGCAAACTAAAATTAATTCATACATGTATTTTGAAAATATTAGTTTGAAGATAATGAAACAATCAGCATGTCACAGACATTTGGCAGAAAATTGTTTAAATTTTGAATATTAAAAATTGTTTTTAGATGAATTATGTAGACAAAAATAAATATTAAATATGATCTCTTTCGAAAAAATATTATGTAATCATCATCAGTTTACAAAAACAGATTATCGGTATCAACATGTACTTTTTATTCGAGGGCGGGGGGGGGGGGGTTGTAAATTTCAATTATAAAAATCAACCGGTATATAATTTGTGTCTGTTTAGCTTTTTTTCATATCTGTATAACAAATATTTATTTGAGACTGCGGCATGCAGATTCTATTTATTATAACTGTCAGCACCAAAACTCAAGTGTTGAAATACATATCTACGTTTATTTCTTATGCACTTGTACTATTAGTAATAATATATATGTATATGTTGTTATTATTTTTTTGGAAATCCTAGCAAGTTAATAAAACTAGTTTATGAAATAATTATGAATATTATATGTAAAAATTATTACCATTTGTTTAATACTGTATCTATACAATAAAAAACTTCAAGTCATGCAGTGAACTATATATCTGGAATTATGTTTATGTTTTTAAAACACATGGCATTTCAGATATCCATTAAATGTGTGAATTTTGTTGCATCATCGTTGCATGTTTATTTTGCTTCATCGGGAATAAAAGAACTACCCACGATATATCATGCACGTTTCGAATGACGAAGTTCAATATGGGCAAAAACATTTATTTGACAGATATTCATTTTCATTATTTTATCACCGTCTTTTGTGAAATCCAGTTATAATCTCACGATTGCTATTTTTACAAGTTCGGTGTGGGAGGATTTATGTTAACATGTAAATTTCTTTCATTTTTAAATTTCAAGTAGTACACAAAACCTTGACAAATTATGGCACGAATTTACATTTTTATGGGATTTATCATGCTATTCATGACATGTCTTACACTATTAAGTTACAACCTAAGAATATATCAAAACAAATTTAGATTTCAACAAAAGTTTTTAACCAATGAAAATCAGAAAAAAATACGAAATGCGATCCGATTTAAGTCCGGTATAGATGAACAGTTCAGACCGTTTTATGTATATTTAATTTTTTTGCTAAATCATTGTTGATATTTTGAGGCTTACTCTTTATTGTCACAGTGACTTTATAACTTTAAACGTTGCCCATGTCATGTAATTACCACTAAGCAAGTCTTGGCTCTTGCTTGAATCATATAAATCATTCTGGTATATTTTATATTTCAAACAATTTCTTAAGCCTTTAAATACATGTATATGTATGTATATTCAAACAAAAGAAACCAGAAAATTTTGCAGTCTCTGAAATCCACCACCAGATTTATTCAACGCAGACGTCTGGTTTTATAAAAATTTAATAACACTTAAATTATACATGCAGTTTTCTAAATAGTAAGTAACATAGTTTTGAAGGCAGTTAACAATAACAGATAGTTAAGATATTCTGTATCATCCCAATATTTGTCTAATCATTTAATAACTGTCTCAGCCATAGAGGGAATTTTTTGAATGAATAATTCAGTTTCTCAAAACGACTTTTTGAGTTAAGCCAATTAGTGAAAGTGAAACATATTTCATGTTACCTCTTTAAATATCAACGCTTAATATTGTGTTTCTAAATTTCTATTACAAGCCGATAATGTATGCAGAGAGTAGTAATTATTTATCGTTTGCGTGCTAAAAATATCTCTGCTTTTTTACAGTAATGTATTACTCTAATGTAATTGGTTACAATTTGCAACACATAAAGGACAGCTACCACATTGTCGGGGCAGTGAAAGACTAAACATGTATTACCTTATCATGTCTATTACACCGAAAGAAACAATGGCGTGTTAAGTGAACACGGGTCAAATAAATTTCAATGTCAATTTCACCCTTCTTTACTACGAGGCGAAAGTTTTCATTCACAAAATACTCATGTAACATTCCCGTGATCAAATTGCCCCAAATTAGACAGACAACAGGCGATAAATATTCCCTATTCATTCACAAAAAGTGTATCTTCCTTCGTGTTTGTCCGACATGGTTTGGACCCGTGAAAAATACTACACGTCACGGACAAGACACAATCATGCAACAATATCTGCTTGAACGAATCCTGACAGAGAAACAATTCGTTCGATGTATGCTACCGAAAGTGGTTACATTGTACGGTTGTCGTATTTCCTTCGTCTTCTACTTTGTCTTTTATCGTTTGATGGGCACATCCGGTGTTAATTTCAACCTTGAAAATGTCTTAATAACAGATAAATAATCTGATATGTATATATGTGTACGTTTAGGGAGATTTAGGTGTTCTAACACTGGAGTGTCAATGAAATTAACTTTACATTAAGCGGTCATTATTATGAAAGTAACACTGTGTTTTTGAGTATCAGATTTGATATACTATCTATATTACACATTTTAAGCTTTTATCTGAAGATCCTTGTGTATTCTTTAGAGTTCACGAAAGCTGAAATCCGTTTAACATAAGATATAGTCAAATCTGTAAAGTCATCATCGCGTTATCTGATATGGTCAATTTAATAATAATTCACTGTTTGAAGGATACGAGATGTCAAAGAGTTATAAATTAAAATGACAACCAAAACAAAATAACGAAAATCAGAGAGGAATTATGTGGATCGTGTTTTTGAATTATGTCATCAAAAAGATATGATTAATGGCTGGGGTTTCAGAAAACAGCTTGCCGGTCTTTAAAACTGATAGCCAAATCACAGTTCCCTAGATTTAAATTCTGTAAAGTACCCAACCTTTTTCCATATCGGTATTGACTACCACCGACCTCAAATTTGTAATATTTCTATAAAGTCCTCCCTTGTGGTATTTGGTTTAGAAATTACACAATAGTATTGAAATTTCAATCAAATGAGTAATCTAATTTGTGCGGTTTAAAGTCGTTGTTGAGCTAAAAAGGGACTTTTCTTTAGGATAAGATGAATGAATTTTCACAAGTCGAGTTTACCCAGCACCTGTGCTTCATTACAATTTTTGAGTTTTGTGCGGTGAAGTCCTTTATTTTTATTTTTTTTAGAAAACATGCATGTAATTAAAAAAAAATGGATTCCTTAATCTAAATTATTTTTAGGATTTTTTTTTGCAAAACGAATATTCTTCCAGAGGGTATCAACACGAATTCCATCAGAACTTGGAACAGAACTAAGCAGTTAGTTATACATATACAAGCAAGCATTAACTAACCACATACCTATTGTCCATAGACATTGGAGAAAAATCCATTTTGTGTTTTGATTTGAAGGTCAATTCTCGTGATGGAATGTCCATTAGCGAGAGTGGACCGAATGGGCAACATGTGGCAAACAAAGCTAGCTGTGGTTCCTCCGTCCGTACGTTCTGGCCGTGCAAAACTCGTATCCATCCACTGATTTCTAACGTCTACAGTGAGAAAAAAGCAAATTGTGAGCTGCTTCAGAACTATAGTCTTGATTTTTTTCGGCGTTAACAAATTTTAAAACTTTACGGTGAATGGGCATCTAATAAAACAATGTTTGATGCAAGCTCTTCTAGAATTCAATATGATTCTTGAAATATACTTTAATCATCATGACAATCTGGTAAATTTTACAGTTTTCTGGAGGGGGGGGGTCAAATTGAATCTAGTAAATATACTGGTATGTTAAATAAATAAATTAATAAACTTAAGAATTGGTGATTGTGGTATGCTACATTGTACTTACAATAAATCCTGAGGTGTTGTCCAGTAAACATCGAAATCTGACTGTAAAAGACCTGTGTAAATACCGGGCGTTTTCTGAAATACAGAATATTTATATATATTTGGTGGTTCCTTTTTTCTTCTTTTAAAATTAAATAAACTGCATGCAATCATCAATATTATTTTCCCTTAATGACATTCACGAATATGATTATGTTAGGTTTAAATAGATCGAATATGAACAAGTTTTTATTTGTGTGTGTTGCGAAGCCCGAGAAAGGAGAACACATGTTAAATTGCTTAAAATCCGAAGGTTCAATGAAGATGAAGGAAAAATTGAAAAACAATTTTAAAAATGGAGATATTTTGCCCAACCTGGCATCATTAGTTCGTGGAGAGACATGGTGGATTTATCTTGAGGTAAGGTGGAGTTCCAAGAAAGCTGGCGTTTGAATTCTTCTCTGTCTTCTGAATGGATTAGCTCCATAACACTTTGATGGATGATATCAGACTGCAAGCAGAAATGTTACCATCCTACCTTACTTTTATGCAATGATCTGTCATATTGCATTATGGTATATGAAAAAGGGGCAATATTTGTGTTATTGAAATGCAATTTGTAGATAACAAAAATTTCAAACATTTTAAAAAGGCTAAAAACTTCATTTTGATTTAGATATTAAATAAAAAAGCATCCAAAAAAGAGAGTTTAGTTCTTTGAAATTATAGAATCTGAAGGCGAATATGGAAAAGGAAAATCACTATTGATATTTAGTTTTTGTATTAGAATAAAACAGGTATAATTTGATTCAACTCATCACCGATTCATGATGATGTAAATAAATGTTCATCCTTTTAAGTGAGACAGTGTTTCATCCAACAAAATACGCTGCATTTTCTATCACCCTAGTAATTCAGCTGTTTCTTCCGATGGTATATAAAGTTACATTTTTAATACTAAATCACAATTATTTCTTGAATGCCTATAGTCATAATTCAGCCGGTCTTATTTATTATACCGCCTTCTTTGAAGTTAAGAAGATGAGTTTTGATTTAAAAAAAAAAGTCCAAAAAAGGAAGGAAAATCATATTTTGATCGTAAGCTCCTGGGTCACATAGAGAAAATACCACACGGCGAGATCAAAGGAAAAGCGCTTAGTTAAATTTGCACGTTGGTATCATCTGAGTAGTAAATTTATGATTAGAAGATTTCCTTTAGTTTTCAGCTCAATTTCCAGAAAACTTGAAAGACAAGGGACCAGGGATGTTTACGGCAAGGCAAAAACATTAAGGGAGATAATTACACTCCTCTGAAGCCATAGTTACATGGCATCAAGTTAAATCATTTAGACGGTAAAAAGATATTACTTAAAGCGATTCTATCTGTTACTTCCAAGAGGATCGGAAAATTGAATTTTTGTCGGGACGATGTCGTTAAATTGAGCATGAGAAAAAAACAATTCAAAGAGGTTGTCACAAGACTCAAGTTTTAATATCTAATCGATAGTTTCTGCATCATTACTGTGCATTACGAAGGAGAATAAAACAGTTTCCTTCAAGATTTGCTTTACATCAGCAGTTGTAGATAGAAATGAAATAATTCTCAAATACAATGTATTAAAAAATATCAATCAATTTTTATTTTTTGATGTGCGCGGCCCTGCTTTATGATGATACACTGTGAACTAATTCCACTAGAACAATATAGTTATTTTTGTAAATTTATAAGCACAAAAGAGCTAGGTGTAATTAGGAACTATCATATTTAGGTAGTTTTTTATATAATCTACACATGCATATAACTGTTGCATGCATAGAATTTATTTTTTTTCATAATTTTAAAGTGGTTTATTAAGTTCCAATATATTTTTTTATATATATCAATTATAGAATTTATTTTCTTACCTGATGAAATCCGAGATACTGTTCCACGGTTCTAGAGGCGTAGAAGACTTCCCCATCACAGGTTATGACTACCATAAAGCCGTACAAAGCCTGAAAAATAAGCATGAAATATATGTTTTACATGTTATTAAAATAAAATGAAACAAAAATTCCTATTTCATAATAAACCGATACAAAATATTCTACTATTTATATACATATGTTTATCCTCTTTAATGTATTTGCAACAGTTTGATATATACATATGTAAGAATTATTATTTCTTCAAAATATATATTTATATATATATATATTTTCTTTACAAAATTCAAAGCTTCAATCCTAATGGTGAGTAAAAATATTTTGTGAATATTATAAATGTATGACTATGCAGAGAAACGAAGAAGCGATGTACGCATGTGAATGGAACAAAATAAAAAGGATTTACTTTTGAATTTAATTGTTCGAAAATTGACAGTACCTGCAATATACTGTCTCCTTCTGAAAACCCGGGTTCATGGAAGAGATGAGATCGTCCAATGATGTGGTGGCTGTCCAGGTTATACCGATCTGGGAGGACTGCTGGAAAAAGGGAGGACAACAAATGCTTTTAATCTATCTGAATTTATTACAAAGTACATGTACACAAAAAATGTAATATATATATAACTATCTGAATTCTTAAGTTATCAAGATTTATATGTACAAAATTTATATAATCTTCATAAAATTCTTTTTAATTTGTTGATTTTTTTCTTTTAATAATAAGCAGCAAATATATATCTATAAAAATTCTTAATATCATTCTCATAATTATCATGTGTGCAATAACCTGTTTTATGTTATATTATAATTTTGTAATGCATAATTTCCGTCATATTAAATATGAATAATTAAAATCTTTTGCGCAATAAACTAAATGACTTGCAAATTGTATGCATTGGCATTACAGGTCTTTAACCAATGAATTATAGTCGTTTCTTAATATTTTAAACAAATCAGCATTCTAACTTATCGACAAAATTTAATTTCAAAATCATATATGCATAGATAAGAGTTTCATGTTAATAAACAATTTGTTGGATGCAATTTAGAGGCAGTGGGATATATAGTATGGGCTATAAAACATTCAAAGACGGGATTGAAAAAAAAATAAGCCATAACTAATTAAAGAATTTTTATATCATTATCATTTTACTACTATCGTTTACAAGTAAATCTGAGGAATTTATGGACCCCAATATCATCAACATATTGTTATCAGCACATCAAGAATATACTTCGAAAACTGATGCAATAGATGAATTCCACGTAACAAAATACAACAGTGAATCACCACAGAGCCCAACTCCTTGTAAGGTCGAATTCTGTTGAACTCAAAACACCGTATACTGGGCCCGTAAAAAGCCACGGTGCGGATCAAATGACCCCAGGGACGGGGATAAATCTCGGCTGAAATGAGGTGTAACAATTTAGAATGTTTATACTTGAGAAACTTTTAACAGAAAGGGTTTTGTCATTCAACTATTAGATCAGATTAAGAAATGAAGCTGATATCGGAAGACAGAATAGAACTTGTTCTCATATCAAATTATACGCAAGATAAAAAACTATCCACTGACATTTTATCTACTATGACAAATAGGAATTCTGTTGGGTCCTATTTTGGGGGGAGAGATACAAGAACCGCCGAGGCAAGCAAATGGCGGACCACGGCACAGCGCAAAGACTTGCGTTCTTGTGTTTGTTCATTTAGACGGAAAATGCCTTATAACCTCTTTAAGAAGCAGTAGAGAATTCATGGGAACTAATTATCCGCAATTTTTGAGGGAGTTGCGAAAGGTCAAGAATAAACTAAAAGATACCCCAGTATCTAGTTTCTGAAGCCTATGCGCTCAGGAAGAATGAACGGCGAGAGCGTCAAGAAAAAAACTGAGAGAATTAGGGGTGGGACAAAGCCTTATTGTTAGGTATACAAAACGTCTAAAGATATTATCTCTTTATATTATATCGCATCCATATTTCTATCGTGAATTTAAAAAACACACACACTAGCTAGCAAAAGAACAACGATTATGTCTGCTGTGTAACGATGGTTTGAAAGCACATGCTGAAACTGTCAATTTTGAACATAGAATTATTTTGATGAGTGTCCTTTAATTCCTTTGTTTTAGTTGCACAGTGCAAAATCTTTCTCTTTTGAAGAAATTCGTCAAGAATTTTAGTCTAATGTCAATGCTTTTCAAAATTAAGACATGCTTCAAACACGCCATGACTGAAAAAACTTGTACGGAAAAAGTCATAATTAACGAAAAGGTAATTTATCTTTCTCTATCTTCTATCTTCTTCAATTATCTGAATTAAATTCAAGAATATATAATCATATCAAAATGCCTTCAAAAAAATGGTTTAACTTAAGCTTTTGAGTATCTCTTATTTCGGAAAAGAAGAGTTAGGCCTAATTAAAATTAATTAAAGATTGATTTCAGCTATATTTAATAAAGAAATAAATTAATAATTTTAACATGTTTTCAAGTTGCTTATATCGTGCAATGATGCCTACCTGATAATTTTAGTTTTAAAAAATGAATGAAGTAAATTTTGAAGCCACTGGTAACCACCCGGCCTCGTAAAACAATATCAATTTTAGGGGGACGCTTTCATACTTTGAGTGAGATGGAACACACTTTAAAACAGCACGAAACTTTCCAATTGATATAAAAAGTCCCCTAACACGCCAACTTGAACGGGTTGCTAAAAGTGATAACTATATCAAATGGCTTGAACTTTCTTACCAATGTTTGCGAGTTGTTATTATGACACATACATGCTGTTAACCCCTACAAATGCTTTGGCGAATCCTGATTTGCCGGAATCACGCAACCAGTTTCGTTTTCCCGTTCTCAACGTGTTACTATTGCACGCACAGTAATTTCAACTCTCGGTTACGTTACACAAAACATTTGTAGCGGAATTTGAACTGTTGCAATGTATATCTGTTTAAAAATTTAAAGTGGAGAAAAAATATTTGCCCCTTTTTTAATGCGTGTGCATACTAAGGCATGTGTTTTTTTTCTGTTTTAAATAGTTGTAATGCAATGCAAATGGTTAGACATAAGACAGGATATGTACTTTAAAAGTACGACTGTCATCTTTTGAGATGACCATAAATACAACTCTATGACATCATTGTACTTCCGACCTCAAATCCATTAATGACATCACCGGGATTTTTTTCCTACAAAGAATGGCGATTTCAATTGCAAGGAACCCCCAGAAACGTTAATGCATACTCATAATCCCAAAGTAGGAAAAAGCGAGAGAAAAATTAAAGTAAAAGGGGCCCAGATAGAAGGACTACCGACTTTTTCTTTCTTTCGTTTCATCTACAACATAATTACTTAATCAAAGGAGAAACAGTAGGACAGGCAAATTACACCAAGAAGACAATTCAAGCTTAAATTAAGGCAAGGCCCGGCAATTTTGTCGATGGATTTAAAATCGGCTAGTAATAGAAAACCAAGATTGATGCTCGGCCGCCGTAATTATGCAATAAATCACGGGCAAATTTCCGCGCCATTTAGTTATGACGGCTCACTTTTTTTTAACGTTGACTTTTTCGGTTTTCATTATTCATATTTCGAAGATGAAGAAAAAATGTTTCAGTTCTGAAAGGACTTTGACTTCTTTCTAGGCTGTTTTCAAAGTCTAGATTCCGTCATGATTTCTTAAACAAACAGGATCATTTTCATACATGCTGGAAAAGTCTAATCCAAGTATTCATTAAGAGATATGGGATGTCACAGAAACTCTAGTATCATTAAGGATGAAGTTTTGGCTTTTGAGTATTAGTTATAGTAACGGAATATATACTAGTATTATATGCGTCTAAAATTCCCTCAAAGCAAATGAAAATCACTAAATGTAAAATTAACATTTTCTTATTCCAGAGAGAGAGAGAGAGAGAGAGAGAGAGAGAGAGAGAGAGAGAGAGAGAGAGAGAGAGAGAGAGAGCTAACTAAACCTTTTTTGTCTTTCAACATTTACTATAAAGAACAGCAGAACATTTGCTTCAAAACAGACGTAATTTTGCATAATTATAACAAGCCTGTCACATTGAAATTCCAACTGCACAGAATTTAGAAGGTGTAAGCGAAATGTCACTGGCAAAGATCACTAATCAGTTAAAATAATAGACTTCAAAATGACAGATCTGAAAATCCAAAAACCAAGCATAATTACAAAACGAATACTCATTAGATGGAAGTGGCATATATCGTAACGGTGTGTATTCTTCGATAATTTCTAAGATGATCACGGTTTCCATTTGATTTACTCTGCACATACATGCTTGTTTGCATTATACTTTTGTTGAATAATAATTGCAAAATTGCATAACATGAAATCGTATTTGAATGTCTATAGATGAATCTTTCTACCGATTTTTCGTTAAATAAATTGTTGATATCAATAGATAAGTTAATGAATTGACGATTGAATTTCCATTGAATGTCCCAAAGTGTAGAAGAAACACTATACATGTATATATCATATTATAATACACAAATCACAAAAAAAATTTCTACTGATTATACAATGTATCCCAGGATTACAAGACAAACGACGCTAAAAATTAAAACCAGAGAGAGAGAGAGAGAAAGAGAGAGAGAGCATAATGATGCACATCGACGTTCATCATCGATTTGATAATTAGCTTAGGATTTGTAAAAATTTTCACTTGACCTACCAAGCAGAAAAATATGGCTATGAAGCCGATGTTTTTATGAGAGGTGTTGTGTGGAAGTTGAGTTCGCCTCTTCATGATAAAAATCAGATGTCAGTGCTGTCTTTTGTGTCTGCCCTGATTTAGTAAAAGCCCAACGTGCTTTAGTCGAGTCTAATTCTATTTTCATCGTTCTCCTGTCGACTTCAAAGTCAAGCATCTTTGTGGCCCGGATCTTACGCAACATTTCATGGCGGTTTGGCAAATACAATTAATTCAATGTGTCCATAATAGTAGGAATGTGTAATATGGGTTTATTTCAACAATTAGCGGCGCCCTCGCCTTTCTTTTTTGTACAAGGCGAGTTTCCGTATATTGTCAAGCATACTGGAAAACAGCGCATACAGTATACATGGGTTGGTTCTGTCGAGAAACTTTAAGCGAAACCTGTACGGCTATAGCATTCATTGTTTTCTTCATGTAGCCAAACATAAAACTGCAACTAATTCCCAAAAGACTAATGAAAAAAGAAGAAGGGCAGGCATACCCAGACGAATCGTAAGCATACACCAAAAACCGGAGTCAAACAGCAATCGTCGATGTTTTGTGGCTTATTTTTCCGATGCCATTTTCTGAATTAGCACTCGTGCCAATTTCTACCAATTTCCTATAGCCACTTTAATAGAATTATCCCGAAATCAATTGCATCTTGCAATTGTAATGAAATAGCAGCGTAATTAATGTCAAACAGAGAATAAAAATGTACCATTAAAAGACTGAGGCTTTTCAACAAGAGGCCGAGAGACTTACACTTGAAAGAGAATGGAACATCACAACCTATAGCATCAATTATGTATGAACGTGGCTAGTTGTTCCTATG
Source organism: Magallana gigas (assembly GCF_963853765.1). Taxonomy (NCBI): domain Eukaryota; kingdom Metazoa; phylum Mollusca; class Bivalvia; order Ostreida; family Ostreidae; genus Magallana; species Magallana gigas. Next base: position 11,272,354 of record NC_088861.1, on the reverse strand, counting down.
TATATGGCAATTGTCTTGATAAAAAAAGGAATTGTATTGCGATCAGTGGTCGTATTTACTTCCAAGTTTTTAGCCTCAATAATTAATTATAATGATGGTGAATTGGTGATGGAACGCTGTCCATAGGGTTTTTCCGAAAGTGTTTTAGGGGATGGGGTGGGGGTGAGGGCAACTCTAAACAAAAATTAATACCTGGACTTTACCTTTATACCTATTGCTTAAATATTCGTCATAATTTAGAATTATCATTTTAAAATATTTTATTATTGCAAACTATTTTTTTTCAAGAGACTTGATTGAGAAACGAAAACTGAAAGACCTAGCCGTGTTAATGTATTAACTATGATATTCATCTTGGATTTTTCATTCAATGTGGCTAAACATGAGGAAAGAAAAACATGAGTGCACATTAGCTAGAATAATAATAAAGGTATTTAGATTTGTTTGCAGTAAGATTGTATTAGAACAATGCAATAATATCTATGTACATGCACGTTATCCGCATCTTTGCCATTGACGGGAGTAATTTTGCAGTAGAATGATATGTACCTAGCTTCTACAGTGTGTTTTATTCATAAGGGTTTGCAATATCCTTAATATACAATTTTAAAAGAAGCACGGAGCTATCTTTTAAAACATTAAAGAAAATCAACTGCCAATGCGAGATTGAATTATTACAGTCCTTAAGACTTCACCAAACAAAGAAATTCACAGAACTGAGGAAATCAATTCGACTGGTCCATATGTTATGTCATCAATGCAGTAATTCAAAAAGCAGTTGAATGAGGTATGGTGCAAATTATTATATCAAATTTCTGTCCAAGGAGTAATGATAAAAAAACAACAAATATCGGCAATATGTTGTTGATATTTCCATTTACAACATTGGAGAGTATGGTCAATAATAGGTGTTCAATTCATGTTATTTGTGTTTCGCGTTTGCATAACGGTGAGACTTTTTTGAACAACTGCAGATTTTGAAACCTTTGTACTCAATAGATATATGTTTATTTGTATTTCCAATCCACAGGTTATGAGGAAAAAACTAAACTAAAAACTAAAATTTGAGCCCTTGGCGTATATATATCGTTTTTACGAAAGGACTTTGGGGGAGGTGTTTTGGGTAACACTCAAGTAGACAATAACATTTATTTGCAGGGCTGGCGAAAAGGGGGGGGGGGGGGTTAGTGATGCGACTGATGTCATTGTGCGTGGCTTTTGCATGTTTGTTTTCAATTACCTTGGTAAATAAGGAAAAAGAAGAAGAAGAGTCGCCCCAAACCAGGATCAGCAAATGCATTAGAGGAAAGACAGAGCGCAAAAAAAATTCCTGCATTACCCGATGATATAAATCAACACCTTTAACAAGTGTCATCTCGCTACAAAGGAACACCCTGGAGGGAAACAAGGCTCCTCCGCAGCGATCTTAAATCAAAGGGCATTATATATTTTCTATCAGCTTTTCAATTAATTACACTTAATTATGGCAACTGTAATCCGGAGATCAATACAACACAACTGCCTCTGAGACATCTCCGAGCGGATCAGTGTTACCTTTATGGGGGGATTTTACAAGGGTATATTTGTGGACCAGAGACAAATCAGATGGAATCATATGGGTATGGCATCGCAGCCGATGGCCGCAGGCTTTTTTTTTATACTGTGATAATGTCAGTTATAATTTTTCCCATCGTGCGATTGATGCAAGCTCAAGAATGGCAGCGACATTTTTCTGGATTACTTTGGAGACAAAGGGATAATTAGAGTCTTGGATGATGAATCTGATAATTAATAGAATTAAATTTCACTGTATTGTGGCTGGAGAGTATTAGTTTACGTTTTATAACCCGTACTTGCACGGCTTGCAGGATGTTTTTGCTACACGTTGATGCGAACTTATGAATCCATTGTGCTCGTCAAAATTTTTCACAATTGAATTTTTATGAACGATTGTACTGACCAATTAAAATTCATGCTGGTCCCATCTCTCTCTCTCTCTCTCTCTCTCTCTCTCTCTCTCTCTCTCTCTCTCTCTCTCCCCAAATAATTTTGCTTTTCAAAGACTTTGATTTTACGTCTCTGAAAACCATTTTTTTCTATCCAACATAGAAAGAAGCTAGCATCCCCTCCCCATTCAAAAGAAAAAAATCAATACGATTCTTCGTGTTTCATCTTTCTATTCTTGTCTCAGTGAACATTGGCGCAGTGACTACATCTTTATGGGGAGTTTTCCTGGCCTTTTCCCCCGACACCCCATGGGACTCCGAGCTAGACTTAATTAACAATCGCTTCACAACTTTGTTTTCTTCGATCATTTCGACTGTTATGATAATTGAAACCTCATTTAGTAACATCCTTGTTCTGTTTTATTTTTTAGGGAAAGGATGTGATAATATTTGATGAAACTATAGAAATTACCTATCTATGTACTTTTAGGTGTAATTGAATTTCAATTGTAAATAAATTCATCAGCACCCAATTGTTGAAATTAATAATGCCATTGTTCTAAAAGGTTGAATTACAAAACATATATATTTTGATTAGCTATATATCTTATTTATAGCAGATAAAGACAATTAATTGCAGTGTTTAAAAGGACGGAAAAGTTGATTCAATTATGTATCTTTATTGTAAAATGTAAGTGCACATGTTTTGTATGCACGTGTTTTTAGTTTATGTTCATTAATAAACAGCATTTTATACATGATTCCTCGCATGCGCTTTCACAAAAGTACGTGTAAATTATCCTTGTATTAAATCATATATTATACTGATTCGATGATTCTTAATTCAATAATTAATTGTCGAATGAATCAAAGAAATTGTAGGCGAATTTTTCCCCATTTAAATCCAGCAATTACCACCCCCTAAAAAATGATTTCATTATTTTGTCCACTTTAAAAATAATAAAAATTGTTTATTTATCAAATCAATAAATATAAAATTATGTGTATATCAACACTGGGATACTGTCCCATCGATGTTAATAGTTCAAAACCTTTATTAACCAAGGTTAGATTGAACCGAGAAAAAGACATTACAGACCTAATTAAACAAAATAAATCATCTTCTAACCACCTCAGCTACCCCAAGGTTCCCTAGGAGCTTGAGACTAACGGGTATCATAATCGGTATTTTCAAACATCTGCTTAACCTTGTTACTTTTGTCGTGAGTGCAATCAAGCGTGTTACAATTACAGATTAAGCTTTGACGCATGACATCGGGACAATGAATAGAAACATGCACAAACCCTGTTATCATCAGAGTCGGATTATCCATAAGGTCATTGACAAATTAAATTATTATAATATTTCTACGCAGTCCAGTCTTCCATTACATCTCATGACGATGTAAAACTATTTGGTAGTTGGAATGCATATTATAAAACACTATGCGTTATCTAATGTTTTCGTTATTAAAAATTTGGTACGTACAAATGTACATGCATACGTCACTTTTGTCAACAACATTGTATTCAACCATTCGAAGATGATTATTGAACTCAAAGATTTTGCTTCCTTCTTTGAACAATTTTGAGAAAAGAAGAAAAAGAAAATTTGTTTTGTTTTTTTGTATTTTTTTTTTTATAAAAAAATATTACAAATTGGATTCTTTATTTGGATGCAATTCAGTTTAATGGCTTTTGAAGTTTCTTTTTAAAGAAGAATTCATTTTTTACACGAAATATTAAGACGTCAAAGGCATAAAGCCTGTCTTGTAGGGATGCTTCTGACATAGAATGACAAAGCTAAGACGCAAGTTTAGAAGTAATTCAGAAGCGATATCGAATCCGAAAACGGGGCAGTAACAAGAGTATCATGTTCCCCAATGAATCCAGCTATTTCCAGGTACATAGCTTTTAGCTGACATCAAGTCTAGCACAAGTTTAATTAATACCATCACAGGGTATCTAATGGCAGAAATTGAACCCTTATATAACACCTTTGTACCCCAGCATGTTCCTTGGGGATTGACCCTAATGGCTGCCAATTTGGCGTTCATTTGGATCTCAAACAATTCAAACTAACATCTCAATGGGAAACTGATACCTGTCCGTCCTTTCCATTTCTTTTTTGCAGAGAATTATGTTGATATTTTTTTTCTTCGCTTTTTGCCCATTTTGATCGTATTTTTGAAAGGTCATGCTACCTTTGACATAAGGTTATCCCCATGTGTTGGAATGAGTCAGAAAAAAGCGAAATTAGATCTGGTTTTTGTGTTATTTTATAAATTATTATCATACTACGAAATCTTTGCAACATATCAAGGATCTGAAAAATATTTATATGATGTATATTTATACGTAATTTATACAAACTTAACCCTGTGATCTACCGATAGTGAAAATTGTTTGAATATCAATTCACCAATCGCAGTGCAGTTTTTACTTTCTAAAGAGATACCATAAAATGTCAAAACGGGCAAATGTAAACGTACCCTATATAGCCTAAGGTCAATGTATCTATATTACAATAAAATTTGAAAATAAAACTCCAAAAGCGTACATATAAAATGAATATTGTTAGGGAATTGTTTTTTGGATTCAAGTAAAAGTAATGACAGTGCCGAACATCCCTGTTTTAGAGACAAGTGCGATTTCCTAAGCAAATTCATAAAAATAGAATCTTGTGTCAAAATAAAAAGAAATTACTATCATTTGCGACAATCATCCTTCAAATTTATTGACAAAGAACTTCCTCAAAAAGCAAGCAATAAATTAGCATAGAAAACATCCCAGTGAAACGTTTGACAGGCCGAATTTTCATTTCTCTCCAAAAACCACGTCTTTTGCATTCTCGAAATTTGTCTTTGTAGTAAAATGTAATTATAAGAACGTACGCCAAGCTTTCAAACAGCACCCCGTTCAGCTTCCTTAAGGAAATGAGTTGTCCCGAGAATGCCCGTATAAATAATATTTCATCGCTACTATCCTTCATAAAACGTGGGCTCTGCCTTTCTTCATAATAGCATGTCTCCAATGCATTATGGGAAAATAGGAAGTAATTAGTGTTCTTCAAAATGCGCTCTACGAAGTAGGCTGAAATAGATACTTAGTTGATTTTAATGTCTGTTGCAAGAAAATATGGTCAATTACACTTCAGATGCGTCGTAAATTTCTTCGGATGTCATTTTTCCTGCTGCATTTAAGTTTTGCGGGCCTTATTAGACATAAGAAAATGCTTCTTGAGTAGTATGGAAAGTGGAAAATTGATGGAAATCGGACTTATTGATTGTGTTTTTATGATAGATATAATATAACATGCTTTTAGCTAAAACAAAAGAGATCATTCTAGGAAATATGGTAAGTTATATTTCATCCATTTCAAAATCAACCTGCCCATTTGCTATTAAACATCGGGTATCTTGCCAAATATTGTTTTCATATTTAAAAGCATTTTTGCAGTATAAGCTTAAAATGCTCTCAGCTATATATAAACTGCTTCGATCATGGAAACGAGGATATTACCAGCTATAAACTGCTTAGAATTTTGAAAAACAACTTTGGTATTCGCATCTTTATTCGTATTCAGAGAGAGAGAGAGAGAGAGAGAGAGAGAGAGAGAGAGAGAGAGAGAGAGAGAGAGAGAGAGAGAGAGAGAGAGAGAGAGAGAGAGAGAAGTCGAACAGAAGTGTTTCATATAAGAATTAGAAGAACCATTCTGCTATCTGTATGCGTCCATTGTAAATAATTATACCATAAATCACACGAACACCAGAACATTAGAACTAGCAGGACACAACACACAAAAACAAGAGGCATGAATTCCATTAATGAATAGGTAGCACAGATCGGAAGGAGCAGCGAGTAGCTGACCAAACGAAGTGACAATATGAATAATGAATGGCATACGGTTGCTTAGGGTATGAGTTATTACGATAATTACAGAATATCTAGATTCGATACCAATCAATTTGGTGCCAATTGAGTTTTTATGGTATGATTCTCTAAATACGCAGATTAGGAGAACAAAGTGGCCGATTTGTTTTGTACTTGGAACTAGAGCTGTGTTGTGTACAGGAAAAAGGCGACATTGGGTCGTTTTTGGAACATTCAGTTCAAAGAAAGCACTTGTTAAAAAAGCTAAAAAAGCTATGTATCAAGCAAGAATTAACGACAAGTGTTTCCAAAATTGTTATGTTTGTGTTGCGTTTTATTTTTAGTCTCACTACATATTTGTTTACTATAAACACGTTTTACAAGGACAATTTATTTGTAAAACGCTTTGTCATTTCACGCAAAAAATGATGCAACCTCCAATGCAATGCTATACTTTAAAATTCGCGGTGACAATACATTCGTAATTGTAATGTATATTTTCCCATGTACTATCTTAGTATCATCTTTTTTTTCAATGACATTTTATTAAACTCGTAAATTACAAAACAAAACAATTTGTTATGTTTTCTTGAGCTGTAATGATAATGATATAAAAAAAGTCACACGTGCTCGGGATAAAATTTCTCATTTAATTCTTAACTGGCCCATGTAGTCATTTTTTGTATCCCGTTACAAACCACTGACAGAATAATTTCAACACAATTTCCATATGTAATTCATGTACGAATATTTGTTGACAAAACTATTTGTTGTTGAATATGTATTAGCGTAAAAAAAGTTCATTTTACATTTAACATTTTGTCAAAATCTATCTTCAGAATACTTTAAAAGGGTTGCATTCTCAGTATCAAATGACCCGTTGCATTGAAACCAGATAATCTCTTCTTTCTCTCATATAGTATACCCGTATAAAAATAAAACATAGAAATGATGGCATTTAGACAGAAGATGGGGACCTAATTATCCATCATAAATTTCATCCTATACCAGGTAGGGAAGAAAATGGCACCCATAATTCGTATAATTTTTGAGCTAACTACGCCCGTCGTCAATTTTCTCATTTTCAACATCTGTGTAGGACAAACTCGCGGTAAAGCCCCGACAATTACAGATTATTTGCAATCTGCTCGGACCAGGTAGGAAAGGAAACAAGCAAAGCTAAGAACTCTACGAGAAAAGGATGGAAACAGACATGCCATCTGTCCCTTGTCTATTTCAATATCTCTCGCTAATCCGCACAACTTATAGTACCCGATTTCAATTCAATCAACAGGAAAAAACAAAACAACGTAAGATTGAATCGACACTCATTTTTATGCATTATTGATCAGTGATGTTTTTCTTTTCACAAAAAAATATCTTTGTATTTTGTTTGCCGCAAAATCTTCGAATCGACTTTAGAAAATAATGCCGTTGATAAAAGCTGTATCATTTGCCCACACATGTTCACGCAAGCATTGACATTCAATAGATGAAAATTTGGATTAATTTTTTTTATTGAAGCAAGTGTATGACAAAATTTATTTATCATTGGCTTGAAATGAAAAGTAATGTTATTTCACCATCAAAGTATATGTAGGGAGACCCGAGAGTGAAATGTATATGCATAATTATGAAATAAAAAAAAGTTTTGTGTGATTTACATATATGTAAATTTTTATTACATGTATGTATAACTGATGAGAACGCCTCTATCTAAATGTCCTATGTAGCATACACAAAATGCATAATATAGATGTGCCACCAATGCGATATATAGAAGATATATTAGGGAAAATGGGCTCAAAATGACTCTTACCAGCAAAGTAACTTTTCGTCCGAAGATAACTGACAGCTAGCCGAAGAATTGATAGCTTGTCCAATTTAGAAATAACAGACTGTTCAAAGGGTAAAAGGCTAGCTAGATGGTCAAGTTCCGAATTTAGCCTTTCTCTGTGTCGTTTGCTTGGGTTGCTTTTTGGGGGATCTTTGACCGGGGTCTTCTGTCTGAAAAAAATTGAAAATGAAAATATAAATTATATTTTTCTGACGTTTCGTGCTCAGAATAATATTTAACTGGCATTGAAAACGCAAGACATTTTCCTTTTCGTGCATCATATGTTAGCTGGAGCATTCTAACATTCAGTTTTATTTCTAAATTGTGAAATTGATGATAATGATGATGGTGATGAAGAATAATAATCTATTTTTACATGAGTGTTTGAAATTTTCAATATAAATGATAGCTGAATTTAAAGTAGTTTCATTTGAATGACAAGTCCGTTCATTGATATAAATGAATATTTGATTTGATAAATTTCTTTGAAATAAAAAAATAAACGCAAGTAAAATAGAAAACTTTCAAATATCATCTGGGTATTTAACTACCAAGTATTCTCCAAAACATTTGGCTACTGGAAATCGTTGTCGCCTTGTAGAGATGAAACTGTCAGCTGAAGACCAACAGAAAATAAATCATGTTTCTTAAATGTGTGAGTATTTACACATTACCCATCCTTAATGAAATGCGCACACAACATTGTCATCATGTGATGCAAGGACTCATTAAGCCGGGACAATCAATCCCGTTACCCCCTGCGCCAATGGTTAAACTTTCTGACAGGGATTAGCTCCCCTGAGCCCTCAAACTGAAAGTGACAATAGGCTTCCAGTGGAGACCCAATTAAACGTTCATTAGTTCTTGGCTTTGTCAGTGTGGAATGAAATGGTGCCCTCCTCCGTGTAAATTTCATATTTTCTGAAGTAGCGTGTTTGTCTTTTTGATGCATCTGTTACTGTGGAAATCATTAACAAGATTAATTGTGCAGTAGTCATAGAGTGATTCTTGAATCTGTTTGCATTGTCGATCAAATCTTAGAAATATGTGTCCTCTTTTCAACCATTCTAAAAGTTATTAGATCTCAAGAGCTACTTCTGTGTTTCTATATATTTCATGTACTTTATACGCATTTTTACATGATAAATGGTGTTTAAAGATTCTTGCAAGGCCTTTAGAGTTCGTAATGGTTCTCTTATTACATCTAATTTAAAGACAATTTCAGTATGTATACTTTGTTATGTCTTCTTGGCATTCGATACATTTCTTCTGTTAAACTTGTTTGCTATACAACTTTTGCATGCTTGGACTTAAGCTAGTCTTATTTTATTGTATTTTATTGTTCCAAGGCGTTGATTATTTTTAGAGATATATGAATGAAAATGATGGTAATTATATAACACTGGTGAAAACAATGTAATAAAAGCATTGCATATAGCGCTAATGGAAGGAGGCGTTTGCTACAATTAAACAATATCTTGTAGCTGTTATGAGCACGAGTCATCGTTGAGTTACCTTCAGGGCAGCCATTTTTTCTCATTGTAAACTTGATTAAACTTGCTAAATGATAACCAAAACAGAGCCAAAACAAAGTCAAAATAATCCCCAGATATCCACAAAAAACAAGACTGTATTGAATAACGTCAGAATACGCGGGAGAGGAAATCCCGAACTATTTAGAGAAATTAAGGAAATAATTCACTTATAAGGGCAAAACAACTGTTAGTTCCATGCGCAAGTTCATCAAATAATTCGCCATCTCGCTGCAGAACCAGATGTGGGCTATTACGTTAGGGAGCTGTCAAATTGCCCCGGGCTCCAATCGACAACCATCTACAAGCTTCCTCCGAAAATTTTTCGCATTGATGCATCGTAAAGAAACAATTTAATTAGGTTATCATGTCTGACTGCTATTTTACCATGTCATTTTTTGTCTCTTTCGACAAATTAACTCTTTATAGGAAACAGAAGGTTGCTAGAAAATCTCTTTACTGATTTTCTATGTTCTGGCTTGATATTCTAGTTAAACATGATGTTTATTACTTTATAATTTAACATTTTTATCAGTGCTCACACCAAAGCATGCAAAAGGTTTCTTTTGTCTTGAACCATTGCTAAATAATATTTAAAGTTTGTCTATAGCAATATATGATATTCAGAGTCTGTCTATACCAATATATGATATTCAAAGTCTGTCTACATCAATACATGAACAAATTACTAGGATTATTAGGATAAAGGTAAAGACAAAATTATCGCAAAAATAAGAAGTTTGCTTGATTGAAACACGATTAATATCTATCTGTGAATTCATACTTGTCGGTGAAATACAATCAAGTCTTGCAATAAATGCTTCAGGGAAAAATAGGTCTCCTGACCAGAGTGCGAACACTATGGAAGAATAAGACAGGTCATTTCCTCCCAAAATTGATGGCTTTATGACCAGAAAATGAGCCTGCTCATCTTCGACGGTATATGATGGTTATAAATATTCATATATACTTCACGCCTATTGGTGTTGCTCCCAGCTTTCAGACCCGCTTGGGAAAACTTCTAACAGGATAACTTGAACCTTTCTCGGAGCAGTGGCGAAAAAGATATACATGCACTGTTTTGTAGCAGAATCTTCACTTTCAGAAATCAAGAAAATCTTCACTTTCTATTATTTCTACAGTCTGATCAATTTTCATTGTAAATCTGTCTATTATTACGGATGGATTTTGTTTTCGGAAATGTGCAAATAAAATAAACATATAAACAGGACGCTTAACAAATCATGCTGTGTATTTTTATCATTTCTTTTACCGGTCCTTCATATATGTGAATTTATACAAAATTATTTCTGAAAAGATACATGTATTCTAATTTATATTAATTTTCAAAAGTCCATTTTTTTTATTGTAAATTTTAAAACATTTTGAATTTCTATAAATGCAGTAGATTTTTGATAGGTTATATGGGACACGTATTATTCATATACAAAATCATGGACAAATAAATATGATCTTCGGATATATATTACATTACTTAATATAGAACATATCAAGACTATCACAAATGAACCTATAGCTGCTTCTTTTGAGGAAAGAGCCGCGTCAAATATTAAACAAGAGTACACTTAAAAACACCTCTTGACCTAGAAGCATGACAGGATAAAGTGAACAGTTGAAATTCTATGTCATATCCCTATAATCAAATCATAAAATATTGTGGTCATACTCAGGAACCCCCTTAATCGAAACTTCTCTGTCTAATTAACAATTGGCCATAAAATCAAGAAAATCGGTTCGCTTAGTGCAAGCGGCAATCTGTTTGCTGGAGGAATAAGGAATAAACTATAATTAAAGTTTTATAGGCATGCAGTTAGTTTCCACTTTTTTGTTTGACCCTTTCGATGAAATGTCGTGCTCAATGAATTCTTTTTTGGGGGGACCCCAGTAAATTTGCTCGCCCCTAAATGTTTGCTCGAACATACGAATTTAAAAGATATAACCCTGCTTTTATTTGTTTGATGGGCAAAAAGGAGGCGGTGTATCAGGCTATAGGAGTGTAAAATGAAAATGGATACCTTTCTGTTATAAATTTTTTGCTGCCTCAAATCGAGGGATTGAAACAAGGATGATGGCATACAAGGGACACCCAATGCATGTCATTGAGCAAAAACAGTCCATACATCAAAACTTTGGGGGCCTAAATTGCCGATGACCGGAGATGGAGTAGCATTATTTGTAAAAGAATCCTCCCTTTTCTCAGTGACATATCTGATCAAACCACCACAAAAGTGCAGGATCGGATTTCACGTGTTTTCTTGCTTTTAAAAGCACAAAACAAAGGAAAACGTTCTCTCGAGTTATGTTGGCTATCAATACATACTGAATGTAAATTTGTTCCTTTTTGTATGAAGTTGCTGATGTGCTTGTGTGTTAAGGCTGCAGTATAAGATATTGTCCCCTTTTTGGTTTTGGGCTGGAAGAGGGGGTTATAAAATTCCAAGTTTGGTCCAGATAGCTGCTACGAAATATGTTGGTATCCTTCCTTACGTAGTCCATAAACTGACATTTTCAAATGCATTTAAATATCCTGCTTTGTTTTATAATGACTTTCTACATGTTACAGTAAGTCAAGTGCAAAAGCCATTTTAAAGCTAAAACAATTATGTATTTACAATTTAATAGTGACATTTTACAAAATACGTCTACTATCAGAGGGTAACATATCCAACCAAGAGGGGAAAGCGATCTTCGAAAGAAGGAGTTACAATTAAAACCATGAAGCCGTCTAAGGGTTGTGAGTCTGTTGAATTTGAGTCATTTAAAGTTCATTCAAATTTCACGTAAAATTGACATCTGCCACCGGTTGTTACATGGTCTGACATGTTCATTAAGTAAACTCAAGACAAGTCAACCTTAGAACAGAAGCAACGTTCAAGTCATCGCATAAAACACCGAAGGTATCAATTACGGAATAACCTTAAGAGGTGATGCTTTAGTCTTGGCTGAGACACTCCTGCGAATGAAGATTTTAAGAAAAGAATCCCAACAAAACAGCTCTAGCATCGATGATTCTGACTTCACGAAATGGTTCAATCTTCTGAGACTCAAACGTTGTAAAATAATGGTTTTAACAGCCATACTTTTCTACTATAATACATGTTTGTCTTCACTATAATATATTATACCAAATCCGGGTTTGGTTCATATTATGGGTTCATATTGGTTTTAATTATTCTGGTTTTGTATTTGTATATTGTTTGATTATGCACTCCTATGATATATTTTTTGACATTGTTTGCAAATCTAGATATATGGCCTAACAAGAAATATCTTTTTTTTTTTAAAGTAAACCTGTGAAAATAAAATGAAAAAATAGATACGAAATGAAGAAATGAAGAAAAAAAATACGATAGCATTAATCAAACTATAATCATTTATATTTAAATGTAAATTACAAATGCATGACAATTGCATACGAATACAGATGGGGTTCGTGACTTTTTGGAGTGTGTTCACACATTTGAATAACACAGAGAGATGAGTCTCTTTAAACAAGCAACCCAAAGTTCAGTAAATTCCATAGCCCTGCATTAGGAGACTTTCATGTAAAAGTGCTAGGTTTCTGTCCGATGTGTTGTAAAGTGTTCCTCTCCAAAGAGATAGCATTGATTTGATTTCTTATCAGAACCCTGGGATCTAATAATTGGGGGGTAGTTTTAAAAAGGGACAGAATAAAGAGAAGGATAATTATGAAATAACTTTAAATGACTTCAAACAATTATATCTGGTCTTGAATTTTTTTTATTTAGAAGTCTCATTGCCAACGGACCCAAAAAATTTTGTTTAGATTTACATCTGCTGAAGTAATTGCACAGGAATGTGTTAGTGTGTGTTGTTTAGAAAGTGAGGTAAATATATTATAAATGTGTAGGAGATCTTTGATCAATCTAACATTTTTCAAGATAAAATCAATCAAACATTTTGTGTGATAAACATCAGTTTAAAACATTTTACTGTTTTGCTGTAAATGATTGATAAACATCTTAGATAAGTTGTTCACAAACAGTAAATACTTATTCCAGCCTTTGACATCACCTGAAAGGATCACAACATCAAATTCGTTTTGACAGCATTTGCAGAACAATTGCAGCATTTTTGGTGTTCCTTTGACAGCGAAAAGATGTTATTTGTATTGAAAATTGTTTTGTGGAATGTCGTTTTTTATAAACTATGCAACTATATCCTCTTTATCTGCCTACATATATGTACGTATACAACAATTGTGGAGTTGTTTTGACTTCATTTTAAAATGAGTCTGATCAGAAATATTGAAATACTACTGTTACATTATAAAGTATGCAATTCTGGAATTATTAAGATGAAATAAAAAGGATCATTAAATTTCACAGTGCAATTAATACCAAATCAGAGCATTTGTGATGTGAAATATTGAATATAGTAAAGAATAGCGAAACCATGACATCTAGAGCTGTCCTCAACAAAAATATGTACCCAACAGAAAAAAATGCATATAAAGATGTCGTAATTTGTCATACATAAATCAAACAAGATTCAGGTATCACTACCCGAAACCGTATTCAGGAAGAACTACAACCAGTTCTGGGTTGCAGAGAAAGCACCTGTTGAATAAGATAATTGCAGGTGTTTACATATCCTAGCGACATATCAGATATACCACACGGCTTAAAGGTCATCATTTGGCGGGACCACCTACCATGCCCCCCTCCCCATGATTCTGACAGCAGCGACCGTGGGGGTCAAAAGCAAAAACAGTTCCTTTCTTTCATTCATAAGAATGGAACAGTTAAAACTTTTATCATACAAGGTAAGCTTTCAAGATATTGTTCAAGGACAAATCTTTGGCACATTCTTTGCTGATAACTCACTACTGCAATTACTCTGATTGTAAAAAAGCAAATGGAAATCAAAATTGTTCGACTTCGGCAATGTTTCTCTTTCTTTAAGATAATAAAAACATACTCTTAACCCGCACCCCCCCCCCCCCAACCCCCATGTATGAAATCTAGTCAAATGAACGTTTATGGGTCTTGTTTACCCCTCAACACTCCTTGAAATTCCAAAAAAAAATAAATCTGGTGTCATTTTCTCTGCTTTACCATTCTCGTACATTTAAATTCTTCAATTCTGTTTAGAGTCTTTTAAAACGGCCGGGTTTTTTTTTTATGAATATATTTCGCAGGAAACAAATTATTTCAGTAATGGGTATTAGTTTACCTCATGTTTCAACCATCTTGATGCCTCAATACCATTAACAAAAATTAATCATTGTTCATTGTCAGCTACATAAAAGGGACGAAGCAACGAAACAATTAAACGTTGAAATAAGACATAAGTTTTTTTTTATACACCGAGTTGATCAAAATCTCGAGACGACAAAATCTTGGGGAAACGGGTACAATCTGTGCTAGGTCGACATCACTCCAATGAACAAGAATAGAATAATTTAAATCTCGATTACACCTTAATATGTCTCTGGGGAGATTCTGGGGGAAGGAGAACGGACATTTTGACAATGTGGTTTTTTTTCGCTGAGGTTTCCTTTTTGTTTAGATTTTTTTTGTCTTGTTACAGAACTACAAATGTGGCCGGCCATTCCTTTACCAAGTTCATTTCTTCACTAAACTGCGATTCAAAGCACGATAAATTGTAAGCTGTTAAAGAATAAAATTTATAATAAATACTTTAGAATATTCATCTATGGATTCCTCTTTGATTTACATAAAAGACACAAATTTATATGCTTTTATTCTTTATCTTCTTGGTTTAGGTCGCATTCTCTACATGTGCATTTGCCTCACTGTTGAAAACTGCTGGTGGGGGTATAAGAAAGGGGGAAAAAGCAAATATTTCAAAAA
The DNA here is from genome assembly GCF_963853765.1 of Magallana gigas. Taxonomy (NCBI): domain Eukaryota; kingdom Metazoa; phylum Mollusca; class Bivalvia; order Ostreida; family Ostreidae; genus Magallana; species Magallana gigas. The sequence continues at coordinate 11,257,308 of NC_088861.1, read as the reverse complement.
CTCTTTGTACGACAATTTGCAAGAAAACTATTTCGATATGAGCTTTTTTGTGTTATTCTAGTAAAGTGAGTAAAATAGATTGCGTCAATTCAATCTCCCCATTCTACCCCACATGGTAGCATCAAATGAAGACTCCCCCTTAACGCAAGAAGTTTCAATATCAACATTAAGATACACCGTCCATTTAACAGTTCATTCAGTGGATATTAATTTCTCCAATATACAAAAACATTCATTTCGCGAACGTTTAATGTACCATATAATCATTTAACAAAATTAAATGTTACGAGCAATTAAATTATTTTGTTCAAAATCATTCGTTCCTCGATTTCAGACCTTCTTGGGGTAAAACCCATGAGAATTTATCCCCTGATATGCTTAATTAGCATACCAAGGGATCACCTATATTCATCGGCAATGGAATGGATAATTTTCCTATATCAATAATTAAGCAATCAAGCATGCGGAAACATAAATTTTAAGCATTATTTTAATAGTTAATATTAAAACTGATATGCATCCCTATTTATTTATTCAGTCATGTAAACAACTATATTGACCTGCAAAATTTTTTTTAAAATGCACCTGTAATATTTTCTATGTAATTTGTAACCCACTGAACTAAATATAATACGCACAATTTTAGGTGAATATTGATGAGCATTCTGATATGAAATATTATACGCGTCTTGCACCATCGCCCTAGAACGTTAACTGCACACATATAATAAAGTTTTAACAATGACACATTGTGATAAATTTTTTTTTTTTTTTTACAAAATATGGGAAAGTTTATGAAACATAGAATATGGTTCACTGTTACGTTGTCTTCATTGAAAAAAAAAAAACTAGAAAGGATCGAAGTGATTGAGAAAAAAAATAAAGATGAAAAACTTAAGAGTCATGATTACTTCATGCCAAATGCAGAAGTATAATACTAAACGCATCCTTAAGGATAAAACCACTGACGGAGATTTGAGGACTAGTCTGAAGTTTAATTAACGAAAGAGTACAGGAGCCCAGAGAAAAAGATCAACAAAACTTGCATGACAATGTGTAGTAATGCTAAAACCGGGAGGTGCTTCCGTGTAGCTGCACGACATCCGAACAACCCCGAAACAAGACGGTACACAATGGAGGTCAAATAGGGCCATTCAAATCCGCCTTAACAGATTGCCTCTCATAGTGGGGCAAATCTCCGCCCATTTAATTTGTAAAGAAAGAAAAACGTAGCAAATGTAGTCAATTTCACAAAACATGTACAATATGGATTCTGTCCCGCACATGAAAAAAGGAAGAAAAAAATGGCCTTAATGCTTTAAAAGTAGTTTACGAGATGTTATCTGAAGAACGTATGGAATTAGGAATGTATGGAGTTTTGTACTTTTTAGAGAGAAAAAAAATGTCTATTTGTTTCGAGTTTTCTTGTTTACATATATAAAAGAAAAACACAATTTCATATTGTTATTGGAGTGTTTAAGTTCTTTTTCCTTTATTTAGAAAACAAACATATCTGATCCTGAAGGGGTTGAAAAGATGAACTTTTCTCCTTGAAGATTCGTTGTCGCAAAAAAAAAAACCCCAAAAGCGAACAAAATGTTGAAAACTCTACATGACTTTAAATACCTTAAAATGAATTATCCCCAAATTAATAATTTACTTTTTAAAAGATTATATATTTTTGTTATATAAAAATTCAATATAATTTACAAGTATATTAAGATAATATTGTTTACTTAAAGATCATGCAGACGTAAGAGTATCCTAAAATAAAGATACCCCTAGATATAAACATCTGTTGATAATTACTTAATAATAATAATTTTAAAAGACCGTGTATGAAAAGTAGCTACAAAAAAGGGGGAGCATTCGCAAACTAATTTAATTAATGTAATTATTGGACTATTGCACATTCAATCATCCCAATGAAAATTGTTACTAAATATTGTTTTACATTGAAATACATAATGCAATCAGTAATTAAGTATTACAGTGATCGCAACGACACGAGCGCTCGATAATTGTTATTAGAAATACAATAATTAGTGGATGAGTGCTCGAAGTCTCTTGTCGCGAGACCGCCCTTGAAAGCTTTCAATAAGGTTAAAAATGCCTCATATAAAATAAAACTGTAGTCTTAGAATATGATTTCCTTTTTTGTTTAATTTTATTGTTATGTCCTCAAATACATTCAAAACAATTTTAAGAAAATCAAGTCGCAATTTGCATTTGTCATCATAAAATTATATAGATACATTCAATGGATAAATACATTAAAAAATAAAATGACAAAGTCATTTTGCATTAAAAGTATTCGGTGTAGGAATTTTCATTAAAAAAACCCACTAAAATATCCCAATAATTATCAATAGGAGAGTTAGAATCATTGAAATTAAGTGAAAGTAGATCGTTAAGATAGATAACGATTTCATTGCTCATAAACAAAGGGCACAAGGACTTTGAAGACCTTGAAACACAGGGGCCCCGCTATAATTTTGTTCCCATTAACCCTAAAGACGAACGGGAACAAGTTAAAGAATCGGGCTTTGTGTGCCATTGGAGTCAGTCCAGGTTTGTTTTAAAATTAAAGATGAAATAGCGACCCTTACTCCTTATGATACTAACATTGGAATTAAGATTCGAAGATAGGATCAGAATTCGAGCCTATGATCAGCCCTGTGTGAATGCAGTTAAGGGGGGAACCATAAGCGCCCTTGCACTGAGCGATGTTCAAGCTTTGCTGACCACTGCTTTGCTTTGATTGGGAATAATTATCCCGCAGGAATTGTCAACTTTATTTTTATTTAATTGTTTATTTTTGTCCCCACTGGTTTGAGGAGAGAGAGATTGATCGAGCGAGTACTCTTATACTTTCTTTTTCTTTTACTCGTCAGAACATAACAATCACATCTAATTGATATGGCCTTTTTATTGCCGAAATGATTACTTTGTATTCATCACAGTTTTGCGATATAGTTCCTTTGAATTTATTCTTAACTTTCGGGCCAAATATCTTTATCAAGAAATACGTTGATATTCTTTAACTATACATTTCTTAGATCAATGAAAACAATAAAAAAATATTTGAATATTACTTGAACTTAGTTGTCCTACTTCAGTAAATGAGTAAATAATATGTACAAGATCATTAAGTAACATGTTCCAAAATATTGATAGCGAGCTGGGTCAACGTTTGATAAAATTTGCAGCAAAATTATATATTTTTTTCTAAATATTGATCTGAAGTAAATGAAATTTTCTATAATTCAACTTTGCAAACTTTGTTTCTTTACCTTTTTTTGTCGTTTTAAGTGATTTTATAGAATTTAAGATTGTAACAAGTTGTGGTCCAATTTAAGGTTTAGCCTAAAATACACTAGGATTTTGAAACAGTACCCATTTCCTTATATGCAAGAATTTCAAAAGAATTGTCGATTTGTGACGAGATTTTGGGTTCAAAACAACACACCAAGTCCTTATTCAATTGGAATCGTTGTAAAAACGTCTTTAGATGTTTGCAATAGATAAACGGGGTCATACTAAGACTGTAAATACCAGCTGATTGCGTTGAGCAATAACACTATTTTTTAACTATTTACAAGTGGTACAGTATAACTGATTTTTTTTTTTTGCAAGAAACTGTGCAAGTCCATCAGTGGTAGTTGATTAAACAGCTGACTTTTAGCCATGCAAATGCTAAATGGACAGAACTTAAAAACCTTCTGTAGATGCAGGTATATTAATGCAACCAAAACAACTGAAAACCTATAATTTGGTTTACACCGTCTCGGTTGAATAAATTGAAAAAAAAATTTAAACAAATCTCATTTTACACTTTTAGCAGTGGCGTTGTAGCTTACACTAAGAAGCAAATTAAAGTAACATTTTAAAAATATTTTGCACCACCCCTCCCTCTTCCTAAATGCTGTACGTATCTCCATGAATCAAACTATGAAATTATAGAGAAAATTCTCCACAATATTAATGGTACATACGTTTTGACGGTCCTTCGCCGGCGTTTTGTTGCATACATGGTGAGGTCACTACTTTCATTTACTTCCACAGCGCTAGCACACCCAAGAGATCACCATCGTTTTTTGACTCCGTGTCCCATAAAGAAACATCGCCTCCCAATATAATATATATTTTTTTAAAAAATCGTCTTTCTTCAATAATTATCTTAGCTGCTCCACCGCCTTTTTTCGGGTATTTAGCTGGATGAAAAAAAGCTCTCCTCTTGAATTATAGAAATGTAAACAAATATTCCATATGCATGTTCGCCTATGTTAGAACATGGTGAATATTTAGTGTGCACGCATGTAGCGTGATGCTCTTAGAAACTTAAATCAGATCGCAATAGTTCTTTCGGGTTATAGAAATGTTCGTGTCACACTGGTAATTAGGGAAATCGCATATATTAGCTTTTTGCTAGATTTGGTATTGCTTGGACACCGGACCAACCAGTACCGTGCAATGATTTTTTTCGCTTGCCCCCCTGATAAGGCTCATACAAAGTTCTGTGTGCCACGCGACCCGTTAACTAATCAGCATTACCCGCCTTTTAGATGTTATCTCCGCCCAGTCAGCTAGCGAGGACCAATCAAAATCGAGCACGAGTATTTTAACACAGTGCTGCAGACTATCCGATGATATTTAAGGTTCTAGAGCACCACCGCGAGATAATAGCGGCATGTTTTTCCAAGTCCTGCTGAGATTTCTCCTTAAAAAGGTTTTCCCCTAGCTCTTCAAGAATGATCTAAACTCTATTCTATTTATTTTGTCTTTTTTATTCTCATCCTATAGATTAGGAAAAAAGTGTATTGAGAGTAAATGAAGCAGAAACCGCTAAACAAGATAATATGAAGTATTCTGGACGAGCGAATAAAGTCAAGGATTTTGTCACCAATTATTTCTAAATTCTAGACAGAACTAGACTCCAGAACTTAGTTATGATACCAACCAACTATAGCCAAAGAATTTGTTTTCTTAAAGCTAATAGCACATTATGTTCGCATCAAAGTATTTAAGCAATTTTTTAAAAAGAAGTTTTTTATATCAATATTTTAACTGACCATCCTGAATAGTGTAATGATAATTGGAGAATAAAAAATATTTACAAACTACTTTTAATAGATCATTTAGTCTTCTTAAATAGTATGATTTAGGTAAAAAGGCTTTAGTTGCGTCCTTTTGAAGTTAATACACATTCAATCCTCCGCCAATTTTTTTTATTGTATTGTGAAATGTGACATCTGTAAAATATAAATTGGCATAAATTAAGCCCGTTCTTTTAAAACCTTTCTTTTTTTTTCAATAAAAAAAAAAAATCCCAAGCAATAATTGAGAGAGAGAACGAGAGAGAGAGAGTGAGAGAGAGAGAGAGAGAATCTTTGTTCATTGATTAATTTCAAAAGGTAATTTGTTGAATTATTTACTAAACCTGTTCCGTTAATACGAGACACACGTCCTTTACGTTGGTAGAACAAAAGGTAAGGTGTAAAAGTCCGAATCAATACCTGAATTACCTGTTAGCGTCGACAGAAATGTTCCCGCCAAGAAATAACCTTTATCGTCTGCAAAATGGCTAAAACAGTAAAATGGGATATTGGAAAACCGACAAAAAGTATTCAATGAAAAGCTTATAATAATTCTAAAAAAAAAAAGTAATGATAAGTTTTATGACAGCATTATAACTATATTACATGTAGATACTTGGAATGCATATATATGTAGAATTAGATACATATTACTGTTCTTCGCCTAACACTAAAAAGTTCTATGAAATCATGTCTTCAGTCGATTATATCACATTAAGAAAATTGTGTTTCTTTATTTCAAAAATTCATCATACTGTTCGTTTACCCCACTTACTTTCTTGAACTTTACAACTATATTGTATATGTGTAATATATGTTTGTTCTTCTTCTGTACCTCTTGTACCATTATATGGTGTTGAGTGAAATAAACTGAAACTGAAACTGAATGCATGCTATACTTTATTGCAATTTTAAGGAGGTTGTGTGGTCAGCGAATCAACAATAAATAAACCAATAAATATTCAATATTCAATAAACCATTGAATTGAATTGAGCAATAATAATCAGATTTACCTTTAATTTTTGATATATGATATTTCTGGCTATTAACTAATATTTAGTGAAGAGAAAACCCAAAATATTTTAGTTTAAAAATTTTAGCATATTTATATATCTATAAACAGAGCTCTTCATAGTATGGAGGTTAATAATGTCTAAAAATGATAACAACCACCCAGCCTTCTTAAGTACTGAATGTTAGCTAGTGTAGTTTCCTTAATTTGCGTGAGTACCAACATGTAATATACTATCCTCCTGTCGTTTTGTATTACGTCACAAGCGCTGAGATTTTGTAATGATGTCATATAGTGTAAGCGATTTGGGGGGGGGGGGGGTATATCTTGTAATTTTACACAAATATTATTTATAGCGTTCAATTCAGAGTCTTAAGTACATGTATATGGAAATGACAGAGTCAGCATAATCATGAATCCAATTTCTTTTAAAATCAACGAACAATTACTTTTGATATGAAGTTAAGAAAACATGAAAGAGAAACACGTATTTTATTTTTTTAAATGTGTAATATAATTTCTAAGTAATATACAACAAACACAAAGGTTAAGATATGGAAGATGGTATTCTTTATTTATTCTTAACTTTAAATTTTCAGAGTAAAAGAAATACATCTAAAAGCTTGTAAATTTTTTACAGATGAAAACTGCTTAAAATTATGAGACAACCGAAATATATAATTCATTTCAGTGTTATCAATTGGCTCGCATTCTCATACATATTCACTGATACCATATCACTACTTCTCTCCATCAGCTAACTTTATATATGGCAACTTTCATGATGAAAAAAAAGCAACCCATTCATATTTCATTCTATATATCTTCTTTATGTATTAATGATGAAATTTATTACATATTTTATCATATATGCATGTAAATATTTTCATTAACCGTTGATTCGACAGGTTTAAGTTAAAATCTTATCTAAACCCAAACTTATAATCAAGTATTTTAAAACTGCAAGAATATAAAGGCATATACTAGTATTTGTTTTGGAATAGAAATTACAGAAATGATAATTCTTAATAATGATTTTATAAACCCTAAACAGACAAAGTAAAATAAGAAAAAAATCAAATTAAAGAAATATTTTCCAAAATAAGAGAGAGAGAGAGAGAGAGAGAGAGAGAGAGAGAGAGAGAGAGAGAGAGAGAGAGAGAGAGAGAGAGAGAACTTTATTGCATGAACATGCTGTAGTCTAGTAATGCAATGTGTATGAATGTTGTACTAAGATTTAATTTTTTTTTTCTATCAAAATACAAACCTCTAGATATTTCTGGCACATATTTCTACTATTAAAAAAGAAGAAACCTTTACTACATGTAGGATATGGTTGGCACATGCAGTAGTTTAGTGTCTTAGAATTGCTTATCAGTTACAACTTAGTTATACTTAGACTACTTCATGATGCTAAGTTTTACTTTTATTTTGCGTTTTCTGAAGGAATGATAAATTATACATGTATATTAGGTAAAATCGTGGGTGTATATAATTTAAATTATTAAAGCCACAATCTAACCCTTTCTTTCTATATAAGACACATTAATCGTGTTCATGATATTTCATGACCGATTTAAATAATAATATGGATTACAGCTAAAGCATTTGCCTATTATGTGAGAGTATCTAACAATGTAGACGTGTAGACTGCAATATACCAAAATTTGTTGTATGAAAATTCGATTAAATAATTAATGGGCTTTAATTATTCGTGAAATTTTTGAGAATTTTATTTTGCTGCAAAAACCTGCTAGTATGATTAGTCTGCATATAACTTAAACTCTTATGATAAATAAAATTTGAAACAATCATTAATTTCGTCAGAAGAAAGATTTCACTTCTAAGGAATATATAGCAGATCAATTTTTGTACAGGACAACAATAATTCAATTTTGCTTCAATTAAAGCTTCTTAACGGCTTTCCCAACAAAAATATGGCTTACAGAACTTTAAAATAAAAACCATGATATTTTTGTCAATTTAGCAGGAAATAACATTTTCGTAAAAAAAAATTTCAGAATGAAAATTGCAGCTCATATTGCTTTAACGTATATAAATTGAAATTAAATATAAATGTTACATTTTTTCATTATTCATTTTTTTTTGCCTATCTTGTGTTTGCAATACAATCTATCGATATAGACAAAATATACACTGATCTAAAGATTATATGAATATCACATAAGTGTATAAAAGCATTTAATATTTTTACTATAAAACACAATTTTAAAAGACTATTCAATACACCATTTCTCATTTTGGTAAAATCTTCTGTGTTTGTCTGTATTAGACTATTGTACAGGAATTTTGTTCATATCATTGCTAAAGATCATCGCGATAGATGAACAAATTATCCATTTTACCAGATATTAATAGACAGATAAAGACATTAACCCATTATCACTTTTCGTCAGAAGAAAAAGTAATCGGTCGCAAGTCCATTTGAAATGGCCCCCGAATACAATACCTCCAGCCGAGAGAATGAGGACCAATAATCACCCAGGCTCAGCGGAAGGCGACAAAACAAGGCTAATCTATCTTATCGTAAATCTCGTCTGCTGTGGTCAATGGACGGGACAGTATGTGTGAGCGTTTGAAGTCGGTTCGTCAATGGTCTCCTCGATGATGTCACGATGAAATTAACATTTCATACCGCCATTGTTCCGGTCCTGCGCTGTCAGGCAGCGTGAGTTACGGCCCCTTGTTTTGATCATGTGATAATATTGAGAAAAAAAATTGTTTAGGGTTTTTGGGATTCCAGGGTTGTTTGTGGGTGATATATTCCGAGAATCGTCTTTTTCTTTAGAGGGAAAGAATTGAGCCACCCATGATACGTACATTTATCTCAGAATGCCTCTGTATTCGCCATTTTTATTAAATACACGTATATTTGATACACGGATGTTCAACAAAAGCATACACGTCAGGTATTCTAATGAACTGTGTGTTGCTGTTGGCATGTTGTATTTTATGTCCCAGTAATAACGGACCACACAAGATTTAGGTAAAAATGCCACTTCAATACATAATGTCACTACTGGCACAAAATAAAGCGGTAAATATCAATACCTTTTTCCTGATTTTGACACATTCCTAACAGAAGAAATTTAAATTAATAAATTAGAAACGTGTATGTACTTCGTTTTCAATCAAAAGTCAGTTTTAGAAAAATATAGGAATTACAATATATGTTTTTTTTAAAATGCCTGTATTCGGGGAGGAGGGAGGCCGCATTGTTAGAATAAAAATGCAGTTAGAATATCATACCTGATCGGAAAAAGCAATTCTAGTAAAAAATGTTGAAATTACATTCACAGACTCGTAATAATCATAATAAAAACCCATGTCTTTTTATAGATATTGATTGAATGGTTAGATAACATTGGAGGAGAAAAACCAACATCTCTATACAAATACTTTTTCAACAGAGGCAATCCGCGTGAAACGACGTTTCTCTGATCGACACGGTACGCTGGTCTCCCGAGATTCCAAGATGATAGAGAAAATATGAAATAATTAATGTTATTGAATCACTAACGATAGGCCTGCTGGGAAATCTTCATCCAGTTCACTTCCATTTTCTGTTGACAGAAGAAAGGTATGGAATCCATCAATCATTGACTTTGGAATTATGGTTTTTTTTTCATCGTTTGTTGTTAGGAACTCTGTACTGTTACTCAATCGACAATATTTTAATTTTCTGTATGCCGTAATTAGAGAGTCATTAATGTTTTATTTTCATTGAATATTTGCATTTCTAAGAATCGACGATGAAGAATGAAAAGACAACAAACCTTTGATTTCCGAAATTGAAGACCCCTCTGCTTCGATGGATGGCAATTTGTAAAATTTGGACTTTATTTGAATATTTACGAGCGATAGAGGCACCTTAATAAAGTACTTTCGCTTCTTAATTTTATTGGCATGCCAGATTATGAAAAGACATAAAATTGATAAAAGAAAAGAAAATATGACTGCACCTGAAAAGGGGTCTCTCTCCAATTAGTTATGTCGAATTCTGATTAAAATGGCTTTTTTTTTTATATAAGCGACAATTGCAAATGATAAATGAAGCTATATGAATTGTTAACTGAAAGTTAAAACAAGTGATGTGACTTTTGGGAAATCAAGATATGATTTCTGTATTTTTTTATAACGATCGGAGGGGAAAAAGTATAAAAGTTTAAACATGGAATATTCTAATGATATAACTCCGTTTTATCTTTTAAATGACACAATTTTGTTCTATGTTATGGGCAGAATAATAATCTTTTTTTTTTGTTATGGAAAAAAATGGTATTCTAGTTCTATTTATAAATGCTCATACTTTTCAATTATTTATCGTAACAGAACGATTTGTGTAGCCTTAGTTCCATTTCTGGAATTAAATTTTGTCTGAACATAACCATTACGTATAACTAATTTAGAGAACAACCTCAAGAGCCAGACGTTATCAATTTTATTATATATTACTCATCCATTCAAATATCATTCAAAAGAATGATATTTATTCCTGAGAAAATAAATAGAGTGGTACAAAATGGAAGATTCGTTCTTAATTTATTAAATGCGTACATCTCCTTCATGTACATGTATCTCTAAATTCTGAGTCATTTTCAAGTCAAGTGTATAATGTTAGTACATTTTGTATTAATAAAGTTAACAAGGTCCCCTATATCTTAAATGACATTTAAAAAATAGTCCCATTATTATATATTGGTTGAAAATGTTCGATTTGATATTATAACCAAAATGTATTTGTTTCTGAAATTTACATTGAATCCCCAAAATATGATTTCTATTATGTGCACGCTTGTGGTTGAAGGGGGGGGGGGGTGAGGTACATGTAGTATGGGTTCAAGGTGCCTTGCATATGTCTTTTACAAATAAAATTCTTGGAAATAAGTGGAAGGGCTAGTTCTCTCTAATTGTATATAATACTACATGTAAAAGCTGATGATTAAATTGGGACAGCGTCTTTCCTCGTTGCTATATGCCAGAGATGAAAGCATTTCATATAAAATAAAATATTAATTACACTAAATTTGTATCCTTTTAACTTTGAACATTCATTTTATGTGTTAATATTCTAATTTGTAAAAAAAAAAAAGAAGGATTAATATTATTATGAAATCTATATATATATACATGTACAAAACAATACAGACTACATTGTACGTCAGAAACTGTGAGCTAACATGAACATATATATATACATGTACATGCACCGGGAAAAATGAATTACTATTATATCCGTATCGCAATTCTATGCATGCATAAAAACTGAAAGAATGGGGGGGGGGGGGGATGTCAAATGTAGTTTTTCCCTCAATCGTTATATTTTAGAAAGTAATTCATATTGATGTACATTGTACATCCTTAAAACGGCTGCATTGAATATCGTGATTATTTATAGATTACATTAATCTCATTTATCAAGAGAACTTTGTACAAAGATATAGGAAAATATTCAATTTTTAAGACTAAAATATTAGTAATGTTTCTTAACAAAGTATTAAAATGTGGCTAATGCAATACCATTACCAAAAGTTGTCGTTCTAACAACATGTTCAGAAAATGAGGGGTGTGATATTCTTTGTACAATATGACGTACAGTCGTACACGCAATACGCTATATATAGGTATACTCATTGTAAAAAAGCATCATACGCGATCTCGGGTAAAATCACTGCATGCCTACACGTAAAACTAATTTATTACAGTGGCGTCGGAAGCAAATTGAAAGTTGGCCGGGGGGGGGGGGGTGGGGCTAAACTAATCATCATAAAATTTTGACAAGAATTCCCCAAATCATGTAAATCCTAATCTGGGAGGGGGGGGGGGGGGGGGGGAGTATACCTGTAACTCCAATGTTACCTACCCAAATTTTCCCCCAAATATGGAATTCCTAATCCATCTGAGGGGGGCTTTTATACCTATGACATTTAAATCCAATCCTACCGGCCAATATATTTTTTTTTACCAAATCAGAGGGGGCTAGTATAACTGCTATGACTCCAAGTTTCATTATCACTATTAATATTTCATTCTTTTTAAGGTCTACTTAGGTGAGAAAAAGGGGGGGGGGGGCTGATCCCTCCCTGATGCTATGTTCCTAATGGTTAGGTGTAACTTTGCAAAGAAAAAGTCCCCATCCCCGGTACTGACGCCTATGTATTAGGTTGTTAATTTAATATCGGTGAATTTTTAAATTTAGAACGATATCAAATCTACAGAATACATGTACACAATGCCTCTATAAAGCTCTTTAAACACGAGTTCAATTTCATGAATTATTTAAGCTGTTTTTGCACATATGAAAAAACAATCATATGAAAAACATGGAGGAGACACATGTTCTTTGTAGATCTTTATAACCAATGTCTCAGAGGATGATCAGAAATCGGAAAATCTCATTCAAAACAGACTACTTGATTTTTTTTCAGCGGCAAGAAAGACAACTCGTATCTGTATTTGAGTTTTCCTTGGGTTTGACAAAAAAGTGGATTATTTCTCTTTAATTTTCAGGCGCCGTTAAAACAGTTTTGACAACAGTAAAAATTTTAAAAGTACTACAGTCTTCTGAAATATGATACATGTATCAGTTTAATTTCCAAAGGATAGACTGAGAATATGCACATAGTGTGCTGTCGTGTTTAAAAATAGTTATTGCCCTAGAATCAACATAATTATCTTTGGAAACAGTTTGATTAGCAGATCATATAACACTTTTAGGTTTTATTTGCATTTCATCCAGTCCAACAACTAAAATATGATTTTTCTGTATCTGCTGTTTCATTTAATTTTCTATGATGTGATAATTGTGATTTATATAAAACGAATTTCAGTTTGTTTTTACGTGCGATAAATTAAAATCGGATACAGCAAAATAAATAGTTAGTGATACATCCTATTTTGATATACATGTATAATAATGAAAGGATACTAAATTCTAAATGTTGAATCAATATTTTGCTCATTAAATAAAAACCAAACAAGAAAATTTCTTCGTTCTTTTGCAAAGTTAGAGATAACCATTCGGACTTTTACTTGCTTGTCATTATTTCTTTTAAGTCCCTCCCCCCCCCCCCCTAACTTTTAATTTGCTTTCCACGACACTGCTGTACGTTGGTGTCTATGAAACCGTTTTTAACACTTACCACTAAAAATAATTGACAATATCTTCCTGCCTTGAAGATGCCCACATGTACATGTTCATTTCACAGGTGAAGGGATTGTTTCTATACTTTTAGTAGCTTAGTGACAATTGCGCCAGACAAAATGCATCCTTATCAAATAAAGACGGATGCATCATTTTTATAAATTATCAGTTTGTAATATACAAGAGGATCAAGGGGTTTTGCTTTAATTCAAAACATAAAATGTTACATGTGCAGAAAAAAACAATGAATTTTTTATAGTTGTTACGCAGGATGACCGACCAAATCAAACATTTTACTAACATTTTACTAACTAAAGTACACAATTTCATAAGAATTACATGGTTTTAAGATGTAATAAGTTTTTAAATTTTAGCGTGTTTAGGTTTTAAAGATAATAATTAGTAAACAATTTTTTCTTACATGTGACAATGCACAACATTCTACAACATAATGAAACTAATCGCAAATTTTATTTCCTTCACATATGCCGCACTTGCGGTCTTCACGTGATGTTCTACCTACCTGATGTTGCATGTAGAAAAAAAAACATGATTAATAATTTGCGAAAAACCTGTAATGGATTGCGTGTATTTTCATTATTGATTCTCTTTTCTCCTCGTTATGTTTTAAAATATAAACATGGGAGCTATACATTGTACATTGCCCTTTCTGTGCTCTGCATGATATCTGGAAGTTGAACAAAAACGTACCGAACACTTACACAGTCTTTCTTTTAGCATTGTACATGTAGCTTATACTGTATACATTGATCTGTATATTGCATATTGATCTGTATATTGTATACATTGATCGGTATACTGTATACATTGATCTGGCAAAAACACTTATGTAATTATCTTACCTTATCAAAATTTCAACTTACATGATTGTAAAAAATAAGTAAAATTCACTATAAATCACTGTGAATTGGCTAATAGAAACAGCCTAATCGCCTCCCCTGGGACTAGGAGCTAGAGACATCATCATGATTACATGTAATTTCGTGCAGTCCGTGATTTTTCTAAAGAAGCTGTAGGTTTCGCTCAATCGATATAAAAAGGGTAATGAAGGTAGCGATCATTGCAGAAAAAATTAAAAAAAACCCGCTAATGTATTATGTATTTTTGCCAATGTCGGGCCCTTCATGTATACCGCATGAATCACCAAAGAAAGCATTTTATTGTTTAAATAATACTCGCAGACAAAAGATCCCTCCTTTAAAAAAAAAACATATCTAGCTAGACCACCTCCCCCTCTCCAAATTCGAAAAAAAATTCTGGATCTACGCATGTATATAATCACAGATGCATGTACACATGGGTGTCTTTAGTAAAGTGTCCGGACTGGATAACAAGAATAAAAATACATTTTTAGGATCTTTTTCAGTAAAAATTATTACATTGTACACAGATTCTGAAAAGCAGATTTAAAAAGCCATGTGATGCAGTGATATGTTTAAATTAATGAAATTACAAATAGTATTTACCATTAAAAAAACAGTTTTTTCACTTTTGTATATTATCTCCTTTCTTCTTTTGTTATCAATTTATTTATTTTTTTCATTTAAAAAAAGAGCAATATTAAATACCTTATAGTCAAAGATTGTTTTCTCGAAAACAAACACTAATTGAAATTTCTCTTCAAAGTTTATTTCCAATAAAATTAAAAAAACAAAACAAAAACAAAACTGAAATTTGTTTTCTCTGTAATCAAAATAAACAGTATTATTAAGTTCTCATAAATGTATCGACATGCATCAATTCTTCAGATGTGTTCGAAACTTCGAACGAATTCTCGAGTTGGTCGTCCTCACCGAAATCTGAATTCGAATCATCGAAAGCCGTGTCCTCCATCATATCATCAGAAGAAAGACTCTTTACTCTTTTATTCATTTTTGCAATGAATCTTCTCTCCGATTCCGTAATATTGTCCACTTTCAATTTATTTTTTCTGGTCGATATCTCTTCGATTGTTTTTCGGTTTTCCGAGCCCGATTCTAAAAAAGCACAATATTTGTGATCTTTCCTGAATGAATCTTCTCCGGTTAATTTTATCAAACGCCTGATATATAGAGTTGACTTTTTTAGAATTTCCAGCTTGCTCATCTTTTTACTGGTCCACTCCTCCGGTAATTTTTCCCTAAGAATTCTTAACATATCGTTGATAACTCGAACCCGCTTGCGTTCTCTTGCATTTCTTCGTGACATTATGCAAAAAAGCAAATGCGCAAATCGGCAAAGTTATTATGATATTGACACATAATTATGTTAATTGGTCGAAATGATCATCTACAGGAATGATTTTCGCAAGTAGGTCGTGCTTACGTGTAAGAGCTCCATTATCACATTATGAATTTGCTTCATAAGACTTTTAGGAGTAGGCGATGCCATTTCTAACTGTGACAATATATCATAATGTGATAACAAATTCAATGTGTAAAATCTGATTTAAATAGGAAGAAAAAAGAAAGTGGGCTTTTGAAAGAATAATGATATCAAGAAAAAATCCAAAATAAGCTTTGGAAATCTCAAAAATGATCAAATTGAATGCACGGGAATATATATACATGTACATGTAAATGATTCATAAGAAATTTGTGTATTGAATATAAAATAATCCCAAACAATAAACATTATGCCATGGAACCATTAAACACTTGATGTTTATTTAATTCTGATTAAGTCTAAAATCAAAGAGAAGCCACTGGTGATCGAGGTCAATGACAATGGCATTTGTCAACACTTTTAAACAAACAAACTTTTGCCCAAATAACAATGACGTCAATTTTATTCCCATAGTGCTCGTATATTTCAAAAGTGCAATCTCTGTTAAATGGATGGAATATGAATTTGAAATGCCTTGCTTAAGGATCGCCACAATATTATTAGCCGTCATCAAAATGTATCATTTAAAAGGAAATAAGCATTGCATCTTGTCCGTCTATTGTGATGCCTATCATTAACAACAGTCACCTAACGTTATATTCATGTGTCTGTTTTTATCGAAAAAAATCATTACATACAGATCATTAATTAATCATTAATTAGCACAGGCAGCTGACGTTACTTTTTGTCATAATAAAAGTAAATATCCTAGGGTATTTATTTTCAATATGACGTTGCATTTATTATTTTTGATATGACAAATATAACGTTTCCCTGTGTGTGGTTTGGGATATATACGTCTATAACAAAGGATACACCCCCCTTTTTATATTTCTAAAATTAGAATTTTATTGTAATTTGTGGACGGAACGTCTCTTACACGAGAACTACATGTATGTATTATCACATAGATTTTACATGTTCTAGAAAATGATACATGTAAATTTACAAGACATCGATGTCAGATATTTATTATAATGATAACTTAGAGGAAAATGGATTTTAAAAAGCAGACAGATGCGTGTAGAATTATTTGACCGTACAGCACTTGCAGTGTCCAATCTACCAAAATGTTGCGATAAACTAAGTGACTGTTGTTCTACGGTTAAAGAACTCCTCAGAACGATTATGATATAGAGTAACTTTAGGATACTGTATAAAAATATAAGGTTCCTTGGTACATATTTAATAAGTTTGTATTTACAGATTTTTACAAATGGACTTAACAAAGCGTAAAAAAATAAGTTTATATACATGTACCCACTAACACATCTTACATACAGTATATACATGCATCAATATTGACATCACTATTTAAAAGAAAGAGAAAAAATGCTCAGCGCTATCGCCAGATTGCAGAAAAGGCTTGCGGGCAAACCATGTGAATATTCAATATTATTTTTGATCAAGAAGACAGATTCTATTAAAGAACTATTGAAGGTATATTGTGGTCCCAACTGCAGTTTACATGCACGCAGAGATCAATATTAAGTTTTATACCTACATGCCAAAAATAAACATGCACAAACCTGGCAAATTATTACCAAATTACCATTAGTGTAGATCAATTCTTAAGACAAATATTTACAAAACACAGTAGCCAAAAGCTTCGATTTTTTCGGAGTTCAGTTTTTCCTTTAACCCTAACAATGAGTGGTTACTTTGTCAATTTACACAGCATTTAAAATTCTATTTCAACAGAGGCGCTGAAAAACGCTGGGGCTTTTAAAAAGACCACTTTTTACGGATATGTGTTTATATATGGTGGATTGACAAGAAAAGTAACGTCCATTCATTTATAAGCTTGCAGTTTTCAGTTTTCATGTTTGCGATCAAGTCGATATAATTCTTTTTTAAACGAGATAGATTCTTTTTTGTTTGACTTGATAACATTTCCTGCAGTTGGAAAAGAATGGTCTGTTTGTCCAGCCGTGTAAACTCGTCGGGATATTTTTGGAACTTTTGATAACCTTGGATATCGTTCGAGATATATATATAAAACTCGGAGAACATATTTTATTTTCCATTAGGGATTCGTTTTGTGGAATGTGTCTAATGGGACTGTATTCGAAATATACACAAAACGGTAAGCTATTGGTTTTTTTTTTAATTTCAGTATTTGTGATACTTTTTTTCTCCAGAACATGTTATTATGATAGCAAGGGTAAGTACTATTAATCATAACTTATTAAAATGCTTAGATTAAAAAAGTAAAATTAGCATGATGAAAGCTGATCATTGCAGACATATGTTTTCAAACCTTGTAGTTTTTAAAAAGGTTGGTAATGTTGGGGGAAAGGATGCACAACTCATTTCAATACACCTTCTAAATCCTTGCTCTTTTCAAATATCACGGTTAGCGCAAATTAGAACGATTAAGTTTAGACAAGCGTCTTATATACGCTCTTATCGTCACAGAATTGTCCATATTTTGACAAACGTCTCGAATCGTCTGTGAAAGTATTAAATAATTTAATATGGTCATGAAAATATTACATTTACTTCATGTTCGATTATTTTTAATAATGAGAAACAACACAAGAAATACTTATTTTTTTAAAAGTTTCACTGTAGTCATTTCTACATTGATTTAGCTCCATTTGTTGAGTAGATCAGAAATTAATTGAAAACCGCGTTTCGTATCTAACGGCCCTTATGTATACACTCATCGATTTCTAGTTTTTCATTATTTGTTAAATTGAAGTGAAATCCTACTTTCATAGGTGGGGGTAAAGTACTTACAATTCCCGAGATTTAACAGCATTTGGAAGGGGTTTTAGAAACCATTCCTGACAAGATTTCATCACGACTTTGTCAATAAATTCAAGAACTCTTGAAATACAATGAATTATATAAAATGTTTAATGAACAATTAAGAATGCCAATAAAAGAAAAAAGTTAAATAGACCAGGTTGTGTCAACGAATTAAACTGAACTATTCGAATCTTTACAATTAAAATCAATCAATGATCCGTAGTTTCGTTTAAATCTATCTTAAAGCTAGAGATCGATAATATAAAAGGTCCAATAAGGTTACACATTAGAAAGCCTAAGTAGACTATAGCTAGTAAAAAAAAAAATGTTGTTATAAAGACAGTGCTAAACAGAGAATTATTATAGCTTTGAACTGCTTTGAATGATATTTTTTATTTTCATTCATAAGACATCTGGATAAATGTTTACTAAAATGTTATGATATGCAAGAATATTTGCATTAAATGAACCTGAGAACTAGAACGTGCATTATATATTGATATTATAGTTGAGCAGATGTAAACTTGCTCAAAATAAAACATACTTCTTTACATCTTCACGCGGAAGGATATGTGTTTAATTAAGATCTTAATTTTATTGAGGTTTGCTTGGTATAGACTGAAGTTCTTCTTCATTTCATCTTTTTCGCTCAGCAAAGACTCAATTCGTTGAAATATTTTCGATTATCTTATCTTTCGAATTCAAAATCGTCGCGTGAAAACTGATGACCTAAAAATACCCTCTTAGCAGATTAATCCTTCTTCAAATAATCTGGAAAAGTGAAATCCTTTGAATTGAAATTCGTGGACTTTCTGATTTAAATATGCTCTGTGGTTTACACATATGGCAGATTAAAATATCATGCATGTTCTATTTTTTTAAAAAAGCATGATAAGACATGCACATGCATTTTCTAAGAGTCGGAGACCTGTTTTGTAAATTCTAAACAGTAAAAAAAAAAATATTTTTTTATTAGATCAGAGAATGTAATATCATATCATCTTATTTTGTATAATCTCTCAACTTCAAAAGGAAAATGTTATAAATTTGTTATCATGGTTCCAGAGAGAGAGAGAGAGAGAGAGAGAGAGAGAGAGAGAGAGAGAGAGAGAGAGAGAGAGAGAGAGAGAGAGAGAGAGAGAGAGAGAGAGAGAGAGAGAGAGAGAGAGAGAGATTTTATTGCTTATGACGATGTAGGAAGCATGGGGAATTTCTTGACGAATAAACAGGAGTAGGCTTATGCAAATCTTTTATTTTATTTTTGAATAACTCAAAATTCGAAACATGAAAAGTAGATTTCGCTTATGGTGAGATTGGAAAACTTGATAAAGTGTTATATATATACCAAGTAGGGTTTAATGGAATATTATTTCAGCTGTCGTCGGGGATAGGATCTGATAGTCGCGATAAAATCAGTTGTCTCAGACACAATAAAAGCTTCTTGTTCTGTGTAATGACAGATCTTATCAATTCTAATTCTCTATGGAAAAAATATATAAATCTACTACGTCTCTCCATTTCTCTTTTTATCTTTATCTCAAAGCTCTCTCTCTCTCTCTCTCTCTCTCTCTCTCTCTCTCTCTCTCTCTCTCTCTCTCTCTCTCTCTCAGAAGCCGAGGAATTCGGCGAAGTTGCTGTTAAAACTGATTTCATTCTATGAACATGTATAAGTGTTCTCACTCCAAAATATATTAAAAAAGAAAGAAATGCCCCGAAGTAACAAAACGTGGCTTTTAACAACAGAAAGCAATCGCAGACTGGGAGATAATAACTTCTGACTCAAACGCGATACAAATCTGAATTAAAGGCACCCATGAAAGGAGTATTACTTTTATCTGAAAAGGATAAAAAACG
This sequence comes from Magallana gigas, assembly GCF_963853765.1. NCBI lineage: Eukaryota > Metazoa > Mollusca > Bivalvia > Ostreida > Ostreidae > Magallana > Magallana gigas. Next base: position 11,237,041 of record NC_088861.1, on the reverse strand, counting down.
TAAATGTTTTATTAAAGTATGTTTGAGTTAAAATGCAATGGGAATATCCTCTGTTCTACAGAGGCAATACGCTCTATAGGTTTGTAATGTTTAAACAAGTTGTTTAATTTATCGAGGTAGTGTTATATTCAAAGATTGAGTAGTAGGTCTAGTCCATATAAAGAATATTTTGAACCTTTACAGAATAGAGGTTTGGGAGAGAAGCATGGGTTCAAAACACTGGATTTCTTTGACATGTTGGAACTGAAAAAAGAAACCCCACTAATATCAACGACAGAAGATTGGAGTTTTTGGTTTTAGTGCCGCTAATAGAAGGTGAGACATTGTTCTGAACGATTCTGAGATTTATCCGTAAAATACATTATAATTCATTTAGCTCTGTCGCTTGTATAATCGAAAAAAGTCATATTTCGAGAGAAGGGGCAAAACATTACGCCATTTTTTTTAGTGTTTATTTATCATTTTAAGACATTATCGTACGAATTACAATGTATAAATTCATGTAAGTTCTCGAACAATACCAGTATCTAATTTCTGAAATATTTCCAAAAAGAAAAAAAAAAAGAATATCATTTACTCGCATACACTCTGTAAATGTATTGAGCTCTTTAATAATACAGTTAGCTCTTGTTGTATTACTTTTAGGTCGGCTTTAGAGACCTAGAAATGCCTTCTAAATCTAATGAGCGATTTCTCCGAGCGGATAGGAGAAACCAGATAGAAAAGGGCAGATTGGAGAGAGTGCTAAAACTTTACGAGAAAGAGAAGTTGCACAAAGCCCTGGAAATCGACCGCGAAAAGAAAGAATTCGTCAAATCGTTAAGCAGTGTGCGGCGAACCTCGGGGGTTAGCGACCAAGGTGTGGCCCCGACAGGTAAAAGTGACAATGATTACCTCAGCGCTCCGGTGTATCGAATGGGCATACGTCTAAGCGAGCGCCGCTTAATGGGTTGGCGCGCTCAAGAAAAAGAAGAGATTAAGCGGAGATTAAGGTCAGCTCGATCTTCTAGTCATCGCTCGTTGAGCGGCGAATATCGTCGACAGGAGTCTCACCATGACAATGAGATTCCAGACTACGACGAAAATGGTAACATCGACGATGTGTTCTCTGAGAATGAATCGGTACAAGAATTGGAGTTTGATCCTAAGCGTTTGACTAGATGTATAACAGAGAGCTATAAATCGTTGTTTTCTCAGAAGGACTTCAAGCTAGATAAGGAGAACGTCAAACGGATTCGTTCGGCGAAGTTTTGTCGTTCGATAAGTGACATTGAAATTGACGGTCAAGGGTGTCCATCGAAACAAAGGCCACAAACTGCGGTCTCATCCGCGAGGAGGAATCGAGGACTCTCCCTCCCTTTACCACAGAGACCTTCTACTGCAGTTACTTATGGATCAACAAAGAACAATTTAGACAATGGATCAACGATATTGAAATCACCGCGCTCAAAGTTCAATAATTACCTTTCAAGTAGCGATATCGATTCGGAAGGAACAGATGACGTAGATAGCATGGACCTTTCTTCTTCTCAAAGTGAAACAAATATGAAACACTCTTCTAAACAAACAAAAGACAACATGATGAATGGGATGAAAGAGGAAGGTCTCTCAGAAAACGGTTCTGCTGTGCAAACTCACAGAAAGCACCAGCATCGAGTTTCTATATCTCGATTAAACGATCGATCGAATGCAGAGCCTATCCCAGAGGATGGCATTCTGACCACAACGTATAAAGACAAAACCAGACGAGCGTCGGAATCGAGCATCACGGAAAAACCTTCAAGATGCAAGTCGGCAAAGAACAGGAGAAACTCGGCGACCGTTTCGATGCAGTCTATTCACGAGAATGGCGAAATAACAAATATCAGTAATTCTGAAATTAACACCAGTGATTCGGAATCGGATATTTCGTTCCCGCGTCGGCCACGGATGTCAACCACATCGAGGCAGCGTCACTCAAGCGGAAGTACTATGACGTCAGACAGCCGAGATTTCCTAGAGAGCAGCGTGTTTAGTAGTATGAGTGATTTAAGTCTAGATTCAAATGGACAACGAAAGCCAAGCAAGTGGAGGGAGTTCGTCTGCGCGGAAAAGGCTCAAATTCCTCCTCCTAAAAGTGTGGTCTCCGTTACGACTGTCTTAAGAGCTGCTCTTGCGTTCTCCAAAACTGCAAGAAAGCGAGCTCTAACTCAACTCGTTCAAGAACAGAATACCGATGCTGGTGAAATAATTCGCCAGGAAAGACTCAGGAGGCTTGATTCAAAGAATACTATTCTTGCAGCCATATCCAAAAACTTCGCGATCAGTATTAACAATATGAATCAAGGAAAATCTACAGAAATGTAATGATAGTAATTTTCATTTTTCGCAACCATTTTAAAAACGAATCAAAGATTATTTTGTACACATTTTGAGTATACATTTGTTTGAATATATATCATATTCTATGAAAAAAAAATGAAATATGTGCATTTTCAGTTATTGAGAGAGAGAGAGAGAGAGAGAGAGGGGGAGAGAGAGAGAGAGAGAGAGAGAGTCCCGATTTACAACAAATAGCAACTGCTATTGAACAACTTAAGACCTAAAATGTATAATCCTAATGTAAATATTCTTACAAATGTCGACACATTGAGCAATTAGAGCAAAATATTGACATATTTAAAAGCTTCGTTTCATAAACCGACATTTTAATTATTCGACTACTTCAACAAAATTGACTGGTTGTTGATTTGCTATAGTACACAATTAAGGGGCTGTATGTTATTTTTCATATGTGACGTCAATCTACAGGAAAAAAATATCACTCTAATCCCCTGACAAGCAATATTGTTTTGCCAGATTTCCAAAAGGGTCAATAATATTGGTCATATATTTGTACTCTAGTCAGTATTAGAACTTGTTATTGGTACTTAGTTTGTAGGGCACGGATTCAGGGAATTTTCAAGTAATATTTTGACGTTCGATATTTAAAATAACAATTACTGCAGTACTTATTCTCACCAGTGCCTTTTCATTATCAGAGTGGTCTCGGCATGACTTTCAAATATTGTGTTGAAAGTTGAGAGAGAGAGAGAGAGAGAGAGAGAGAGAGAGAGAGAGAGAGAGAGAGAGAGAGAGAGAGAGAGAGAACGAGAGAACGAGAGAGTTTGAGTTTCTATTAAAACAAAAAAGTCAAATTTGTATGTGTAAAATTATTTAAAATCAGTTAAGAGAATTTTTTATATACCGTACCTACATCGTTTATTATGTATAACGGCGAATATTCATCATAAATCATAAATAGTGTGAGAGATTAAAATAAAATCCATATTTCCCGTATGTACTCGTATGTCCATGAAATTCTTTTTGTGCAATTGAAAATTTTTATAATTACAACTTAAATAAAAAAAGACAAAGAATAAATCGTTGGAGATACATCTACAAAATACATGCAAGTATTACGGAATAGTAAACAAGGAAATCCTATACATATGGCAACAGACGCGAATCCAAGTTTTTTAATCCGTGGAAGGGGAGGGGGCGAGTGGGTCCAAGAATTTTTTGGTAAGTTTTCTTTGTGAATATATGAAAATTGAATCTTCCAAGGCGAGGCAGGGGGAGGGGGGGGGGGGGTTAACGGGCCCCTTTCCCTCCCGATCCGCCCTACTCTATTCTGAATTTGCGCATGGAAAATTGGCCCAAAATGTTTGCTATGATAGGTTCCATAAAATATAATGTTATCAATGTCCTTTATACACTAAACATGTTGAACCAGACCCTACCGGTGATTTCATTTCCGACATTAAGGTGGAATAACACATCATTACAAAATGGCTGACCGCTGATCGAAACGACATTTCGTTTTATTAAAAGGATTTTATGGACTAATACATGTAACTTACTCCATAGTGGATAAAGTCTCGGACTTGTGATCCGTACATTCCGAGTTCGAATCCCGCAAGGTTTTTGTGGTTACTTACTGGAATAATCATTTTAGATATTAATTTTTTATCCCCAAACTGCAAAGTTTTCGCTTATTTGACATTTGTACAGTTTATTTATCAATATATCTTTCATTATCAAAAAATTTCCTGTTAATTTGAGTGACTTTTTCCAGGTGTGTTATTCCACTTTAAGCTATTTAAAAAGGTGTGTTTACCTGGAGAATAAGATAATTGAAATCGGTCTTTGAAAACGAAAGTCAAGGGAGAAGTTAATTAAAAACAAATATTTAGAATTTCCTTCTTATGATTCTTATGACTAACATATTTAATAGGATATTCGGCTCTATTTCTTTTAAGGATTGGTCTTATGATTTTATATGTTAAGTTCATAAAGAGATTTGTTTGAAACAATATTTTTTCATTACTATCATATAGCCATTTTATGTTTAAGCGTGTCTACTAAGACCTACTTTACTGTTAAATCAGGTAGAGTAATAATTATACCAAAGTGAAACATACACCCTTTTTATTACCAGAACGGAAGGCTGCTCTTTATATTCAAGCAGCCCTATTTCACGCCAAATAAAACATATCAAAAGATCTCATAAAAGGGGAAATTGTGGTTTGAAATTATGTTACATTTACTTTTCAATTTAATTGAGTGATGAATTGCAGTTTTAAAGAGAAAAAGGGAAAGCAAATGATTGAAGAAGAAATTCGCAAACGGACATAAAAAAAAAAAAAAATGTATATGCCGAACATTTTATTTCATGACATCCCAGCATATCGACCCCATCCCTACTAGCAACTCTCTCTCTCTTCATACACTTCGAAAAATATATTATGTTTGTACCTGAATAAATATTCACTGCTCACTAAAAATTCTTTCACACTCATTTATCTTTTTTTTTTTTAGCTTAACAGGTATCATTTTCAACGACCCCTATACTTATCACCCCCCCCCCCCCTCCCAATAAAAAAAAAATAACAAAAAAATATTTTAACCCCCCCCCCCAAAAAAAAAAACAAAACAAAACTCCCAAACACAAAAAAAGAAAACATTTAAAAAAAATCAAAAATCAAATCATTATATGCATGCATCTATACTGTTATACATAACATCAGTTTTCAATTCAATAGAGCCAGCTTTTGAAACACTTTTGTTAAGTATGGATTCAATCAAACAAAAATTTCCGTCATGTAAGAAAAAGAATAGCTAGGCCATTCAATTTATTCATTTCAGTTTTTATGAAGCACGGACGTCAATTTCTAATTATTTTTTTATAATTTATATATCATACATGTTTATTAAAATGTATACACATGCTATTAATTTAAATAAAAACTTTCATAACCAAACCAATATATGCTGTGAAGACCACTGAGATTAATATTTACCAGTTATATAATGTATACAAATACGAGTTCAAGTCATTAATACAAAACATTTTACACTATATTATTTCGCAATAGAAACTTGAAGTTGATAATTTAATATGTTTGTCATATCTTATGGTTTGTTGACAAGGAAAGGAAGAATAAAATCAAAAGGTTGAACAAAATAATTGCTTCAAAACAGTGAACAAAATAATTGCTTCAAAACAGTTATCCTCGCTTTTCCGAATCACGTGCTGAGATTCGATGTGTCATGGTAGAAAGAGAGCGCCATTGTTATTCACACCTTTGACGACGATCTTGCGAGTGTCGCGTGGTCCGTGGAAAAATTAAGTATTTATCTCTCAATTTGGGAACAAACTGTAGCTAATTCCCGTTACACTCACATAACCGTTCTTTCTCCCTGGTGATAATCAGACTACTTATTCCCTACAACGGTTAAAAATTAGAATTTTTTCTACTTTGATCTGAATTCGCTAGCCTTATAAAACGGTTGATAAGTAAATAATGATGTTTCCAAATCGTCTTTGATAATAACAGTTAACATTATTATTATTTTTTTATTTCGGTCGTCTATACATGTATAAATACAAGTTCGCAAACCTCAAGATGCCGCAGACGTTATCGGTCGCTGATGTGGAGAGGATGACGTCGACGCCTTGTGATGGTGCTCACAACTTCAAACGTAACTCCCGAGAAAGAAAACGGGTTCAACATATCAACGTGTTCATCCGGGAACTGAAAAACAAGTTGCCGGTTGAATGGACGAGTAAGAAAATGGGCAAACTAGAAATTCTACAGAAGTCAACTCTGTATATAAAACATCTCATGGATGTGTTAAAAGAGGGCGGCCCGGTGGATTCTGAACTGAAAGACGTTGTCATGGCTGCAAAAGCATCTCCCCAGTGTGCCCTTCGAGACCCGCTACCGACGAATCGGGACTGTGAAAAGGAAGCTCCATACCCCCTACCAACCCCTGCTGCTGAGATATTGGACTATAAGACAGCACCAGAGTGTAGTTTCGTCGACGACAAGGAAAGTTTGTGCATGCAGCAGGAACTATACCAAATTTTCGCCCATATGTGAAAGAGGGTTCTGTACATGTGATATTTTCAAAAACGAATCAGCACGTCGAGCTTTAATAGTTTTATCACAGTGCTCTTCGGCTTGTTTGTTTCCGGGAACCGTCCAAAATTACGTAGCAGTATACCTATTGGTCTACGAGCTGAATAGACAATAAAAATATAGACTGGACGCTATATTTAATGTTGAACGAGGCATTTGAATGTTAATGGATAAATGGGATGTATTTTACATTGTGGGACAAATATTTATTTATAGATTTGGTGTATATTGTGTATAAACTGAGCAGAAAAAAATTACATATGTTTCTTAAAGATGTAGAATGATTGAATAATTCATAATCTATAGATGATAAATTCATTTATACATGTACTTTAGAGATGGTACGAAGTTTTGGTGGAAAAGGTGTAAATTGTTTAAAATCAAACATTAAAAATACTTGAAATAAAACTTTGAATAATTTGAAAAATCAAAATTTTCCTTCGTAGATCTTTCATCGTACTTTGCGACTTTGGGGGTATTATGAACGCTCAGATCTACCATAAAATTTGAATATGATATTTTGGGTCATTTAGTGGAAAAAACTCCCCAAATGTTTTATATTTTAGATTTAAAAATTTTCTTATTTACTCATAAATAGCTCTTCATTTTAAAGGAGAATTAAATGTATTAGTCTAAAATGTTAGTCAGTCAGTCAGTCAGTCAGTCAGTAAGTAAGTAAGTGAATAGGCGATTAAGTAAGTAAGTAAGTAAGTAAGTAAGTAATTGTTTATTATAGTGACATTGTGCATGACATTTATATTAAACAAAGTATATGTCAAATAATCGTAATTTGCACCCGGCCCCTTTGACCTACAAGTCACTTTATACAATTGTAACTTTATGCATGCATGATTTCAAATTTATATTATATTAACCTTTGGACATTGATTAATTACATTTCTAATGTACACTATTTTAACACATTTACTTTTGAATATTATTTTTCCTGAGCTGGTATGCAGAGTTTATAAATCTAGCAGTTTGTAATAGGTAATTGTTGATCAATGAAACAAATAGATATTGAAAATGAATTCTTCTAAATTCACCATATAAAAATATTTCTGTCGTATATTTTTATACAAAATGTAAAAATGACCAAAAACTATGCATCCAACCATCTTAATTCATAAACTATACATTACAACATTTACAATGTATATTGAATAAGTGAAAACTCTTTGGTTTTTTTTATCTGGCAAGTAACTACTAGTAGATCTTTTCTATTAATATACTACATCAAAATAATTTTCGCAAGGTTATATATCCTGAAGGAATTCTCTAAAATTTAGTCGATTTGTTTCAATTCCTTATATACTTGTAGAAAAAATATTTTTCGATAAAATTCCGTGCCTATATACATCATATAACAAAATACACGATTCTTTTAACAATACATAGCGATGTATTTTCTATTTGTACTTGTCTTCGTGTGGAACATAAAATCGATTTTGAGAATGTACGTTAAAACAAAAATTAATCAAAGTACTGACGGGAGCTGATTTTTTCGATTATCACAAAAATTAATCAAAGTACTGAAGTACTGACGGGAGCTGATTTTATTGATATGTGATTTTGCATGGCAAGTAGTATCAGTAATCGAAATATTTCTGAGAAATTGTATGGATCCAGGCAAGATTGAACTCTTATCTTGTTCAACCAAACGCTCGACTGTCTCAGTTTATCTCCGACAAGCAAGAGACTCTGTTTTGTCGGATATTAACGGAGACGGCCAAGCGTCTGGTCGAACGAGACTACATCGAACTTTAGCGTAGGAATGCATACGACTTTAAAAAATATCTAAACTGTTTGTACAATTTAAAATCTTACTATTTTCATGGTATTTATAAATAAGTTTTCTTGAAAAACAATGCTTCAGAATACATAGCATCGAATTTATCTATTATTTTCAAGAACTAAGTGTTGTCAGCGGTATAATTGATTTGTGCTTGTGCTTAGGTCCAAACACTGTTTCTCTTTCGCTTTGCCCGAGTAAGTGCATAGGAGAGTTGATTAAAATCAACTCCCAATAACATTACTCAATGTGACTATGATAATAATTGTTTCATTGCGTCATATTTTGTGTTTTAATAATATAATTGCATTGTACTTACGCATTTTTTGTTTTCGGAAATTCATTGTTTATCACAACTGAGAGTCACTGTAGCCAATGTGATAATTTTTTTTAATGAGAATGAGAGACAAATTACATTTAATTAAGACGGCCGACTTTATATATATATATATATATATATATATATATATATATATATATATATATATATATATATATATATATATATATATATATATATATATATATATATATATATATAAATATGAACTTTAGAAAATATTTAAAAAATATATTTCTTAATTGGATTCAAACTCAAATACATAAAGCTTTTCTTTTAATGAAAAAAAGTTTTACCCGTTGTAATGACTAAGCAATAGGAAAATTAAGTTTAAAAATTTTAAAGCGTCGATTTGTACAAAATATGAATTAAGAGAATTTTAATAATTTTGAATGGCTGTTATTCATGTTAATGATGTACATATATAAAAAGAAATTATAATTAGTTGACAAGGAAGGCCAATATTAGCTTCACACACCAATCATGATATTAACTTTCGCACACTGGTCAATCAAAACTTATAATTCCTTCACTGTTGCTTATATAAAGACTCCCAAAAAGTAAAAAAAAAATCTTCGTATAGTATTTTTTGAATGATGCATAAATTTTCATAGTAACATTGTGTTGCCTGATAATCCTTCTTTTCGTAAATAACAAAATCGATCAGTGGACAATTTCCCATAAAATATCAACAAAATATTTACTAAATTTTATTCATATCAAGAATGGCAACCTTTCGATACAACCTTTAACTTTTTCACCCCCACCTTTTTTTTTTGCAGTGTAACCATATTTTAACTAGTTTCAGTATTCACATGTAATTTATACACGTATATTAATAGGCATGGGAGGAATGCATTGGCGGATCCAAAGGGGGAATATAAATACTCTAATAATCTCAAATAAATGCCCATAAAATTGCTCATTTAAAGAATTTCGTACAACGACCGTAATTTTGTTCCTATATGAAAAAAACCCTATCGATTTTTTTTATCGAAATAAAGTACTCTCCTTCAGTATCCGGTGTTTACTACACCGAATAAACACGTGGGTTATGGTATTTTTCTGGAATACTAGCTACCCACATCATCATGAGACACAAAAAAGCCTTTTTTCCCCCTTTTTTTTTGTTTCCAACAATCGGGAATTCTGTTACAAAACTACCGTGTAAAAGGGTTATATGTAAACCATTATGAAAATGCAGAACTTTTCAAAACTTTCCCAAATACATGTATGATCGCATCTGTACTACTACCGGATCATGTAGCGCACCCATCACAGAAGTTCCCTGAGACGACAATTGCTTGTACCATTGTATTACACATGTATCGTATATTCAGCAGATCTTTTGTCATATCCGATCATTTAGACCTTTATTTAAGACCTGTAAACATCAAAGACATAAAAAATTACCAAAATAATCCATTTTTATAATAACTTGTCGTAATTAGTCCGAATTATTTTTTTGTTTCTTAGTGTTTCTTTTCTATTAAGCATAGACGCACGTTCTTATTGCTGGATACTTGGGGTTTTTTTAAGGCTAGAACTTATGCAAATCTTCTTTACCTAAACCAAAACAGCAAAAAGCTCAATAATGCAGTGCACTCTGATGTTGAAATAGATGTAAGATAGATAGTGACTAGATAAATGTTTATTAAATTTACGCACGGAAAACTTTCAAAAAGTCCTTGTTTATTGACAAGTAATGAATTTTGCACGTATTGATTTTCATCAATTGGAACCCCCCCCTTTTCGAAATTGCTGGATCCGCCTATGGAATGAACACTACTATGACATTATATATATATATATATATATATATATATATATATATATATATATATATATATATATATATATATATATATATATATATATAATTTATGATGTAGCATATGTACATGTACAGATTCACGCATGTTTACTCACTCCAAGCGAGACAACTGCTTCTTTAATTTCCTGAATCCGATCTAAATATGAATCACAGGAGTCGGTAACTTTCTGATATCGCGTCATCCCCACAATATGTACGTGTACACACAAAAAAGGAATCTCACTGACCCCTTTGGGAGGAATGCATATGACAAATAAATTAAAGAAGTTCTTTGTATCGATATAAATGATATTTGATGTTCTGATGTGATTTTTATTTTCATAATCATGTCTACGTACTTTACAAGTTTCACACACTTTTACATCATTTAATTTTGTTTTTTTTTTAAATTCTAAACTATCAATTAATTAATCATCCTACTATTAACTGTGATTGCTTAATGTTTATAAATATCTCTTTTTAAAAATTGAAAATAAAGGAATTGTGGATTAAGAAAGAAAAAAAATTACGATTGAACACTAACAGTATATGACAGTCACATATAATTATACACCGTGAGAATTAAACAAGCAACTTTAAGTTTTCAAACGACATGTATTAAATTTTGTAAATACATGTACTAGTATACAATGTATTCGTATTCTTACAAAAATATTGGTTTATTTCAATTTCTCCAATTTTTCAATTATTCATAGCATAGGACTATGTTAACTTTGCTTTTACTGAATCATTCACCAGAAAAAGGACGCATGATATGATGTTAATTTTTTAAAACAAAAAATAATTCATACGAGTGTTACAGACCCCCGTTTATTTACATTATAATTATTGTAGGTTTTGGCATGTTTAATTCATTGTTAGCATATTTTAAAAATGTAAAGATCTTATTTTTAATACAACGTCAAGTAGTTAACTATATACATCTAAATTGATTATGTCGCCATTTTACCTACATGTATGTCACATACATGTAGGTAAAATGGCGACATAATCATTGTCAATCAAGTTTTTCAATACTAAATTTCTTAATTCACGTTAACGTGAGGTATATTTTATGTATTTTAAGATAGGTAAAAAACCATTAATCCCCCATGAATATGAATTTCAAACGTTTGGACGAAATGTTTGCGGCTTTATTCCATTTTAAAACATATAACAGCATATCTTATGAATTCATCATCTACAAAAATACAAATCAAATAAATAATCAAATAATAACCATGAATCTTACTGAAACTACGAGAGCGAGATCAACATAAGCCGTTTGGATTGTTTTTCAATCTCGTATTTACTGTTATTAATTGGAATATGTATGACGTTAATTACTAAATAAATATTGTTTAAAATAAACTAAGAGAATTGCATATGAATGATAGAATTACACTCCTTATTGCATTTTTCTTGCTTTGATTAAAAATAAAAAAAGAGGATTTCACTTTAAATTAATCAACATTGATAAAGTATTCATTTACATGTACAATGTACAATAAAGTCATATGTTCCATCCCGCTAATCATTGGTGAGGTACTCTCTATTCATATGAACTTATAATCAAATTATCAGAGGAGTTCGGTTTTTTTGTTTTGTTTGTTTGTTTGTTTGTTTGTTTTTTTTTTTTGCAGAGGGATCGAGTGGGTCTGATGTCTAACGGTGTTATTTCTCAGTCATAATTAGCTTCAGTAACCCTGCAAGATCTTGGAGGGCTTTTCCGCGGTTTTACTTTAATATTATTTCCTGTAGTAAGGGATGATAAGACAATATTGCTTGTAAATCAATTTTGTTATTGCATTGCGTCTAATAAGACTTCTTTTACCCCTACGCAGTTGAATTCCACTGTACTTTGATCAATTATATATACGTCGGGATCGGGGTTCTTATCTGCGTCAACCATCGGCAACCAAAACAGACACTAAAAGTAGGTCAATAGATGCTGAGAGATCATTTGGGGGCCAAATATTTACGCTCAAAAACAGAAATCACGTGTTCAGATCGGATTTATCGTAAACAGCGCAGAAGAAGTTCATTCATTCGATCTATGTGACTGTGCTTTGTACATTTGTCTACAAACGATATACGCCAATCAGCTGATCGGCGTTTATTGAATTTTTTTTATTCTCCATCGGCAGAATATATGCATGCTGGTGATATATAGACTTCGCTGATATCATTAACAGTCTAGACGGACTCCCAAAACGGAGTCAACGGAAGTGAATTTCTGCAAGCATTTTGGACTCCGTTTTGGGAGTCTACGCATGCGCACTGGTACAAAATATGGCGATTTTTCGATGAAAACATGGGGTCAACAAGAAATCGTCTTGCAAAGTGCTGCATGTGTTGGCAGACTTCTAACATGTTTTAAAGGACCCAGGATATAATTTACTATCGATCGTATTTGCACGAAATAGGGGTTTATTTGCACTTAAGAAAGTTATTTCTCTTCGAAGTTAGACGTTTGGACGATGCTTAAAAAGTGATATTTTTGTGTTTTTAATGGAATTTAATCGTTAATAAAAGGTAAATTGCATTAAATTTTACTTCTTTCGTATTGTTTTACAATTTAAAATCACCAAACATACAAATTGATAAGTGCGTAAACGAAAAAAGCTTCAATTACTAACAAAAACTGGTTGCTCTAGCGATGATTAAAAACGTCTTTTTGGTATTTAAAAAATAGGATTGGTTGTTTGAAAGCCCAGAAAATGAAACAATTGTCACTCTAGATTCAATAACTCTTTAAATTGAACTGATTATTATCATCAAAACAATGGTAATCGTTCGCGGCATTTGCGATGTTAGGAAACCATGATAAATACATAATTATTCAAGATAATTGGATAATTTAGCGTGAAAAATATTAAAATGAGACTATACTTTTAACAAACAATGATAAATAAACATATCCAAGCGTTAAATTTATTTCAAAACAGTTATAGTTATGCGTGATCGAAGTTTTGGGTGAACTTTTCATTTTAAAAATTAATCTTACATAATACAAGTAAACGGTTATGAACATATGACAATAATATGACACATAAACGTTCAGAAATGTTTTTGAAATTTTAGAATTGATTTTTGTCGTGTTTTTGGCCAATTTTAGAGATTTATTGAAAACTAAGGGGCATTACTCGCACGTTGTTTACATTAGAAACGCCATTTTACCGCAATGCATGATGGAGCCAAAGACTCCGTTTTGGGAGTTAACTCCGTTTTGGGAGTCCCGTCTAGACTGATTAAGGTATGTCTGTATGGAATATGAGTGTGATATTTTTAATTTTGAAAATTTATGTTGGCAATTTTGTCTGTTTACAAGTAGATACGCAATTAGTGTAGCAGACGATAGGTTAAGTTTTTCTATATATTTAAAGCTCTACATAATAAAACGGATCATGCGGCATAACCGTGAATAGTGTCCTTAAATAACCTATTAGGAAATGCATTTTTCCCTGACATTGTACAAAGCCAGAGACGTATTATACTAACAGTATACGTCCCTGACAATGCTTAGCTAGGTAATCAGGAAATGCAAGCGGATATATTATTGAGAATAGTTTATAATTACATGTACATGTATAGCAAAATGAGATAGCCCAATTAAAAACTAACCCTAAGTAAAAAAGAAAAAGGAGGAGGATGGGTGGGTAAATTTGTGGGGGGGGGGGGCGGGCTGAAATTGCAGTAAATAAAACAGATCTTCGCAAGACCACTAAACAATGAAAATAAGCTAGAAGGGATCGCCACCCCCACCCCCCCCCCCCCAAAAAAAAAAAGAAAAAAAAAAGAAAAAAAAAAAGAAAAAGAAAAAAAAGAGACATATATATTTATGTGATTTATCATGTTAATAGAAAAAATAATGAACTAAAAACAGCAGAACAATCTTGAAAAAAATAATATTTCTGATATACATGGCCTCTTTTTGTATTAAATAGATAACCCATAATATGAATGACCATGCAGTCATTCATTAAATATATATTAATTCAATATAAAACTATCAAAGGTAAAATTAAAAAAAATAAAATTAGTTGTTCATATTAGAGTAATTAAGGTGATGACTAAATATATATATTTTTTTAAATATGAATATCATATGCATTCCACCAAAAAAACCCTTAAGAAACTTTTATCAGACAGAATTTATATGCTGCATTAAATACCATCTTTTGAAAAAGGATCTAAGATAGGATCATTATAAACAGCAGGTATTCGATTTCCTCCTTTTCATATTAAACACCGTGGAGTGATATTTACTGTGATTATGTGAAATCATCAAGATAAATTTACAAATTGGAGCAGAAAATTTCTATTCTTCAGTGGCATTTAGAATGCCTATAGGTATCTATATAGTTCAGGTTCTATAAATAATGCCTGTAAAATTCCCTCCATAGCTTTACGTAGCCGCATTGCATGAAGGTGTATTTATTATCAAAACCGATTTGGTTTGACTTTTCCTTTAGCGTCACGATCATTTCTGTCAGCTACGTCATGCATAAATTATACACGCCGCCGTTGTGAAAACTTTATGATTGGTTGAGTTAGGCGGAGTTATCAGTACATGCTTATGCAATGCCAGAGTTGAAGGATTTCTCAGAACAGTTCATTTCCCCCCAATATTATTCATTCAAAATCGACTATCCCCTATGTTTAAATTCTGTGCAAAACTTTCTCTCTCTCTCTCTCGGTCTCTGTAAACGGGCGTTAAACCATAGCCTCAACTCAAGCTACGGTCCAGAGTACGGCGTTATAAAAAATATAATATTTAGAAGTTGCATGTGCTAATCGTTCAATTCATGTAAATACCGTAAATGTGTAATATGCACATGTATTACCTACTAACTTGCCAGTCGAAGTGATAGATATGAATTCCTCGATTTCTACACCTTTCGATCGGCAATCGACAGTCAATAAAAGAATTGAACGATGGTGTGAAAGAACGAGACGGAAGTGGAGAGTGCATGTGCGTCTTCATTAGACAAGTGTCCGATTCGTTTCTCTTCTGTTGCCCTATCACTTTCGGTGTAATATATATATATACACTAAAATATCCACAAACCATTTACTGCAGATTTCTTTATTTTACCTGTCTCTGAACCGCCGATCACCAGCTCCATACATGAACAATGGTTTGTTTACATACATAAAAAATACAGTTCTTGATCCGCCTTCCGAGTACGGAAGAAGGTTGTTTAATAGGAGAAAGTTTGGGGCAAGTAAAATACAATTATTAACAGTAAACTAAATGAAGAATTATTATTTTTTTCAAAAATAGCGTTATTTTTATATGCGGCAAATTGCCGTAAAGTTTTTTTGTACATGTAAGTATTGTATGCACTGTAGCTTTATATTTTCTAACCCAAAATTTATACATAGAGCTACAGCTGTATATGTTATGTACCGTATGTATTGTTTTATCACAAGTATACACTTTCGAAAATAGCCCAATTTCGACAGTCACGAGTACCCATGTGAATTTTTCATTCTCAGATATGTTGTTGTTCTGTCCGTGCATAATTTAGTCTTAGTTAACCAGCAGCCAATCAGCGGTAAGCTGAATCCACCAATAAAAAAATTGTGGTTAAGGTGCGGGTATTGTTTATGTATGACGTAGCTGAAAGAGTTGAACGCGACGCGATCGGTAAAGTCAAACCAAATCGGTTTTAGTAATATATCTCTGTCCATTTAAATTACCCCCTTTTTTGCATAGACATTGGAGAACAGCTGATTGCAATGCAATGAAAGGTAAACACTGGTTAGGTCGCTAGCACTGAAGAAAATGGATTAGATGCACAGCACTTTTTAAGGTATGGTTTAACTAGTAATATTTTTTAAACAATAAAATGCTTTCTTTGTTGTTTTCAATCAGGGTATTCCAATTACATGAATTAAGGATGCTGCAGCTAGGAAAGAATACACAACCTGCTATTTATTTTGAGCTGTTTTGTGTCATTTTTTTTTTTTTTGCAATGATCACATTAATCCATTAAGAGACAACATTTTTTGAAAGAAATTTTAAACTAAGTCATATTGTTCATGAATCCATTAAAAGAAGAAAGAAATTTCAAACTTATTGTTCATGTTCCATGTATGTGCATAATTAATTCACTGTACAGTTGCTAGATTCTAAAACTAAAATACAGCTAGTATGGTACATGTACAACTCATTGACTACATATATATATTGGCTGAATAGTTGTATTTATAAAGAGTGAGTTGATTTAACACTTTGCATATCCTGATCTTGAAGGGCCTGGCTGGGGGGGGGGGGGGGCTTAAAAATTCAATTTTCTTAAATTTACATAGTTTATTAGTTGATGGATTAATTAATATTTATATATTTGCTGAATGACTCGATTACCCCTCTAACCTGCCCCCCCCCCCCCAGCCCCCCCCTTTCAAGCACACACACAGAATGATGGTGTATAGTCATGCAAGGCTGACAGCAATAACATGCTGCAAAATGCATATGCATTTCTATTACATGTATGTAATAATTGCCGATCGATACCTGACATAGAGCAATTAAATTTCAAAATCTAAATTATTTAAAAGTTATTAGACTGTCAATATGGTCAATATGCAAATTTTTTATTGTAAGTTGAATATTTAAAAATTGTTAATGGTAAACTTATTGGTATGTTTCTGTCTTGCAATGTTATCATTTATGCCTAAAGATCTGGCTCCACCATCACCAAAAATCCCTCAACTCATTCCTCAACTCAAATCCTTTAAAGAAAAGTGCATTGAGGTCAAATCCCAGATTTGAGGCTGAGTATTGACTTGGGGAAAGTTGGTGATGGCGGGGCCAGAAAACCCAAAAAACATTATATAAATAAGCATTATCTACTTTTATATGATTTTAAGTTTGACAACTCATAGTCATATGATTCAAATTTTAACTTTTTAAGGAGAACTAATAAAAAATATAAAAACGTACATCCTACACACAATTAAATGTCCTATGAAAGGAAAAAACATGCACATTGTACCAGCAATATACATGTATGTCACTTGCATGCATTCATTTAAAAAATACATGTACATTAGTAAAGCTTATTGTACATGTAGCACATACCTCTCAGATATTTGCATGAATATTTGTTTTGAACTATTCAGTTATCTGATGGAGTATGTATATAGTGTGTGGATGGATACTTGACACAGAAGTGTCACTCAGTATCTCTACTGTTTGTACAGACAGGGGGATATAGCGACGGACTTAAAACGTCAGTTCGCTCGTACAACAGGTCATGCTCAGAAGTATGCCATCTCTTTCATTGCGAGCTCATTGAGGTGTTAATGCTGTATGCTCACAGGTTCATATGTATACACATGTATTTTCAATTTTATTCAAATGGGTTTTTTTTCTTCATACTTTTTTTTTTCATCAACCAGGATATTAAATGTCAGTCTTATTTTTGTTATTTAGGTTATTGCTATTAGTCCATGGGTATGAAGTGTGTATTTTGCAGTTGCAGAATTTTTTTATTGAGTTAATTAGATTTGACACTACATTTTATTTATACATGTATTAATAAAACAAAAAACTTCCTGATGGAAAAGAGATGTGTACCTTGTAAATATATTGTACAAAAGAGGTAAATTTTTTTTGAAATCATGCATAGTGTTTTGTTTATTATCTTTTTTTTTCTTTTCTTGTTATAGGTATAACACTTTAAAATGGCCAAGGATGAAAAAAAGAATGTGGACATACCAAAGATTGAGATAGAATTCACACCAAGATTTGGAAGTAATGTAGACACTAGCCGACCGGCCAGGAAAGGTCCCCAGGAGGAGGAATTTGTCCCTCCCGATGGGGGATGGGGCTGGGTGGTGTGCATTACGTCGCTTTTAACAAATGGGACAGCTTTCAGCATCCTCAATACGTTTGGCATAATATATGTGTACCTTATTAAGGAATATGCACACGGAGACCCAGATATTTCTTTCAAGACATGTAAGTATGAACAATTTTTTTGCTTTGGATTTTTAAAGGTGGCTTCTAAAGGCAAAATAACAAAAGTACATGTTCATAATTATGTCAATAGTTATAACTAAACACTGACATTAATATGACAAATACTGTAAATTACAACAACTGATGTCCACATAGTATGATTGTTCATGTTTTCGTTCAACTTCCTTGATTTTGTTATTGTATATCAAAATTACACATACTTCCTCTACATAAAAATGACACTAGGTACATCATCTTTGTTTCCTCTTTGTAAAGTAATTTTGTATAAATACAACAATATTCATTAAGGTTAAGGACTGTTCTTGTCGATGGACATCTTCACTTGCTAGTGAGTAGGCATATTTTTGATTCAGTGAGTGAGTGAGTGAGAGAGAGAGAGAGAGAGAGAGAGAGAGAGAGAGAGAGAGAGAGAGAGTTTTCTAACTTTATGATGCTATTCAAGATATGTTGATTGTCAAGGTCACAACAAATAAATGAAATTATGAAATGAATATACTGCCATGTAGAATAAAATATATTACATGTAATGCACTATTACAATAATTATTGTAATGACATGTAACACACATTTCTGTTTGTGTACATGGACTAGCACTTGATCTAATTTTTTTGTGTGAATGTCCTTGAACTTTATCCTGCTTAAACCAGTACATAGGCGGACTTTGTCTTAAGAATTTTCAATTCTGCAAACTCTGTTCTCTAAGTGGAAAATTACTGGAAAGGTAATGCTGTAATTATTCTACATAATAAATAGACTGCATCTGTTATTTCCATGACAAAATATCCTATTGCTGCATGCTGATGACTCCACTTTTAGTTGAATAATAAGGTATATTTCATGTATCTTCCAAGTTATATACACAGGTCTATATAACTTCAGACATGCATCTCTGAATAGCTTTAAGTTTTATTTTGGATAATTTACTTTCAAATTCAAAATCCGATCACCTAAAAATTATAAATATGCAAAAATAGAAGTCATTGGTCTAATAAATCTAAGCCGTTTTTGTTTTATCTTGAGATAAACAAGCTCTAGAACCCTTTAATCTTGGTACAGGTTGGATATGTTTCGTTTGGTTTGTGAATAAATAATGATTTTTTTGTGCCAAGGTAATTATTCATGTCCACAGAGATCTACAACCTTTCTATTTTTTTTGGCAGATTTTCTTGTTGTTTACCGATTTTTATGAAGGTTTGATGTTTTACTGCTAATTTATGCCAATTGTTATTAAAGTAGTAAAAGTTTATAACTTTTTTGTGTGCTAAACACAAAATTTAACAGACATGCGAGTCTGCATGATATTTTTATGCAATATGTAATTTAAAAGCAATAACTAAGCACAGGTGCACGTGAAACCAAGTAACTAATTATTCTCTTAAAATGATAGATTTTCAGATGCAACCCTTTAGGTAACTCATTTTTGGAGTAGTAGTTCTTTTTTCTTCAAGTACATTTCATTTTCACTTTAAACAATGCATGAAATGTACTTAAAAACTGTCAATGTGTCTCCTAATATTGAACAAGGACATGGGTTCACCTTGTGAATTTAACACCGTATTTAAAACACCTTGATTAATTTCGAAGAACAATGACCGATAAGCTAGAGGCCACTGCGGTACACATGCGCATACAATACATGTATGTACCCGAAATTAAAGTATTGCTTTGAATGAGCAAAATTTATAGATGTGCACGTTTTCACCGCTTGAACTCCAATGGTCCGGGACTCGTTTTCGTGTCATACAATGTAAAAAGTTCGAATTTTATTTAAATATCACGTTGTTTTTATGCTGATCAATTTCATACTTTTAAGTAGGTGAGGAGGTGGGGGAGGGGTTAGGGTTTGGTTCAGCGCCGGTATTGAAGTTTTGTTTGATAAAAGAGTGTAGTACTCGTTTGACCCGTTTATACCGGAGCTTTTTGTATTTTGCTGATTGTGCAATCCAGTCTCATTTCCATTTCAGTGAATTTTCCCTCTTAAATTTTTACTTTGATCAATCACTAGTCTTAAGCCTGTAAAATAAATATGGTACCCCCCCCCCCCCCCCCTCCCGCCAATAATAAAAAATTTGACTTTTAGATAAACCTAGTTTCACACACTGAACTATGGTTATTTTCAATCTTTGGCAGCATTTATTGACAATCAGCGGACCTGTAATGCGATGAATGCATGTTTTGTTGACTGTATTTTTTGTTGTAGAATAAAGCTGCGCAATTCAAGCAATCTCCATCGTTACAGCTGCACTGTATCCGTGGCATGTGACAATGTGACTAATTTACAACATGCTGAAATCAGCTGACATACGTGTACAGTGTATGCATCATCATCAACAAATACCACTCGAATCACCCTCTCTATGATATACATTGTCACTTAAGAGCAATCGAATTAAATTTACAGTAACCCTGTTTTCAGTTTTCGAACTAACGTAATTTATGACAAGCTCATTGCAAAAATAACTCTACCCAGTGAATCTCCCCCCAACATATGATAACTGCCTTAGCTATATTATTAAGTCGTATACATACATTCACGACCGTGAGAAAACAGGAGGGTGTCAAGAACAGAATGATATACCATGCATCACCATCTAAGCAAGAATTTATGGTTTATTGTAAATCTGTGCAGTGCGTCGCTATAGAGTCGCAGTATACGAGGGGCCAAGGATACCCGACCCTGAATGTTATCTGTTATATCATGAGACTGACTTTGCATACCTGTATAAATACACCTGGGCAAAGTGCTGATGACCTATTTAAATACAGGTCTCCGTTAAAGTAAAAAAATGTGCAGCTGAATATATATTATCTTTTTGGATCCGCTCCTGAATTCCTGTTTGATCAAGGTTTTTACTAAATGAATATTGCATCTACGGAAAAAGTCAAGTCTAGTATAATTATGTTTTACACACCCACCATAACCCCCAAGATCGTGTAGGCGTTTTTGTGTGTTTGATGGGCGGGAGTTTGATTGGGTTCGGGGGGGGGGGGGGTGGGGGTGGTGAATTAACGTGTCCACCAAACTTCATATATTAAGATATGATTAATTCGATTGAGAGTAGAATGCTGTCTGGATATTTTGGAGTACATGCATGAACATTTATGGTAGGTCGGAGGGGGGTGGGGGGGGGGGGGAGAGGGGTGTTGTAGTGGCGAGTTCAAGGTCAACTTCATGTACCACAGATCGATATATTCTACCACAGATCGATATATTCTGTAGTTACATGTAGCTGACATGTTGCATGTAAATGTGTGTCTGTGAATGGTTAAATCTTAATAAGTTTCTTCTCACACATTATTACAATTCTAACCCCGAATCAAAATCATTGAGTGAACTGCGTTAGTATACAAATACATCATAGAAAATTGACAAAATATTGAGTTCAATGCATCAATGAAAAAAAATCAAATCTAAAAACATATCTGTTGTGCGCCAACCCTCAATCCCCCCCCCCCCCCCCCCCCCCCCCCCATGTTCCACTTATACCACCACTCTTTGACACTAATCTTCCACATAACCTAGGGACAATCTAAACTCCTTGACGAAATAAGCTATGTCGATGTCAGTGTTATGTCAACACGAGGCGAGAAGCGTTTGATGCGATTAACAGGTTCAATACACACACATTACACGCAATTTGTCAATAACAAATACACATTATTAGGCAACTCGAAGCGGGAGGTGGTGACATTTTTGTAAAAAGTTGTCATCATAGCAAACAATTTGTATTTTACACGCCCAGCAAATAAAATCAGATTATTACACAGGTCAGCGAA
The DNA here is from genome assembly GCF_963853765.1 of Magallana gigas. Classification (NCBI taxonomy): domain Eukaryota; kingdom Metazoa; phylum Mollusca; class Bivalvia; order Ostreida; family Ostreidae; genus Magallana; species Magallana gigas. The sequence continues at coordinate 11,214,882 of NC_088861.1, read as the reverse complement.
TAGCAGATAAATATTATATCAAGAAAAGCATATACACATGAAAATGTACGACCGAGACACCAATGGACCTGATACAATGTATGTAATCATGAAAAATGGCAGTAATATGCAGTTCATCAAATAAAAAAAAATGTAATCTTAGTATAAATAAACAGATTTTTTTTTTTATAATGGACGAACAATAAACAAAAGTTGATGAAGTATTAATTTCAATGTTATTGTCGATCGAGACCAAAACAAGTGTGTCACGAGTTTTAATCAGGCCACTAATTTATAAACTTAAGTGGCAAAACTACTGTATGTAACCCTTAAGACCAAAAGTGCCTGTTACAAAGTCGCATTATAAACTATTCAGGAGAGAACGTAATTATATTTGTACAAGGCACGTACATGTATATTGCTTTCTGTTCAACTACATGTATTTATTAACTTTTCCTACGTATTCTTAAATGAAAGAAAAAAAAACAACCCGACTTACATGTATATTAATCAAAATTTAATATTCGATGGAAAAAAAATCAAGACATTTTCTCAATTCTTATTTCGGAGAATTTGTGTAAAAATTCTACAATATCTAACTTTGCGAACATTTTGACTATTTTTTGATGACCGTAGTGTTCGTGACTTGTAAAGTATTGTTAGAGTCATTCTGTTATTACATGTACATATGCATTTGTACATGTAATAACATTGTAAATTTAGACGATTATTTCTCTTTTGAAATACAGAATGATAATGCAAAATGGCAGGTCTTATAGTCTCTTGTGTTTCAAAATTAAGATACATGTAATATTAATAATTTTTCACGTTTTTTTACAGCATGGGTAGGGTCGGTTTGCACTGGCATCACCTTCTTGATCTGCATCTTCGCCAGCATAAGCAGCGACCGAATCGGCATCAGGCCGACGGCGTTTTTCGGCGCCGCCTTAGGCGCCGTGGGACTCATATCTAGTGCGTTTATAACGAAGCTGGAGCTCCTATACCTAACCTATGGCATATTATTGGGAATCGGCGGCGGATTCGTGTACTCCCCATCTCTAGTCATTCTTGGACACTACTTCAAAAGGCACATGGGCATTGTGAACGGTATTGTTGCCTTTGGAAGTTCCATGTACACCATCATTCTGTCCATCGTTCTGCCAATTATTCTGGAATCGCTCGGCATTAAGTATACGTTTTTGATTCTGGGAGGAATGTATTGTATGTTGTTGGTGTGCACTCTAACTTGGAAGCCTCTTTTTCACAGAGAAAATAACATTCCCGACTTGGCTTTGTCCAAAGAGAGCATTGTTGAACACTTCGACGACTGCTGCTCTTGGACGAAGAAATACCTTAACGTGGGACTCTTTAAGAACCGGGCCTACCTGTTCTGGTTCCTGGGGCTTTCCACGTCGTTGTTTGGGTATTTTGTTCCATTTGTACACTTAGTAAGTATATTTAACCCTTTTTTGGGGGAAAAAGTTACTTTTCTTGTAATGCAATTTGCCAAAAGAAAAATGTTCATCTTCAACATCACTATAACATTATTAGGAGTTTCTTTTGTGTATCTGTTCAACTATGACAAAATCTAACTTTCATGTAATTTTATTTATTCAGACAAAGCAATTTTTTATCTGATTTTTGGTGACAACCAAATGATAATCTGAAGTTGCAATTACATAATTTTAAGAAGCGGGTTTACAATAATCGTTACATTTTCATAAGAAAAAATTAAATAAAAACAATGAAAAAATTTGAAGATGCGAGGAACCTCTCATTCATGTTAAAATACAAAATTTTTATTAGTTCTGTTCAGACGTGGTCAACTTGATGTGTAGAGCCCTCATTCATATAAAGATAACATGTACCTCCAGCGTTAGATACCGGTATATACATGATTTATTGACTATCAAACCAATTATAAACAAATTATGATAAAAATTATCTTAGAGGTCCACAAAGGTGATCGAAGTTTGCTCAGGTTTGTCCAATAAAGATATCGGGACCGCGAGCCCTTTAAAATTCCTCGTGTCAAAATTTTGTGGAAATTAATATGCGGCTAATTCAACGTGTAAGTAAAATGGCTTATGATATATAGAAAGTATCAATGATAGACCTAGAAACCAATTTTATGTGACATTTGTTAGTAATTGAACACACCTGAATGACCTTAAGTAATTTGCACTGTAATATTAAAAAGCACCCCCCAAAAATATGAACAAAAAAAAATAATAAAAAAAATATAAATAAAACCACACAAACAAAACCAACAACTCCCCCCCCCCCCCCCCCCCCCAAAAAAAAGAGAGAAAAACCCCCCAAAACAAAAATCAATCAAATAGACCGCCCCCGCCATGTTTTCATACGTTGGCGTTAAGTTTGGTAAACCACCTGTAACCCGTTCAGGTGTAATACATGATGAACCCTTCATGCTGTGAGTTAAATTCTAGAATATACAAAGTTCATTACATGCCAAGAGTTTATCTGGACCACAGATTTTTAGCTCTTATCTAGAACAATTATTTTGTCTTTACCTCATAAGGACAAATGATATTTTGTTCTTAGTGTTACAAGTCACATAGCAGGATATTTCGTTAGGTGCCATTGGTGCAGAACGAAGCGCTATTCACAGTCCTTTCTGATATAATTTATTTTAATAATTAAAATATACAACATGACTAAAGTTATGGCTGTATGTTTCATGTTATTCAACATGACTAACATAGTCATGTTGTATATCTCATTTATTTATCAAGTTAATTAAAAAAAATTAACACGATATTTTTATAGTCATGTTGTATATTCTGTGTATCATGTTAATTTTTAATAAATAAAATAAACGTGACTACATTCATGTAGTCGTCATTGTCATGTTGCACTAAATTTTAAATAAGTTGTTGTGTTGAATATCTGTTTTAGAAGCCCGTACCTGTATATAAATATTTTGGTCTGCAGATAAACTGAACTAAAAAACAATTTAGTATATTCATTTGGTATTAACGTATGTTTTGAGTTATAGTAATCTTATCTCGAAAACAATTTAGCATATTTAGTTGGTATTTATAAACGTACATTTTGGGTCATGGTCCTTGCCCGATTTTTTATTAGACTTTTTATCGGTCAATCCCTTGAAGATTACAAGGGTAAATTCCATTCTAGTTAACAGACAAGGATAAACTCAACTTGTCCTATGATCTAACAGCATGTATATTATTAGTATATTATCAGTAAATTACTATCAAAGACAAACCAAGCTTGATTTCATGGAAAAAACCCCACATCAGCCTAGATAATTTTATTATTCAGTTACTTGTGTGTCCTATCATACGTTTTGTATTTGCACCCAAATGATGGTAAAAATAGAATTGATATGTAAAAATTTTTATGATAAAATATTTACAACAATCACATCCATGTTCCACACAATGGTAAAGTTTCTAATCAATTCAAAGTCTTTTACTATGAAGTTCATACATGTATGTATATCCACATAGTTGTCAAGTTTTCATGATACACATATATCTTTAAATGAGTTAATTACTGTGGTTTCGTTAATATTCAAGGGTATCAAATTTCGTGGATAAAGTGGCAATCACAGTTTCAAGGATACGTAAATTCGTGGCCAATGACCCTATCAATACAAAATGTTGAAAGAAATTGCATTTCAATGAACTTTTAATTTCATGGATCAACTTAACAACGAAATCCACGAAAATTGGTATTCAACGAATATTAATGAAACCACAGTATCTTGCTTTGAATAATATGTAGATGGTTTTGTTAACCACTCTTTTTGCTAACCAGAAAACTATTAACAAAGCATTTCTTTGTATTCAGGTAAAGCATTCGCAAGATGTCTTTCCTGGTTCGAATGCATTTATTCTCATCACTTGCATGCAAGTAACTTCGGGTGTTGGACGGTTAGTGTTTGGAAAAATTGCGGACTTCCAGTTCGTCAACCGAGTCTACATGCAACAATGCGCGTTTGTGGTGATGGGCATAGTAACAGCATGCATTCCATTTTCGGCAAGTTTTGAAGGACTAATTGCTATTTGCCTGATTTTGGGGATCTGCGATGGAGTTTTTGTCTGTTTGTTAGGTCCTATTGCCTTTGACATCGTAGGCCCCATGGAGGCATCCCAAGCCATTGGGTTTATGCTGGGCGGATTCTCTTTGCCCTTGACGGTGGGGCCTCCAATTGCAGGTTTGTTTTCTGTTTTTGTCTGTTGAAATTAAAAGTATTAAAAAAAAATGAAGACCAATTAAACCCAAATAATAACAAAACCATCACATGAAGAAGCATTTTAGATTTTTTTTATCTCTTAACAATACAATGTATGCTTTTTCTTTGTTACAATACAAATATATAAGTATTTAAAATTAAAAAATTAATCCAAGTCGAATGATGGAATCGTATGAGGAATCCAATCTTCAAAGAAATGTACATATGAAACATAAAAAATATCATCATTTTGAAAATAAAACTAGAACATATTTAGGAATAAACACTCATATGAACACGATTTCCAGATTAAATATTAAATTATGACTTAAACCAGCGTCAAAAAATGACAAGAGTTCTAGATAAAAGTATTAATTATAATAGAAAACTAAATTGCTGATTTGTTTGTGAATTATGTAAATCAACTACTTAACCATGGTATTAAAAGATATTTACAGATCTAATGAATTGCTGTTTTAGGACTGCTCTACGACAAACTCCATTCCTATGAAGTGGCGTTCGTGGCCGCCGGTGTTCCTCCTATCCTTGGTGCTATTGTCATGTGCTTTATTCCCCGAGTCAAACAGGTCAGTGGTCTTTTCTGCTGCAAAAGAGACAGCAAAAATCATATACTTACATCTACAGTATACAAATACCCTATATAAAAATGGTTCATGAAAAAACGGGGTTCAATTTTTATTTTAGATTGTACTTAGATAATTGAAACCGTTGAATAAGAAACCATCAGATACGTTTTTTGTTTGTTTTTTTTTATCTATGACTTACATCGTTTCATGCCATCTCTCTAGAATAAATGAACACTAAATATACAAAACTTAAAACAGAGGCGTTGAAGTTCACTTCTTTATACCCGTAATTTAACTTTATTGATAGAAAATATTGGTATTACATTCTTACATTTCGTACCTATTGAGTTACGATGTACATGTACTAATTTAAAAGAAACTTCCCTATTTTGTTTGAATTAAAGTTGATATAAATACACATGTTTTATTAAGATCTGTTAATTCACAGGACATGATTTTGTTGATATTTTAGAGTTATCCCGCTGTAACAGAAACTCAGACATTTGCGTCTATCTCCATGTTGGATGTGCACCTTGCTAGTTCAAGCAGATCAGGTAAATGCAAACATTCTATTTTGATTAAAAAAACCCCAGAAACAAGCATAAACTGATTACTTAACATACCTGAATAAAGAGTTCCTTTGTGACATTTAGCTCTATGATTTGTGATTACAAGAGTTATATTAAATTTTATTAAAATACAAGAGTTATATTTAGTGCATTATTTGCGTGTTAATCTTACTTGCATCCTCTTTTTCATAAGTTTGTATATTCATTGTTAACTTCATTGAAAAGAACAAGTTTTCTTATTTTATGATAAGAAATTTGGTATTTGTTAATAAAAAAGTAACAGAAAATTATTCGGTTATATAATGACTCCATTAAATCTACTACAATTGCAGTACTAACCTGATATGTTTCATATTTCTTAGCGCAATTAAACCAACTGAATCAGCAGAATGGTATCAATGGACATCCGGGAACTACCTCTGAGCTAGAAGTGGTCCGTATCGTAGAACTGCTAGACCCTGCCGACCAGGAAGATGGCAAGCTCCTAGACTCACAAAACAACGACATCAAACACAGATTGAGAAGTGCCTCCAAGAGTTCCAACGAAGATGAACAATCAGAAAAAGACTCAGACTCTCTTCTGGATAAGGAAAATGTCAGCTGATAGGAGAAAGTTGATGCTGAAAGAAAAGAGGGCGTGATTTTTGGTGTTTGTTTCTATTTGTTGGACATTTTATCAGCTTTAAGGCCAGTGGTTGGTTGTGGTATGTTGAATTGATATCGACTTACCAACTTCGAGGCATGTTTAAGTCTACCAAATGACTCAGGATTGACGTAGATATCAATGGTATATTTGTGTTGGTGAGGTTGTTGGATGTTTTATCTATTGTGATCAATATACTTTTTAAAGGAAAAGGATGGAAAAAAATAAAATAAAAACATGGGTGTTTATATTTTATAACGATTTTACTTCATGTTTAGTATGAGAAACACGTATGTAATTAAATTGTTTTTATATGAATTGTTACATATGTATACATACCTCACAACGAACGACGGTGTTCAGACATGTGAGAAATCTATATTTTTAATGTTGTATTGCTGCAGAATATAGAGATAGTATTATATAGTAAACCGGTTGTTTGAGAAGCCTAGTGAGCTTTTGCATATTGTGTTGCTTACATGTTTTTAGAATCTTTGAAAATTAGGAAATATGTATGTCTATGGTGTAAACTATAAAATAGAAATGAATTTCAGTGATCTTTTTTTTGTAACGGTTGGCAGAAGGAAAGATATAGTTCTCTCTCTCTCTCACTCTCTCTCTCTCCGAGATGTAGGCTAAATTATTAAGAATTTTGAAGTATAATTGTTTGATATTTCTTTATCCCAATAAATTATACTGTTTAAAACGAAATGTGTATTACCAGGCCCCCGTAAAATTATCTGGAAAACTTCTTTATAACATAATTACATGCATGAAAATAAAAAAAAATATTTTGGCATGATACAATACTTTTTATATTTTTATTTTCATAGTTTATGTGGAATAAAAAAAATCGAACAGGTCTTTTTGTTAACTTTTTTTTTGTTTTTTAATTAGAGCAATCCAAATTTTTTCCACTTTATATGAACACTTTATATATAAAAAATGCCCAACACAAGTGTAAATTTTAATTCGAAATGTGTTAATGATGCCTGCATAATAAATTATCGGTTGTTAATAATTTATCTTTACACTAATGTTGGTTTTCAGGCATCGGTTGCGATGATCATACGATACTGCTTTTATTTAAACTTATTGTTTAATACATAAAATGTATTAAACATGGTATATTGCCATTACATAAACCAAAGATACTATATACATGGTTATTTTCGCCTCGTGTAATTTTCACCCTTCCACACCGTGGTTGCAAACAGTTTTGAACCCTTCTTGAATTTGCCCAGTCACAAAGATAATTTAAATACAGATATTTGCATAGTCTTAAAGCCCACTGACAACGAGGGAGAAAGAGGCGAAGATAATTGGGTGCGAATATTTAGTTGTATACAGTTATTAATCCTTAAGCTTAAAATAAGAATTCAACCATATTTTTGAAAACTATAAATACCTAGAATTTTCAAAACTCAATATATTATCTAATAAATATTCTTTATTAAAGAAAAAAAAATCCGTCTCAATCATCTTATAATTCGTTGCATTTTCATATTTAGCGGAATGATAAATATTATGAAGTTGCCCATATTGTAAAAGCTTGTCAAAAAAATTGTTTTTTTTTTCTTTTCGAAATATTTCCGTATTGAGTAGTATGCAGGAATGCATTGATTTAGTTTAAATACTGTAAAATGATTCTAACACAGCTAAAAAAAAATGATTAACCGATTGTTTTTTTTTAACAGAATCTAAATTTGCAAATTGGCAAGACCTAATTTTGGTCTTAGTTTATTTTTCTATGAAAATGTTAACAGTGATGTTGTAATTTATTTCTAATGAAAACCAAAATGAAACCGTACCTAAAATGTCCTATTCATTTAAGTCTAAACCTGGATATTGTTTTTTCAACATAAGAAATTAATTTAGTAATTTTGTAAAATATTTATAAGTAATTCTAGTCCATGCATGTGTTACGGCGTGCTTTGCGTCCGCCTGGGGAATTTAGCTCCGTTGAGGAAAGTGTGGCCTTATGCCAAGCGACAACCTCTGATCCAGTGGTAAAACCTTATTGACCTTAATGAAGACAAGGTTGAGGATCAATTAACTATATGTTTATTCCCTCGTGTCCCGAACGCAAGTACATGTAATATCAATATTATACATTTATAACAATTCATTGATTAATTGACAATACAAAGGTTATCATGAATGTTGAAATACAAAATATTGAAGTTAAGTGACTTAATTATGTAGTAATGTTTTTTTTGTATGGTATGAACGAAAACGCCACGTCTCAGGTTCTCTATATTCATTATTATTTCATTATGAACCCTGTAAAAAAGGTAAACAATAGCAATTTAAGCATTCAGTATAACAACAAACATATTACATTAATACAATGATATTTTCAAAGAAGTATATACACGAATTAATTTCTTTCAAAATTTTCAATCCAGTAAATGAACCATAAAAGTTAGTCCCCATATATTAAAGTGATGAACACGTATTTTTGATGAGATCACATGCACATTTATACATAATAGTCATATGACTTAAACAGCTCTAATGCATTATATATGATATGTTTCTATACATGTATACCTGATTATGAATCAGGGTTCTAATTTGGTGCAATACCCAATTAATGGGCGATTACTGAGTGACAGATAGCGCTATTAATAAACATACAAAACTGATATAAAAATCAAACAAAACAAATGATAGAGGAAACAGGAAAAACCTCAAAATAGTTCGAGTTTACTTTAATATCCACAAGTGGCAAAAGTGATATTTTTGTCATTCGCATATTGGATATATTATGTTTCCTATCATTAACTACAATACCTTTGATACTTGTATTTTCTTTGATTAAAATAGCTATTTTTTGGCACAGAGAATCAATTAATAATATAAGGAGCAATAAGATATTTCAGTCTATGATTATCCTCTTTATTTATCAGCAGCTTGGTGCTGACCCTGGGCTGTGGCGGAACTCCGAGTCTATGGGCCACTGCTGCCTACCTGCATTCTCGATTCATCGGTTCCTGGAATATAAAACAAATTATAGAAAATCAATATCTAAATACTCACATTCAGTATTTCACAAACATAACATTAATTTAAATGCATATAATTGTTTTCTTATTGTCAATAAAGTTGAAAAATTTAATATTTATAAATCTTTAATTTGCGCTATTACATATAATGCACTTACAAGAAAATATGACTTTATTATAATAAGCTGCATACAAATCAGTAAAGAACTGCTAATTCTTATAAGGTAGCTGAGAGTATAGCAGCATCTTTCACCGAAAAGCTGTACACTTGTACATGTAGTATACTGACCTTCACATACAAATTTTGATTCTCAATCTAAATTTTTGTGAAGGACAATACACTAGTACTCTACATCCGGTGTAATTCAGGACTTATTTAAAGTGGTATGGGGCACCTCCATAATGTGGCGTATTTCCAATCAAAATAAACAATAAATCAAGTATAATTTTTTTCTTTCCCGAAATTTTTACTTAACAGCTTAGTGCAATTACATGTAGTTAGAGTAGTTATATACAAATATATAAACATTGAGTTCGAATTCCGCTGGGGCTTTTATATTTTTTTATTTACTTAAAAATTTTCAATTTTTTAAATTTCAATTTTTAGTCAGCAAATTGTGAAATTTGAAAATTCCAACATGCCTGAAGGTAAAATTATTTTGATTATTGTGTTCTTTTATCCACATTAACATCGACAGTTGTCAAAGTTATTGTATATTATTTTATTCAATAAAAAACAATTAATTTGATATTAAGCATTTTTGAGATAGAGAAAACAAATTATAATAAAGCACAAATTATATTAAACAGGTTTTTAGCTCACCTGAGCTGAAAGCTCAAGTGAGCTATCCTGAACATATGTCTGTCTTCCGTCTGTATGTTTGCCCGTCTTTTTCACATTTTCACATTTTCAACATCTTCTCAAGAACCACTGGTCCAATTTCAACCAAATTTGGAACAAAGCATTATAAGGCTAAGGGGATTAAAAATTGGGAAAATTAAGGATTAAGCCCTTTTGCGTGATAATTAGGAATTATAACAATCTTCGAGTAATTTTCAAAAATCGACTTCTTACAAACCATTAGGCCTGCAAAGCTGAAACTTATATGGAAGCATCCTCCGGTAGTGTAGATTCAAGTTTGTGAAAATCATGACTCCCGAGGTTAGGGAGGAGCCAAAATGGGGGGTCGACTTTTTACAAAGGAATATATAGAGTAAATCTTTAAAATATTTTTCTCAAGAACCATTTGGCAAGGAAAGTTGAAACGTATGTGGAAACATTCTTAGGTAGTTAAAATTCAAAGTTGTGAAAATCATGAGTCTCTGGGGGTAGGATGGGGTCACAATGGGGGTTGAATTTTTACATAGGAATATATTGAGTTAATCTTTAAAAATCTTCTTCTTAAGGTGTAATATCCCTCTGCTATTAATTTTGCCATATATGTTTTAAAAATTTTCGTATTGATTTTTTTCAAAGTCAATATCAATCGATTCATATGAAACAAAGTTGAAGTGATAAAGCGCTGCTAGATTTTTCAAAAATTGATAATTTGTCTAATCATGATATGAAGAAAACTAGACATAGTGATTAAAAAAAGCAAAATTATACCATCGCAACATAAAATTAAAAATATAAAATGTATATTAAAATAATATATAGTTATATACATTTCCAATTCATATTACATAACATATTGAAGCGCTGCATTTTAGTTCAGAATAGCACGTTGTTGTATAGGTTTGCAACAAAAATTGCTTCAATCAGCAAGAGTTATCTTTCTTTACCTTAGACTATTGAAGGTTTTACATTCATGTTTTGCATACAGTGCATGAAAAATTGCGCATGATAAATTGCCACTGTTTCTAAATTTTCAGAAAAGGTTTTCTGTTTTTAAATTTGGATAAGATAATAGTAAATGGATCCATATATTTGAGAAATCATAAAAATATAAACCAGAGCATTTTGTTATAACACAAAAAGGAGATCAAGTGAATAATATTCCAGTAATTGGTATGATATTCATATAGGAATATATTGTCTTGAATCAAATGTGATATTGTTTTTTTCAATTTTGTTTTCCCATATTTGCTCCCCCAGAATAGAAAAGCCTTCTTCAATTTTAAACATTTGAAATGTTATAGATTTCAAACGATTATAACTAAGTCTAGAATTTGTAATTGTCTTGGTCACTTCTTCCCAATTATAATTCATTCCGCTCTGTGAACGAGCTGTAAATAGTGAAATAAAAATATTCCATCCAAATATTCTCTGGCCTAAAACATCAAACATGTATTGTACATGTACTGAACTAATACATAAAATTTAGTTATATTTCAAAAAAAAAATTAATCCATCGAGGGGGGGGGGGGGGTGGAGAGGGGGAGGAATAGTCATGTAGATATTGCCTCATAAATACTTTATCATTCTGATACGTTTCTTGTAATACTTTGTAAAAGTTTTCTTTACTTTTTTGCCCCCTACTTCAAAAGAACCTTGGGGTTCAGTTCATTCCGTTCAAATTTTCTTTTTCTATATTTGAATTTAAATAAGTGTATCGCCTTCCAACATATATTGGGGCCCCAGCACCACCTCCCTTGTTGTTACATGCCTTAATAATTGGGACTTAACAGAAACAAAGTGATATTATTTTCTACAGAAGTTATCTCTCTTATCAGAGGGACATTCCACCTTAAGAATCATTCGCCAAGGGAAGCTGAAAATTATGTGGAAGGATACTTAGCTGAAATAAATTCAAGGTTGTGAAAATCATGACTCTCAGGGGTAGGGTGGGACCACAATGGGGGTCAAATTTTATTTAAGGATATATAGAGTAAATCTTTAAGCATCTTCTTTTCAAGAACCATATGGGCAGGAAAGCTGAAACTATTGTGGAAGCATCGTCAGGAAGTGTAAAATTCAAAGTTGTGAAAATCATGACTCTCGAAGGTAGGATGGGGCCACATTGTGGGGTCGAAGTTTTACATAGGAATATATAGAGTAAATCTTTAAAAATCTTCTTCTCAAGAACCATTAGGCCAGAAAAGCTAAAACCTATATGGAAGCATCCTCAGGTAGTGAAAAATTCAAAGTTCTGAAAATCAAGACCCTCAGGGGTAAGATGGAACCACATTGTGGAGTCGACATAGGAACATATAGAGTAAATCTTTAAAAATGTTTTTTAAGAACCATTTGGCCAGGAAAGCTGAAACTTTTGCGGAAGCATCGTCAGGTAGTGTAGATTCAAAGTTGTGAAAATCATGACCTTCGGGGGTAAGATGGTCCATTTTGTGGGATTGACTTTTAACATAGGAATATATTAAGTAAATCTTTAAAAGTCCTCTTTTCACGAACCATATGGCCAGAAAAGCTGAAACATATATGGAAGCATCCTCAGGTAGTGTAAATCAAAGTTGTGAAAATCATGACCCTCGGGGGTAGGATGGGGCTACAGGATGGGGTCACAAGGGGTGAGAGGACAAATCTTTAAATTGGAATATATATAAAAATATCTTTAAATCTTTTTCTAAAAATACATTTACCTAAAACAGCTGTAACTTTAGTGAAAGCAACTTCAGATAGTGTATTCAAATTAGTAGTGTGGGGCCACATTGGGGATTCAGTTGTACAAAGGAAAACATTTCTTAAAATTATTCCAAAAAACTGAAATTTTATTATATAAGCTTTAACTTATATGCAAGCATTTTTATATATTGCTTATTCTTTAAAATTGTTTAAACTTTGGCCCCTGGACGATTATTGGGCCTCATAAAGGGTTCTGAGTTTGATGTAGGTTTATATCCTAGCTGTATATAAACAATTGTTAAGGGTCCTTTTGATAACTACAATTCTGATTATTATACTTTCATGTTAAATACTGAAATCTAATTGGTTTAGAGGCAGTTTGTAATCCGTTCTATTACCCTCAGCGTGAGCAACACACTTGGCAACGGGTAACACAACGAATTGTTACATGCGCGTAAATTATGCGCGTACGGTCCGCCGTAGAATTCAGTTCATTTTTATATAAAAGCAGTAAAATTTTCTTTGAAAATAAGACATTCAGTATAATAAAATAAAAAGTGCCTGTTTGGGAGGGTAACTGTTGAAATTGACACCCCTCGAAAACAATTGTCAACCTCCGCTTCGCGTCGGTTGACAATGGTTTCCTCGGGGTGTCAATTTCAACAGTTACCCTCCCAAACAGGCACTATTTTTATAATGTGATATGACTATATTTACATTTTCCAATGTCTTTGCCTGTGATAACACTACGTATCGATTTTGTACTATAAAACACATAACTCTAAATCACGCCAAATTGAGGCGCCAGCGGGGTTTGCTTAATTATATTTGAATATTTAATCGGACGATGGCTTGAAATTATATAAATAGAAGTAACAAGGAATCATTCTTTGAATATTATGAGGCGATAATGTCGGTCGGGGCGTGATCAAATCTATCATAAAGCCCTTTGGGCTTCATTGGATTTGATCACGCCCCGACCAAAGTTATCACCTCATAATACTCAAAGAATGATTCCTTATTCCTTATATAAAATCACCCTGTTAGAAAAGGGACTTGATTATGAATATAAGAATATGCAGGGTGAAACATATTTTTTTGTATAGGATCCTTATTTCTTAAAAATCACCGAAGCAAAACAAAAAATGTATGTACCAGTAATGTGAAGAATTCATATTTGATAAAATTGACATTGAAAATGAGTAAAGACTATCTATGTCATAGATAGACTTTACTCATTTCAATGTCAATTTTATCACATTTCAACATATTTTAAAAGTTCTAATCAAAAATTGTTGCATTTTCATTTTATCTTTTGTTATGATTAATATCGTGAATTTATGAGTCCCATTGCTTATCTTTACTGAAATTGACTCCAAACTCTCATTCTTTGCATAAAATCTCATTAAACATATTACACTTTCTGAAGTAACTTTCAAATGTAGACTGCATGCACATTTTTGCAAGAAAATCGAGCACAGTTAGCTTTATTTGCAGCTACGCTATCTAAAGACTGTCCGTAGCTAAACTTATATCGGTAAATAGTATTGTTTTAATTTTTGAAAAAAAAAATACTTCGTCTATGTAAAGAAAATAAGCGGTTTTACTTAGGTTCAATAAATTCTGTTTTAAAGTTTGTTTCAATACATTTCCTGAAAACTATCGAAAGGAATGCAGATCGTGACGTTAATGTTAACTATGTGTAAGTTCATTACCTCATATTTACATTTGCAAATATGCTTCCTTATTTGGGCCTATAGAATAGCGAAAACGTTCATTTCTTTATGAACTGTTAAATGAAGTCACAATGATTACCGCATGCGCCTATCGCTTGACGACATTGGGCTCCACAGCATTTTATCACGTGATCAACTATGTTCATATCCCGGTGAACTTTTTAAGTTGCTGTTTATTTCTTAAATAATATAATGTTTAATTCATCTACATTGCCCAGCCTTACTTACATATGAAGTACATAATTAGGCTCTCATTCAAACGGATACAATAATTACTAAACAATTTGTATTTTGTGGTATTTTAAATATTGACTTGTTACAATTTTTCCATGGTTACATAAACGTGTGCGACATGTACGCCGGTTAATTTCATTTTCGCCGTTTAATGCCGGTAACGTAATCGGCGGATTTCGGCGTTTGCTGAAATGGGACAAATGAAGTTCGATCCACGCAAATCTAGACAGTTGAACTCTTCAAAATGTTCTTACTCCTTAAATGCTATTGAAAACTCCTCGATGAACCTTTGTTAATTTTCAATGTTTTGATGCTGTGTATCAACCTCTAATGATAAAACGCCGCTTAATGATACAAATATCATTAAGCGTTGCAATTGCTTTCTTTTAGCTTTTTGATAAATTGATTATGAAAAGTAAATAAAATTCACTAAATCACTGTTCATGTACGTAAGTACGTTAGCTGAAAAAACCCCAGCTAAATCGTCTCCTGTGAGACTTTGGGTACGACATTGTCATGATTATTTCGTGCAGTCCGTGATTTTTCCTAGGTCGGACCAATCGATAAACAGGGCTTGTCGATATCTGTCCTGTCATTTTCTTGTCAGTTTCAGCCGCTGTAGATTTCGACCAATAGATAAACGGGGCGTGTATATTTCAGTCTGGCTGTTTCTATAGAGCTATAAATTAACTATAAGTTTCCGTAAGAAATAGAGGGAATAAAACTTGGGAGATGTAAATATAAGTACATAACTCTTTTATCTTTTATTGGTCAATGCTTCTCTTTATTTTATTTTCTTAATCAATGTCAGAATGAATTTATGTATTATAAAGATATAGTCTGCTATATTTTAATCTCCAAAATTTAATTTCTTATGCTTGTTTTTTTTATATCATTGGCCAACTAATAAAAAGTTTTTTCCTGCACAAAATTGATTTTTTAAAGATATTTTAAATTAGAAACCAAATCCTTTTAACAGTTGTTTAACTTTAAAAGATCACGCAATAAAAAGTCCAGGGGTAACATCGCTCACCTGAGCAACACAAACTGACACTTTACAAATATGTAAAAATTTCATCCCTCGTTTTGGCCCCATCCTGCCCTTGGGGGTCATGATTTGAACAAACTATAATAAGAACTACATGGAGATGTTTCCACATACTTTTAAGTTTCAACTGGTTCTTGGTAATTTTTTTTTAAAGATTATTACGATATATTAACACGTTGACCCTCCCCTACATTTGTGACCCCAACCTACCCCCGAAGATCATGATATGATAGTTTTCATTATTTCTTATTCATCTCCCTTAAAATAGGACGTGGTCATTCTTTCGTACTCACTTGAATTCCCTAGGCTCAAGAGTGCTCCGCGCAAAGTTGGTTGAGGTTGACCAAGTGATTCTGTATGAGAAGAAAAATACCAAAAGTTTACAACAACGACAACAAGGATGGCGATGACGACAGTTGTCCCAGAAATTTTAGATTAAGAGGTTCAAAACATACAGATTGGGTTTAAATTTATCAATTATGGTTCTATCATTTAACAAGTATAAAATGATTACTACTCTAATCATTCTCTTCAGGACATAAAAAATGCTATTTTGAAAACAAGGGTGCATCAAATTAAAAATATAACTTTAATCTATCTCTACTTAAAGATTTTCTACCATTTAAATCATTGTTTTATGGAATTAGTGTGCAAATCTTTTACAATATTAGTATTTCATTAAGACTTATAGGCATATGCATTTTAACGGCGTTACAGTTTGAAGCTCTGCCATTCAGTAAACTGAATGAATAACTGAATGGTCTGGAAAGGTGACTGAATGGCACATATATGCCATTCAGTCACATTTTCCTCTTTTCCCCCTCTTTTTTTTTTAAGCATTTCAGTACATTTATAATTAAACTAAGGGGGTCCACCATTTTTTCAGAAAGGAGTGCAGTGTATTGCATTTTTAGTGTATACAGGAGCAAATACATGTACCTGTATAACTAGTACCTTATAGTGGGTTTAGGTCCGGTTGCAAGTCGTCTGGTGAAAGTTTTATAAAGTGTAATGTTGGTTTGTATAAAGGACTTTTACGTTAATATAGATATAGATAAAAATAGAAGTAAATGCCAGTTATAACCAGCCTAGAAACAAATTGGGTTAGAAGTAAATTGTTATTATTATATGCAAATAACTTAATTACCTATAATCTTTTTCATTATTTTTAGTTTAGTTTTAGCAAATGAAATTAAAGTTTAAAGGAAAATAAATACCATTGCAACAAGGAAAATGCGTTTTCCCTTGTTTTCTGACAAAAATAATAACAGCGGCAGAAACAAGAAGCAGCACGAGAAATATCAACATGTAGAAGTTTTTATCTTCTGATCCCGTAATCCTTCTGTAACACAAGTACTTCTTAAGATAATTCATTTTATTCTGTATGCATTTAGTATGAATAAAGTTTACTTAACATTACGATCAGATAACTTTGGCTTTTAAACACTACGTATAATGTGTGAAATGTTCAATGTTTTTGGTAGTACAATTTGAATATACATGTATCAATATATATATCTATTTTTTGAAGATCAAGATGTTTTAGCACATGTTAGTGCTATATGATCCACTGTAAGTAATTGATTCTGTATGCTGGCTTTACACTCCTCAACTCGCTCACACTTTTACGGTACTACATTGTATGCATCGATGATCTCTAATTTCATTCATTTTTTATATTGAAAAAAAAGAGTTTTCTTTTAACACATTTTTCAAACGCATGCTATTTAAAAAATAGAATGTTAATTCTTTCACGCTAAACGATAAAATTTGACCGAAAAAACTTTTGTAAACAAATTAATAACTTTACAACAGTAAATTTTTATATATTATGAATAGATATTCACAGTTTATTAATTATATGATTTTCTGAACCATTCCCCTGAAAATTAGATAAATATATTTCTAAAAGGAATAATATTATTCAGTAATCTACAAGTCAATAAACATAATTATATCTGGAAAACTACGAAAACCTGAATAATTCACACGCACGGAAAAACGGTTTCTCGTTGTGTTAACGTTGTAATTTACAGAGTCCGACATGATTGATCTCTATTACTGATCTAGAAAACGATTCTGATAACTTACTCTGGTATTGTTGAACTATTCGTTATTACGCTTCCATTGGAAATTACCAACGTTTCTGTCAATATCCTGTCCTTATTTTTCTTCACTGCATTATAGCAACCTTCGTCTAAAATAGGTAATGTCTAGAAGGAAGTTGTAATGTTTTTCTTTGTTTTTTGTTAACGGGCTATGATCATTAAATATTATAGAAACGAGAAAAGCAATTAATGTTGTTCCTCTTAATATTGAGATTAAATGTCACACAGGTCACTGATGAACACATCAAATTAAGCTTGTGAAATTTTGCAGCACTTACAAACCTTTAATAACAAATCAGAGGAACATTCTTATTAATGACTAAGTTCAATAAAACTCCTAAATCAGACTCAATGAAGTTTCACTGTTGAATCAGTTTATAAGCGTCTTTCCAGAATTTCTCTATATGTTTAGATTTTCACGAAGTGCTAAGTATCACGTATGTACTTACACAGATAAGCATCTGTAGATAAATATCGATCTGGACACGGTGGATCTACTTCGCTGCATTTCAATCGGTAATGAGGCTGTATTACAGCGCCATATGTATTGTATTCAGTGCAAGCATCTAAATATTTGAAGTTATTTTAAATATGAGTACTTAAAGATACTTACAGAGGTTGCATATCTTTGATTCTTCATGAAATTACAAATCGGAACGAGCATTACCAGATAATGGAAAGAAAAATATGCAGTTGACTTCAAAAATACAAATTTTGTAATTGTAGGAACGGCAATTACTGTTATTTACTATTTTTCCAGTCATACATAATGTTGCACTGCTTACATGTACAATATATTTTTTCTTTCCTTGCTTGTCAATGTTTAAGAAAGATAATAACAACTCTGTGCCGGATAATTATGCCTGTTCCAAGATGGCATTTTTGCACCCACTTAAGAAGCAGTTTCGAAAAAATCCATTATACCAAGTGATAGACCATTGTATAGAGAGTATATAACCACTTTTGTTTTTTGTGTGTTTCACATGACAAGTGAAATATTTACCTTTAAAAATCAATATTTACATTCCACATATTTTATTCTTGTAAAGTATGTTGAAAACGACGGCTGTTATAACACTGTAATGCACACAGGGTACTCAAAGGTTAAAATGACGAATTTTATTATGACGTCACAAATGTTGAACGCTGTTAACTGTAACGTCACAAGCGAAAATCAAAGCTGTTACTGTGGGTCTTACATTAATATGAACTTACCCTTAGGATAAGATGGGAATTTTAAGGTATAAATCACATTTGAAGACAAGGCATGAAGTTAAAATAAGGTAAATATAAGCATTAAATCATGATTTTTTTAAGTATATAGTCTCATAACTGCAGCAATGTTTGCGTACAAATTTTCATAACGCGCTAACGCGCGTTGCTCAATTTGTATGCACACACTTCATCAGTTATGAGACTGTATACTTAAAAAAATCATGATTCAATGCTATAATATCCCATAGGAAAATGAGTCCTATAGGATTTTCTAAAAATCCTATAGAAATTATATTTCCTGTAGGAGAATGGTATTTCCTGCAGGAATTTGACTCAGAAAGGTAGTTTTCTTATAGGAAATTAAGATTTCAATTTTCCTATAGAAATGTTTTTTTCCTGTGGGAAAAATTATTTCCCTGTAGGATTTTATTTTTGAAAGCTAAATATTTCGCCTCAGAGGTGAGATACAATGATAACAAAGGTAGTTGTAAAGACGTTAAGCAATTGTCTATCATATGGTGCATTTGAATTTTTCGATATATGCTTCTAAGACGGGTACAAAAATGCCACCTTGGACTGGCATAATAATATTTAATATGGCATGGCTAGTTTGAATTGCGTTCTTATGATAGAACGTAAACTATTTGTATTTAAGTATCAATTGCTAAATATGCATTTTTTAATGTTGAAATTTTTTGTAACGTGAATTGTTCTTTAACAAAAGATTAACTTTATATCTAATGAATCTGATTTTAAAAATGTTTGCCAACTATTCACAAAGTTTACACTGAATACTACAAGAAGGTTTGCCGGTTACTTGATGCCACAAACACGAAAAAGAGAATAAGATATAAATTTTCTTGTCATACCCCATCCATCATATCCTGCGTCAACCAGCCATTTAAAATCTAGCATTTCTTTCACAGTATGAATTGTTTTTGTTATACTGAATAATATACTTCATAAAAATATATGAGATGAACGTCTGTGCTCAAACATTTATGAAAAGGGGGGTGGAGATGAATTATTCAATGCTTTCTTTTGAAAATTCCTCATTTCAACAAGAATAGGATTGACAAAATAAATATAATAGAAATTATAATAGAAATTTAAATTATATTAGAAGTATTCATAATTTTTGGTAATGAATAAACTGTAAACTTTGTGGATAGCAGTACTGTAGCCAAAAGAATCAGAGTCTTAGATATCTCGGATGTTTTTACAAAATACCTATCATTTTCTGGTTCAAGATGTTTATTCAATGCACACGTAAATACCATGTATATAATATTCTGGTGCACAAACTTCAAGGAATTCGTCTTCAAGTTCGTTCATGACACAGTGATATTTGAACTTGACAGTTTCTGTACAATTCTGGATGAAGGCCAAGGATGTACAGTTTTTCAGCCTCGCCCTTTCCATCATCTCGGATTTAGTTCTTGGACAAGATGTGACCGAATCAACCGTTTTGTTTGACCAAAAACAAAATTTGCCATCTGATATCTAGCAAAATGATGTTCAAGACTTGCTGAGTCTTTTGTTAAAAAAAAGTCGTGCAAAATTGAAAAAAATGCGAATACTGACAATTAAGAGAGGAATTACCTTAAAGTTATTAAATCTTTAAATCGTTGGATTTTTTAAACATCTGTTACTATGTAGACTTTATGTGATGCGAAAAATTATTCTTTATAGTAACATTCAATAGTGTAATGCAGTGGAAAAATTAAACTTACCCGCAAGCATTTCACAGCAATGAAAGTTAAAATAACCGAATGTTTCAACTGCATCATCTGAAACGCTTTAGAATTATAAGCTAGTGGTATCTAATGCTGTAATACAATTTTTTTTGTTAATTTAATATAATTTTATTGCCACAAAAATGTTGTAGAACTACATTTACATGTTAAATAATTACGTTTTAGAATTCTAATTGCAATTATAATAATACTTTACTGTTAACATGTATTGATTCAAATAAAAAGATTTACTTCAACCTTCTATAACATGGGTAATTATATTTTCCTTCATATCTACCTCAAACATGGACAATACAGGCAATGAAATAAGCAACTAACTTCTTTTTGCTGGACTAGGTGCAGTAGGGATATCTAAAATATATCAAGATTAATTTTGATATAGATTATACCTTAAAATGATTATTCTTGTCGTACACATTATAATGTTAATTAAAGAATATACACTATATGCAAGACAAAAATGCATAATTTATTTAACAAAAATAAAGAAAACAAGAATGAAAATAATAACGCCTTTTTAAGTAGTTTGTATTGTTTCATTGTTTCTTAGGTTTTTGTATGTCAATATAGTCATTAAGGTCTTCCGTTTCCAACGGAAGACCTTATAGTTTTCGTACGATTTCTTCTTATTATTATTTTTTCCACAAATTTGTGCACGCGATTTCTCGAAATCTATTCGACCGATTTCAACCATTTTTTCACAGAAGATGAGACTTGAGATAAACTTCATACATTTTTGAGATTTTTCTTGTCGTCACTTCCGGTACCGATTTATCGGCCATTTTGCACATTTTTACGACCTTTTTTGTGCAGAGTTGATCTCAGAAACTATCAAAGATATGACTATGAAATTTTCAGGATAGGTAGTCTATAGTTTGAAGTTGTGCACTATTGTGCTGTTTTACGCCAGTGGCGCTATTTCTTGGAGCTCGCCTAGGCACGAAAATCGGGTACGAATTTTTATTCAAAATTTTCATACGTTTTGATCTGTATCTTTTTATCAGTTGATATTTTGTTAAGACATATATAACAAAAGTGGTAGATAATCATAAGTTCTTTCCAACGAAATCAAGAAAAAGGGACTGGCCCCTTTATTTAGGGGGGAAAAGACTCGTAAACTGTATTACAAATAACTTAAAAACGATAAAGATATTGTAATCTATTATAGAAGCAAAGTTGTTGATCGTAACAATATTAGTTTGAAAAACTCATTGCCACACCACACCCACTGATGATGTCATTAGGGATTTTAGGGGACTAAAATCTTAAATCTTTAATGTGCTGTATGTGAAAAAGCAAAACTCTTTGTCAAGCATTTGAAAGGATATTGACAATCGTATACATTATCTGAAAGGGAGGGGTTGAGTGGAAATTCTGAAATTTCTTTGATATTTTAATGGTATCGTTAAAAAAATTGAACGGAAGACCTACTCGTTACTCGTAACGAGATCGTATCTAGTTGTACAACTATATTTGGAGGGTTTTTTTTATTACTTTTTTAAAACCTTTTTTCTCAGTAAAACGATCGATTTTACGGGTAAGCTTGCATTTTTATCAGTTTAAGCTTCGCTTAATTTGATTACTTAATATGCATTGCCTTTACAGGCCGCACTACCCAGTCTGTTTTTCAGTTGAGAGTAGTATGCGGCATTCACCGTTTGGCCAGAGAGTACAATCGCACGCTCCATTAAAAAATCGTTTGTGCCACCGGTAAATAAGAGATCTAGAAACAATTCTATGTTTTTTTTAACGTTTTCTCCATCAATTGTATTATTCCTATTAATGGTTTATTCAAGGAAACACATTTTTTATGGCATGCTGTTACGTGCGGTCAGTCGGCGTAATAAAGATTTTTGTAAAGACATATTCTTGTCGTAATAGCCTTAAAAATCATTTGTTTGATTAAAAAAAAGTTTTATTTGACATATGAAAATGACGAACACAATATAACCTACATAACAATTGAAGATTATAATGTTTGACATGTTTAAAAAATGTTAATATTCACAACAAAAAACTTTTCTACGAAGTTTGTACAAATTTTACAGTGGGCCTTGCGTACTTTTCGTGATCCTTTAATGCAGTAAAATTTCATAGTCTGTCCCAATTTGTCTCTTCAGTCATTTTTGATGTTTTTAAATCAAACACACACATGTCAATGAAGTTATATTGAAAAAGTCCATGATTTCTTCATTAATACAACATTTGTTTATACCCGGGAAATTTCACATTGACAAACGTCGTGTGCAGATTCAAAATAGGAGAGGTTTACTTTTTTCTCCATTTGGAAGTACTTGGGGCACCTAACACAATTTGTTAACGTATTCCGGGGTACTTAATATTGTTTGCAATGCCAAATCGCCGCAGACTTTCTGTTTCTTAATTGTGTATTGAAACTTGAAGCGTTTCAGAGCTGATATTTGGAATTCTATTTATTTTAGTGAAAAGGTGTAGTTAAGGTATCCCACTCCTAAATGTTGTTGTATCAAGATTTTCTTGAGAAGTATATCATTGAAATCTGTAGATAAAACATACTTAAAAAATACAAAGATAATGGGGGGTCAGTATCCATCCCTCTGAGTTATGGCCTATTTAATTTGACCTTTTCGCACCTAAAATGCAATTTCATCCTGATTAGGATTTGCTGTCAGTATTTTTGATTAAGCAAACTTATTTCTTCAAATATTGTTTTTATTTATGCACAATGGTCACACTGAATAGAGGGATTACGCAAAAAATTTGTACGAAGCTGCATAAATTGTTTTGTGACCTGTTTGCACTTAAAATAAACAATTTTTATAATAGTTACAATTTGATTTGAAATAAAAACTTTTTGAATATCAAGAATTTTATAAGATTAATCCAGTTTGCCTAGATATGTATTCAGTATCATTTTGACATAATATAACATGGGGGTCAGTGATGTCAAATTTTAGATATAGGGCTTGAAAGGTAAAATTCTCGCAAAATTTGGCTTAAAAAAATTCAGACATGTTCTATATATTTGCATGATTTTATGCTAAACGGCTATCACATTCTCAAGATATGATTTTGTACATGTCACACAGAACCTATAAAATATGTTACAAACCTATCAAATGTTAAAAATGTGAATAATGAATAAAGTATGATAAAAAGAAAAGTATATTGAAAATTCATAAAATTGCTTGTTTCTGTCATTTTCGTCTAAAAAGCCTTCCGCACGAAAAAATAGTTCCCCAAAAAACTTTTTTGTTTCTTGAATTCAAATGGATTTTCTTTATGAATGTTGTGTAATTATGAAATAATAATCTATCTGTGATGATTAAATAAATAAAATCATATTCATTTCAAATATAATGATCATCTGCGCAATGAAATCAAAACATGAGGAGTGAGATACCTTAAGACACAACGGTATCTATAATTTTCGAGACAAGTGATAGAAGACAATTTTTGGGACAGGGTATAGTTTGATTTTAGGAAGATCATTGAAAATCCATTTAGTTTGATCTGGAATTTTATCACATATAAACTCACACAATTGTCCACGAACTTTTTGGACATCCCTTTGTATATCCCCACTTAACTGTCTTCATTCTTTTAATAGTGACTAAATTTAAAAAAAAGTTTTATGTGATGCAACTTTTCGCAACGTTTCTCTGAACATATTTTAGCATACCTGAACAAAACGTTCAAGTTAGCTTTTCTAATCACCTGTTGTCCGTCCATATAATATGTAACTGTACTTATTTTTTTATTTTATCTCTAGAACTAAATTTAACCAAACTTGGTGAAAAATGTCTTTGTGGGAAAGGAGTTCTAAATTGTTGAAATACAACCTTTTACAAACGGGGTAAAATCACGAAACAGCGAAAATATTGTGTTTGCCATGAACAGTTTTCTTATCACGAATCACTGCACCAGAAATAACAATATTTACAACAAAGCTTGTAGTATAGTAAAAATTATAAATTGTTAAAATTGTGACCCCCAACGATACTGGGACACCAATCGGGGTCTTCAGTTTAACATGGATGTTAAACTGTATACCCCATTGATGCATATATACACAACATATTTGTAAATTTACATCCCAACAATTTGTGGGATTAATAAGCAAGCATCCTTGGATAAAGTAGATTATTATTATCAAAACTGTGATCCCGGACCACTTTATTCAATAACTACATTGCTATACTTTGCGAGATTACTATGCAAGCATCATCAGCCATTGCAGATATTGTCAATAAAACTATTTTAGTATCTTTTAGCAAGAATGTTACACCTCAAGCTGCACATTCCGGTTATTTTTTTTTTAATTTTAAACATGTATTAGTGCTATTCAACAACATATCTTTTTTACTGCTATAAAATAGTATCTTTACGTGTAGAAAAAAGGTTCAATTCTAAGTCCTAAGGATATGGTATAGCTCTCTCTCTCTCTCTCTCTCTCTCTCTCTGTCTCTCTCTGTCTCTCTCTATCTTTTCTTTCCCCTGATATGTTACTCTCAGAGAGTAGAATATTTTTGTGTTACATTTAATTAGTTTAAATTTAATTTAATTAAAGAAAAAAGCAAGAAGGTATATACGGTTTGAGCCTAAAATGGTCCCCTTAAATGAACATTGTTATTTTACTCTAATTCTTTGTTTTATTTGTACAAATATATATTTGAAATTTTGTCATAGATTTCATTCTGATTTTAGTGCCCACAATTTAAAAATATGACATCATAAAATTCACCTTTTCCCGCCATGTTCTCATTTTTGACATAAAACAGCTTGTTTTGAAGCAGATTTTCTTTAGGGAACATTGAGCGACTGCTTGAACAAACAAAATATTTTCACCAAAGATGTATCTCTCCAATACTTATAAGTGACACAAAGTTCGTTCTTGTTCAAAGAGTCGCTCTATATTTCCCATTCGAAAAACGACAAGAAAAATGTCAAATTTTACTGATTTTGATTGAATTATAAAAATAGCGTCACTTCTGACGTCATATACTGCCAATGAGTGCATATAAATCCAATAAATAGGTTAAAACATATTATATGTCAACTCTTTTATAAAATAACACAACAAATGAATGTACCTGAATCATTTTAAAAAAGCGAATCATGGGGGCCAAATTTGACTAATATCATATATAGTTCTTAAAGATATATCGTGGTTATCTTCCGTTGTTTTTTCTATATTTATATTTTCTTATATGATATATAATTAGAGATATAAAAATTCACTATGAAAAAATAAGAAACCCGATTTAAAAAAAATATATTTTGTTCAACTTTTTGAAATAAGATATTTTCCTATTTTCCTAATTTTATTTAACCTTTAACACGAATAATCAAAATGTTTGTTTCTAATAAAAAATATTTAGAAAAAATAAAATTTGGAGTAAACATGTACCTAATTTGTTTGCAATCTATACTTTTAAATAAATAAGTCAATTAAATGTATAATGCATTCAACAAAAAGTGAAATTTCTTAGTTAAAGAAATCATATGATCTCTATAGTCAGTCAGGGCAAGACTGAAATTCATCATAATAATAATAATAATTGAATAATGTTACATCTACAAGCTACATGTACGTAATGTATATATCTTAATTTTCAAAAAAAAATATGGCTTGTTTCATCATAATTATATTCTAAAGTTAATTTTTTCAACCCATTTACTTCAAAAATGAGATAAAATACAATCTGTTCTTGACTATAATTTATGTACTGTATTGGATGTGGTGCCGCCTATGTCTTTAAAAGATGCATACGTAATGCACTCTGTATGAAGGACACATGTGTTTTATTTGCATGCGAAGCACTTTCTGCGCAAAATAGGACGGATACCTTACCTTGGAAATTCTTTTAAAAAACAAATATATTTGAAGTATAATTGTCAATCGAAGTTTCCTTAATTCTTTTTTTTTTACAAACATTGTACTACAATGTGTAATTCATGCAACTAGAAGTCCGTGCAGGCTGATTGCCTCGATTTTCCAAGCAACCGACCGTAACTCTCTCGACCGGTATATATCACCCCTGCGAATGTGTTCGGAATGTTTTCTTTATCGTTGCTAAGTAAGTAATAAATCCAGAGGTGCTCAAATGAAAGTTCACGAGACTTCACCGATATGTGTTCACTTCCTGTGAAATTTCGAGCGGAAGTATAAGTGCTCGGATAATATTCTCCAAATACGTAAGTACTGGTCGTTTTTCATATCATATCCTAGTGTGATTTATGTTAAAACGGGAAAAGCTTTCAAGATGTATGTCTTATTTCAAACACGGGTAGAGTGGTTGAAAATATAACCATTGGGTTGCTTAATAAAATCATAGCCATGTTTGATGCTTGTGGTGTGCAATACCATGTTTTAAAAAAAAATAATGGGTGTCTGTTTTGCATTAAAACTTAGTATATCGAGCCATTTTCAAGGAACATTCTGTATAAAATGGTATAGTCTGTTTCACTATTGATGTTATTACTAGGTCAGGCGCGGATCGAAAATTAATCCTCAGGAGGGATCTCTTTTAAGCATGTTAGTTGTTGCAACAGCAGACAAAAACTAATTTTTGTATAGTCGCATTTCTTTCTAGAACACATTTTATTCACCAATTAATGAGGATAAAGTTTAAAATCAATAAACCTCTAGATTTTATATTTGACTACTATATTAAGAACCTAGATACAAGTACTGTGAAATAGACTTTATACACGAGGTACGATTTTTACTGCGAAACTGAAAGGGTCAAATAAAACCACGTGGTCTAAAATTTGAATGACAATAACATTCGCAGGGGTGTATATACCCCAGTGGCAGTTGAGGAGCGATCGAAACAAATATGGCGAGCAAATACTCTCAGCTTCAATATTGACAATACAACCTTAAACTCATCCGACTGGCTAGACATTTAAATATCCGTACTGGTGTAGTCAGTTTGGGCGTGGCAGGCGCCTGGTAAGGACATGCCGTCCTTTGCTATAAATTATTTGACCTAAAAGAGCAAATAATTACACCAGAGCATTTTAAAACCAAGGTCTTACTACTTTTGAGGCAAGGGAGTTTTATTTTAAAATGTGTGTATAGTTCATTCCAGTTGCAAATGCAGCCAAGTTCCTTTATTATTTTGTTTACTTATTTCATAAAGCTTTCTTTAACATAGTTTTGAGTACATACATTATATACTGGAAACAGTAATAAAAATAAATAAAGTACTGAAGTACTGACGGGAGTTGATTTTATCGATTATTATTTATTTTAAAATCAACGATATGTTATTTTGCTTGGCAAGTAGTAATTACGCACATTTTTATAATATGAATTCTCGGACTTTCCCGACAACCCCGTATGAATAATGTTTTGTAATATTTAAAAATAGAATTGATTCCATCAAACTATGTATCAGTATCGAAATATTTCAAAAGGTGTATGGATCAAAGCAATAACGAACTCTAGTCTCCTCCAAACAGATGCTCGGTTGTCTCCGTTAATCTCTGACAAACAAGAGACATTCTCTGCCAAGACCAGGTCACGTGATAGCTTGTTGGCGCAACCTCTAAATACATAGTTTACGGAGACAGCCGTTGGTTGAAGAAGACTATATTGAACTTTGGTGTAGGAATACGACTGCAAAATATAACTAAATTGTTCGTGCTATTTAGAATCTGACTATTTTCAAGGTATTTATAAATAAGTTTTATTAGAAACAATGCTTCTGATACATTACATCGAATTTATCGATAATTTTTAAGAACTAAGTCTTGTCAGCGGTGATGATTTGTGCTAAGGTCCAAACACTGTTTTAGTTTCGGTTTGCCAGAGTAACTGCAGTGGAGAGTTGATTAAAATAAACTCCCAAAAATAGAAAAGCCTCGGATAGTCTTTTAAACAAGCAAGTAAAGAGACAATTATAGTAATAAATTGCATTGAGAATTTTAAAATGGTCTAAATGTTTTCACAGAATTACAGAAAATTAAATTACAAGCGATTAACTTAATGTCTACTCAAGTTTTGCTCGTATAACCTGGGTTTGAGCAATTTACGCTTTTTTATAATCTGCTTCGCGGATTATAAAGCGTAAACTGCCACAACCCAGGTTATACTCGTATAACATGGGTAGACATTGAATTAATTTCTTAAATAATATAATATTATATAATGATAATAATGATAATATAATAAAAGTTTATGTCCAATTTTTGGGGCCCAGAGGGCATACAAGTTTACAGATATTAGACAAAAATGCCTAAAAGAGAGATTTTACATATAAAAAATTCCATACACATATATGAGTTTGTAATCTGCTTCGCGGATTATAAAGCGTAAACTGCCCCAACCCAGGTTATACTCGTATAACGTGGGTAGACATTGAGTTAATTTCTAAAATAATATAATATTATATAATGATAATAATGATAATATAATGATAGTTTATCTCCAATTTTTTGGGTCCAGAGGGCATACAAGATTACATATATTAGACAGAAATGAAGAGAGATTCTACATATAAAAAAGTCCATACACAGACATAAGTTTGTAATAGCCGGGCAAATGTACATCTGTATGTCAAAACATATTAACAATGTGCATATGATATGTCGTCATAAAAGTAGTTTAAACAAATATAAAGTTAGTATCATGATTTGTATAAGTATTTCACCGATTCATTTAGATCTCAAAGTATTCTTTTATTTTTTTTGAAAGCATTAATCATAAATTCACTTAACTTTGTAAGTATTGTTTTTCTTCATTGGATATAAACCAGATAAATTTGTCTTTCTCTGTTAAAAGTATAAAGTTTTTGTTAAGTATTGAGGCATGATGGAAAATGGTTTTTCTTTCTTTTTTATATACTGGACATTCAGTAAGAAAGTTACATTCATCTTCTGAACAATTTTTGTTACATAATAAACATGTTCTTTTGTTTCTTTCTCAAGGAATTCTTTGACAAGTATTATTTTTTTTATATTTTTAATATCTACCTCTTTCAACTAGTAAGTCGTGCGCACTTATCTATCTATCGATCGATCGATCTATCCATCCTTCCATCCATCGATCGATCGATCGATCGATCGATCTATCTATCTATCTATCTATCTATCTATCTATCTATCTATCTATCTATCTATCTATCTATCTATCTATCTATCTATCTATCTATCTATCTATCTATCTATCTATCTATCTGTCTGTCTGTCTATCTATCTTTCTTTCTTTCTTCCTTTCTTCCTTCTTAAATTCTTTTAAGGTGAATGTTTAAAGACATTTGACGTCAATGCAAATTTTCGTCCTAGTTTCAGGTATCATATAACTAAAAATAACTAAAGGGGAAAACAAGTTTCGGTTTCTATACAAGTCTTACACGTAATCATTGATAAACACAAGTATGTATTCTTGCCAACTTAGGTTAACATTTTTTTGTTTCAGATGAAGTCGATGTTTAAGATTTTCTAATTCATATTAACTAAAAAAAGTAGATTTGGATCAACTATCATGGCTCAACGTCATTTTAAGACGGTAAGTTATGTATTTGATGGATTCTACAGGTTTTTCTTATATTTTTAATATCTACCTCTTTCAACTCGTAAGTCGTGTGGACTGATTCTGAATCTACAAACTCAAGTGTTTTTCTTATTTTATGAGACTGGATAAAGATATGTGATTCCATTGTAAAATTTTCTTTATACAAAAATAATTATCAAGTTTTCCTGAGTTTAAGCCTTCTTCATGTTTTAATGACTAGTAATTTAAAAAATGTTTTCTTAAATTTTTCTTCACTTGTTGTTTAAAACATGCAGTTTTGTACTTTTTACAAAAAAGAGTGAAATGTTAATTTTCTTAATAAAATAGACTATGCTTTTGTACCAAAAGTTAACATTGGGCAGACTAAGATTAATAGTTTCTTTATAAGCATTGTGTAGCAGGGAATATATATAATTATATAGAGTCGAATTTTTAAATTGTACTTGAGTATACCTGCGCTTTATACTTAGAAAGGCAAAATATCAAGGAAAAAATGACGACATTTGCTCTTGCAAACAATATCTACTTAAGTGATGTCATAGATGGGCATGTCATGGACAATATTGACTAATGTTACGTCTAATATGTTAGACAACCTCTGTATAATGTTGGATAAAGATTTGATTTTGATACGATACTACATAACAATTGGTTAAAATTGTTGGGGTGAGGGGCAGTTATTTGATCATCTACATGTATATAGTCCTTTATTGTAATATACACCATTCTGACATTTTGCCGTTTAACTTGAGATGAAATAGTCGCAAACAGACATATTACATACAATTAATTTCTTCGTCTGTTTACTTCAAAATCCAAATTGATCATCATTAAACAAAAAGGAGTTGTGCTAGATAATTTTAGTTGATGAAAAATTTGAAGAAAAGCAATTTTACAATATTAAAAAAAATATTGTAAATTATTGACAGATACCCTGACCTCACAAAAGATTCTCTGAATTTTAG